>NC_141200.1:9962500-10562500 GCF_054491065.1 Syngnathus leptorhynchus
CGTTGACCTCGATGTGGCTTCTACCCTGTTCTTAAAATCTATTTTGGAGGAACTCACTAAGACGTACACATCCACATGTCTTGCACTACTCTGGACTAACAACGGATGTGCCTTAACATACATAGAGTCAGCCCTTGATTTGGCGAATCGTAATATGAGCGGTAAAGGTCAACTGTCTTATTTGATGCATTTGGACAAGCGAAAAAATGAACAGACAAGAGAAAAAGGTAAATTGCAAACGCTGGCTCTGAAGAGGTAATCATGTTGTTAAGGTACGTGGAAACATGGGCTTCATTTGGTTGTGCCAGGCCAGATGGCCACCATATGTATCTGAGCGGGTGATCAGAGAGGGAAACATAGTAAGACGGAAGGAAGGCTGACATGTGGTGAGTCATAACGTCTTTCCTATTTTATGGCAGCTTTCAATATTTTTGATCATCTGTGCCGTATGTCCAATGGTATGAATAACGGTGGGAAAAGCAAATAGGGGATCCCGCAAGACAAATAACGTCATTGTGGCAAAGGAGACTTTTAATATATTGGTTTGGACTCTCTGGTGACCAGTTTGGTTTGTTGAAACCACAAGCCTGTAATAGGTTAGTCGTATGTCAACCACAAGGGTAAGAAGTATCCAAGTATACACGTAAATGTCAGCTGAAATTAAGAAAGCGGGACAAACACGAGCCACGCGAGTAGTTGATAAACTACAAATACATTGATGCAAATAAATGGTTATTACACCTTAAACATGCAAATATAAAATGCACACAGAGATCATTAAAAAGTCAAAATGTATAGCACTTGACACAGAATTGAGTTTAGTGTATATTTGCATATGACCTTAAAGTTTGGCCATCATAATGAAAATTCAAATGAACAATTAAACATTTGGATAAAAATAAAATCTATATTTTACTTTGTTAGGGATGAACATAGAAGAAAAATTAACACATCTCCCTTCTTAATGAATGAATGAATGTTTTTTATTTATAGATAATCAACATGTTTTATGGAAGCCGCCACACCATCACGTGTCGCCGGGAATAACTTTAAAATAAAAACATGCCATGACTTTGATGTCCATGTATACTTTGGTAAGCCGAGGTTTATTTTAAAGTCAGCCTTCTCATCGCGTGTTACCTTCAAGATTACGTGTTACTGCAGCAGGCTTGACTGTCTTTCCAATGGTGAACACCAAATAAATGGGTATTAAAGGAAGAAGAAATTCCTCCTTTTTTTAATTGAGATACTAGAATAACCCATTGACCCCCAGATTCTAAAATTCCAAATTTAAGATTGTCACATTCTGACAAGAACAGATGAAACCTAATGAAGAAATGTTTAACCAAAAGTACTGGAAAATAGTTCTTAATTAATTTATCAGTCATAGGCGGGGCTAGGGAACCATCCCAATCTTCATTTTATGAGACAATGTGCATAATGAATGTAATTTCCTGTACAGTGACAGTGTCACACACACAAATCAATAAATAGAAAGAAATTGCTTGCTGTTTAAATTGCCGTTTCTATTTCACTAGTCACAGACATGCTTAAGTAGGTTCAAAATCAAGATGTGAAGATGTCACTAAATGTCATGGTCATTAAAATACAGCCTTACCTTTGGTGCAAAACATTTATTGAGACAATCTTATTCTATGTGGAAAGAAGGGACTCTTTCATTTGACTGATGATCGTATACATTTGTGATAGGTATCAATTATTCAACAAGATTTATTTGATCGCGTGGAATTGATGGCTTGGAGCAATGGAGGTGAAACAAATTGTATTGTTTAGCTTCAATATGACATTGGAATGAAACATTTCACTTCCCAATAAGAAAAGCTATTTAAGAAATAACAATAGATTAATTGTCTGTTTGTGTCCCATTGTAGATTAATTGAATTGAGATTAAAATGCCATTTCTCAATATGTAAATAAAACTACACGTACTACATTTTAAAGTTGAGGTTTTGCTTGAAGGCTTACTTTTATGACCATGGATCCAGCAACTCGGTGATTACAATAGAGTGCAGTAATAAACACATTAAATGGTATCTCCCAATAATTACAGTGCAATGCTGGTTATGTGTAGACACCAGGGACCATTTAGCTCCAATCCTGCCATATAGCTTTATAATTAGGTGATGGAACTCCAACCAGTCTTGAAATAAGTGTGACGATCATTACGGTATAAATAATTGCTACCATTTTGGGACTTAATTGCAGAAATAAACATTTGGACATGAAATAGGATGTATTCTAATTAGAAATAAGGTATTTCTTTTTTCCTTATAAAGCAATGTCGCAAAGCAACTGCTTCGGAACCAGCCACAGTTTCTAAAACAAATAAGTAGGTCAGGCGGAAAGAAAGTAAGGAGTGTGGGGGTTGGCCAACTGAATGTTCTCGTACAGTATTTGTTGTCATAATGTTAGATTTCCCTGCATGAGGCGAGGTGATCCAACAGAAAGTTAGATGAAGAACTTTGCCCCATTGCAAGCAATGCTGTTTCGTCTTCTCAGGAAGCTTTTATCTCTCATTCCTCCCTCCTATAGGTTCTCTCTAGGTACTCCAACTCCTACATTCCAAAGACTTGCATGCTGAAGACTATATAATTCACAAGTGTGAATGTGACGGGGAAATTGTTTGTTTAGTTTTCGAGGTAATTTGCAGACAACATACAGCATACTAAGATATGTGTGTAATATTTGCAATACCTGTCAAAAATAGAGGACAGGGCTCAGAAAAAAAATATTTGAGAAAAAGCTTTGGTAATGAATGACTTTATTTGAATAGCAACTTCCTAATTTTGATGGGGAATTTTGTCAGGTCTGCTTCACCTCCTTCTTGGTGTGTGTCTATGACTGTGTGTCTGCGTGTAAATGTGTCTCTTTCCAGGTTGTTGAAGTTACTCAGCAGCAGCGGCTCATCAGTTTTTAAGATGTCTTTGGATGACACTACACTGCCAGAACTTTTATATTCTATGTCAAGTTAGCAGTGGTCTGAAATTCCTAACAACCTTGGAGATTTGAGTCTTGCCTGGTTGTTTTCACCAGCTCTGGCTTTTGTTTGTTACACCTAACCTCAGCCCCTTGTCCCCATCCTCGACCTGGACCCTTTCACCTCAGCCACAAAACTTGATACGTTTGCAACAAATATGTCATCATCATCTATCTGCTGTTTCCTTTCTACATCTGGGTCCTCGTTACAATCTGCCACCTAAAAATTGTTCTGCCGGTTATCTCAGGGACCTGAAGCAAGGGTTTTATCAAACAATAAAAAAGATGACAATATGACATGTGAGTTGAATGTAATGTTTGAGTATCCTCCTAAAATCTTTCTAGAATTGTTTATTTAGATAAATGACAGAGTCAAACTTAATTGTAAGTTTAATGTTTTCAACATGAAGCCTATCCAATTTCATTAGCACAAGATGTAGTTATATTAATATTTCAACAGAAAAATGAGTTGAAAAACACAAAACTGAAAAACACAACGAAAATGGGAGTTGAGAAAAAGAGACAAGTGAAATGAGGTGAAGTTAAGCAAAAAATACACATGCAAGAACACACAAGTTCATCATCACAAAATAGAGGGACGACACACAAGAGATGACTCGTGATGGGTGACCGGAGCACAACAAGGGCACAACTATTACGTAATCATATCCAATCAGAGGGAAACCAGTCTCCCTCTTGGCTGTGTGTTACTTAGCCCCAAGGTAGCAGCTCACTTGTTATTATTTCACTCTTTTCTGCCGCGAAGGGTAATAGGTCTATGTGTAGTATCCAAGAGTAGTGCAGTTCCCGCGGGATGCTTTCCAGATAATACTGGCAATCAGCAACAAGGGGCATTGGAAGGGGGGCTGTGAAGTCACTGAGCCATGCACACACCCTCACCCCCCTCCAAGGTCTACTTTTCTATGAAAGCCGACGTGTCTTTTATTAGTTGTCTCCCATGTCATCTATTTGTAAAAGTCTTTGACTGGTGTGTTGCAGTCAACACAAGGACAAAACCATGGTGACTCTGGAGGGCTCCTATTGACAGAATGTCCAAGCACTCCAGCTAAATGCAACAATGTTTTGATGTAATTGCTCATTTAGCACTGAGGGCACTCAAGTAATTAAAGAATATGACTAATGCCATGAATATGGGATTTTGCTACAAGGGAAAATTTTCCTTCGGGCCACGGATGACATCATACCCAGCTGCTTGTAAACATGGGCCGCTTTTAAATGAAGTCACTCGTGGACATAGAAACACAGTAGCATACACACGAAGAAAAGTGCAAAGCAGATAAGACGGTAAGTAACGACTCCAGGCAGAAAGGTACAGTCACTAGCTGTGCGTAATGGGTGCACGGTTCTTACGTCTGTGTGTCTGAGTCACTTTGTGTCTTATGACGGTGTACATTTGTCTGCATACACGAAATGAGGAAGTGTAAGATGCTCACTACAACAGAAAACAAGGACATACATACGAATCTTCAAGCAAACATTTTTAACGTTACTCTTAAAAAAAAAACTGAAAATAAATATAATTTCTGTTTGAATTTTAAATGTGTACCAAACCAAAAACAGACCGAAACAAAATGGTGCTGTGAATGTGGGAATGTGAGGGGACCAATTGTACAGTAGGAGACAAAAGTACGATTCATTGTTTTCTGGTCAAAAAAAGAAAAAACAAACAGAAGTACTTGATGTTAGAAATCATGACAAACTATGATTAACGTAAAAAAATAAAATAAAAAATAGAAAACTGCCAAACAACTCGGACAAGGGCTAAAATTACCGGCCAGAAAACATTAAGCCATCCATCTTATACCGCTCGTCCATCAATAAGTTTGTGGGTGAGCTGGAGTCTATCTCTATTTTGGCACACCTGTAGAAAATATACAGTCTTCAATTACCTACCACTCAGGTTTTTGGAATGTGGCCTAAAGCCAGGATACACAAAATAAACCAGCCCGAGCAAGCACAGGCAGTCGAGATTCGAACGCCGGCCACAAAACAAACTGGCATTAAATCAGTCGCGATGGATTTTCAATCATGCCTCCTCGTAGTCCTTGAATGTCTCCAAATAAACTATCTGATGTGGTCAGTGTGATGCCATCCCAGTAGACTGAACAGCTGCTTAGAGAGATGACATTAGCATTCTCATTCCTCAGTTGAAACATCTTGAGGTCTAATATTCTTGTCATCACTCTGGGAAGCCAAAGTGTAAAAATATGACCCCATCTCCTTTAGTCAGTTGGGGTCAAACAAAAAGACTAAATGCAGTGTATCCGCTCTGTAGAAATACCAGAAATTACAATTAAAAAACAACAAACACCACTTTATGATTGCTCGACACGGATCATAGATTTAATATGTGTGTTTTGTCTTTTTTGTTCAAGTAGAAATTTGTCGTGTTTGTATCTCGCAACCTGTTGATGTGCCAAAACAATAGAGTACAGGTTGGCAGTAAAAAAGATGGTCCTCATATTCCTTTCCAATTTCTAACAGCAAGTAATTTCTTTCACACCTTCATTGAACTTTCTTCTCAAAATGTTTCTCCTGCCTGAGTGCTTTCAGGTTGGGAGACCTGCAAAATATGATACATTGCGCTACAAATTGCTCAGTAATTGTTTAACTCACCTCGCGTAATCTATCATCCTGACCGCGCACAGTCGCACTGCGGCGCGTCCAAACAGACTGGAAGTGGGCCATACTTGGCAGAGACTGATGAGGCTCGTGGTCGTGTGCTGCTCCCTAATTCTTTCCCACCTCGACTCCAGCACATCCTCTGAGGAAGGACTCTCATTGTTCAGGGCCAACTTTAGCAAATATCCCTGTCACTTAGATAATGTGGGAGAAGTCGTATCGAGAATGCCATCATTCGGAAAGAAATCTCACGAGATGCTCTGAAACATGGTTTTTTTTGGTGCTTGGAAAATATAGATACTGACAAAAAGTTGTCTAAGTTTGATGTGTATTAGACTGATTACTTTTGGGAATTTCAAGTGTGAGGTCAATAGCTATTCAGTAATTTTTCCCAATCTCCCTTGCTGCACCTCATTCTTGGTTGTTCTCACTCCCTAACTTCCTCCTTAACTCACTCCTCATTCCTCTTGCTAGAACTAGATCCTTCCAGCTATAGGGAACATCTCATTTGCCTTATTTACAACGCTCCACGGTCCCCGTGCTTAGTCCACAACTTGGACGTCTGTCTCTCACAGATGCCCGAGGAGCTCAGTTGTCTGAATGTACCCCAAGGATCTAGGACGGAGACGGCTCCATGGAGGAGCTATAATTGAGGAAACACACAAGTGGATCATATGCACGAGAGTCATTAAAAACAATGCAATACTTTGTTGGAATTGTGAATCTTTTTAAAAGGGTATTAAAGGTTTTGCAAATTTAATTTAGGGATTTTTGTGTACACCCTGATCAATATTGACTAAATGGTCGACTTACTTTCGAAGGATTTCTATTCTCGATGACAATAGTCAGATTTTCACTCAAAATTTGACTCTGGTTTTTAAAAGGTCACTTCTAAACTTGGCTATTTGAAGTTGGACATTTTCCAGCTCTGGATATGCAGCCAAATGCATCAGGCTGCACAGAGGAAGTGCCAGAGCCACTCAAGCAGAAAAACAAGTTGTTTTTGCCTGGACTAGCACATGCTTTGGCCTTGACTGTTTGTGGACTCTATCAGTTAGAACTCTTTTGAGTTCAATTTGAGTGCCCTGCCCATAATGAAATTAGGGTACATTATTTTGATTGATTGATTTGTTTGTTTATTCGTTCATGCATTCACTTATTCACTTACGTCAGTCAGTCAGTCAATTATTGTTCAACTCGGTTGGATCAAATGTTGGAGAAAATATGCATCTTTCTGAAGATAGAATATAATTACCATCATTAATAAATTTTGGTAGTTTTTAAATATTTGCTGACTATGTCACACACTTTTGGCAGACGACTATTTTTATACTTTGAAAGGTCCCAGTATTCCTTGTTTGCTTTTTTTAAAACTTGGAAGTCAAGCCCACCTCAGGAATCAGGCAGAGATTTTAACTCCAAACTGAACAATGAGCTCCTTATTGAATTGCTTAACAGCTTAAAGTGGCACAGTACCAAATCAATGTAAGCACTGTGTGATTGATTCATTTATTTATTTCAAATTTTAGTCATTTGTCTACAGTATGTACTATATAGTATAGTGTAAGTATGTGTGGATACACCACGAGACCTGCAAGCTGTGTGACACCATATTTGGGTTTCGGGGTGATGTGGATTATGCAGGGTTTTTCCCGGCCTGCCAGTCTTTCCCACCCACTGTGCAGAGCCAGTAAGGCAAAAGGAAAATGCACAAGAAGGAAGGAACAGGGGGGTAAGATTAGCATGAAGCAATATGCTGGAAGAAGGAAGATAGTCCTTCAGAGGAAACACCCAGCATGAAGGAATTGTAGATGCATAAAATATATCGAGCAAGATTTACCTGCAGGGAAGGGTATTGAGTAAATTGGATTGATGGTACATATACCTCCATCCCTCCCTCCCTCCCTTCATTTACTTCATTATTGAAATTAATAAATTTACATGCAAATCTGTTTGACTTTCAGCATCATGAGCTGTCCCATCTGTGCGTATTTTTCAATATAAATACAGCCCATAAGCACAAAAGCTTGCCCCACTTTGATTTAGAGCAGGGGTCTCAAACTGGCAATCCTGGGAGCCCTTTGTGGCCCACGGAATAATATTTTGCAGCTATGAAACCCCATGCCGATGCCCTGGGTGTTTTGTTTTTTTCACACACTTATGGGCTACCATAGCTCAGGCTCATGACAGCTTTTCGGCAAAATGTAATTGTGTAACACCATAAGGAAAGAAAAGATAACCTGTCACCTAGTAGTCTCAGTCTTATCTTTTCCAAAACCTGCCATGAAGAGAAAGGTTGGAGACGAGAACAGCCAATTTCAAGAAAATCGGGAGTGGAAATGTTTTTTTCTTCATCACAGGGGAAACGCAACATGCCTTGAATAAAAAGAGAAAGTTACAGTGCTCAAGAAATGTAACTTCATGACTCAACTTGACATGCTGAAGAGATGAGAGAAAGGACCGGGTCACCAATCTTGTGCATGTTCTGAAGAACTGTGAACACCCTGAACAAAGATGCGTGCTTGCATGGGTTTTCTTACCCACAAGTGCAATCTGAACGTGAATACTTATTTGTCTATATGTGCCTTGCGATTGACCGACAACCAGTCTAGGTTTTAACCAGCCTCTCGGCTGAAGTCATCCGAGGTGGGCACCATTAACCCGTGACCCTAATGGGGATAAGTGGTAGCAAAAATGGATCGTACGCTGAGTAAGTCACAGAGAACCTGCAAATTCTACACAAAATGTTCAAAAGATTAAAATTCTTTAAGTACATTTAATCTTTGCAATTTTTCTTTCTAACTGCCTGATCCTTTGAAAACCGCTGCAGACTCCTTATCATTTAAACTTATTTTACACGCACTCTTTCCTCAATTGTAGCACAATTCGTATGAAAGAGTGTCATCTCTTCCGGGTAAGTCAGTGCTGCACGGTGAAGCTGTGAAATGAGCATGACTTACATCAAGCAACATCCCAAAAGAGAGCCATTTTAACTTCCTCTCCAAATGTTCTGCTTGCCTCACTTGTCCCCTCAAGGAAATGTGTGGATTCCCACAACCCTAAAAGCAACTAATGTGAAGTCAGGGAGCTTCAGTAAAGATTACTGCAGAGATGCCGCAAACCAGGATTGTTCAATCAAAGACTGTTTGGTGATGTTGATGACTCCGTCTTTTAGGCAGTGAGTCCAATTTGCCGTGAGGAGGCAAATGACTTAAACAGTCTTGGACTTGTGTGCCTTGTGCCAGCCTTATGAGTCTTGAGTCTTGTTCTGCAAAGTGAGAGCAGTAATGCCCACTGGCCTGCCACAGTTTAATATTGGGCTGTCAAAAAGTCTACATTTCCACATGTTTTAATAAGCAAGAGATTTTTGTCTCCCGTTGTCACATTTCAGAATAATGAGTTCCATAATTGATCATATTTTTCCGTTGATGTTACTTTTGGACCCCTAAGCCATCGAGAGCAGCCTCTTCTCTTTTTACAATAGACACTCTTATATGCATTATATAATGCTGACTTAGCTGCCAGGGGTATTACAGTCAAGGTCTTGATGGAGGGCATAAGCACAGAGGCCTTCCGCCTCAAACTGAAATCCACCCTCTGGACTTTTCCAAAACACCCGGCTTCCTGTACAAATCAAAAAGGTGGATCAAAATGCTTCCTTAGTTGATGTGTACACTTGACATATTTTCTTTTAATTTCCCCTCACGCTGTTTCTTTTGAGTCATGCTTATAGGTGGCCCTTGTGGAACTTTGGGATTCATCCATGTGTGCAATGACAGAGAAGCGTGCGGTGGTGACAAAGCGCCTCAGAGCATGTGAGCTTCCTCCATGAGCATTACTGTGTTTTCCGCCTTAGCAGAGATTAGCCTGTCTGCACACAACACGGTAAATCACCCTTTGACTCCTTTCATATCATATGAGCATGGCAGTGTGGCAGTAGTCTATATGAATCATGTCATGCCATGTCACATTAGCTACCTTTCTGTTAACCATTGCAGGGTTATGCACTCCCCCAGCCATGTCAAAGTGACAGATGGATGAGAGTGCCACATCTTTTAAACATGTCAAGGAACATCAAGAACCATATAGATGGAACCACTCAATGACATCAGCTGTTTTTCAAGGCAAAGGTTAGGTGAGTCACGTTAACTTATACAGATTATTCAAATTTCAGAATATCTGCAGGGCAGCGATGACTGTTTCAAACTCTGCGACATGCTTGAATCATCAAATTAAAAGAAGGAAGGGCTTTAGTTTTCCTTCCATTCCCTTCGTGCCGTATTCAGGAGTGAATTTGAGAAAATGCTTATATTTTCTTAGAATCATTAATAATCATAATCATTCATCAATTATAGTTTACCATGGCAATAGTTTCCTCTCGAGGTGACTCCATTTTAGGTTGAACGCTTCCAAAACTTGTACTGGTAGAAAGTCGATTTGTGTATTCATAGCTGGTCTAAACTGCAGCTCATTACAAGAAGACAAGGCCAGTGTAAGAAAACAACATATTTGTGTTTTTCCCATTTTATTCCTTTTCAAATTCCTAAGCACGCTATATCAAGCTCCACTAAGTAGGTAGTTTGCTGCAGATTAGACCTTAGCGGAAGGTGCCCAAAATGGGTTCAGTACAGATAGATTATTTTGATCCCCTTCACAACGTTTCACCATGGAAACACACACATCAGTGTACTGTTTGGAAATTAACCAAACTGTGCAACTTGGTAGGACCAAGGTGTACCATATTAGAAAAGTGCTGGCAGTGCTAAAGTTCTAAAGACCATCCTGAACATCCAGTACAGCAATTGAACAGAAGGAATAAACAACAATGTGAAGTTCCTGACATGGCTTGAAAAGTTAAAACCAGTCCACATTCCATGCTTTTCTCGCCAAAATACTGACAAGCAGATGGTTATTAAATGGAGAGATGTCCATGTCAACAAGTACCGTTACTAATGCGTCGTGAGAAGCAGCACAAGAAATCCATAGCTTAATTGTACATTTTGTACTTCAGCATAATAATCATAAATTCCGGGCAAAGACGAAAAAGAGATGGTAGCACAGTAAAGTGGGATTTATCAGAGAGGAAACCAAACGTGATTAATTAGAGATGTCAACAACAATGGGAAACACACAGCATTTCATTAAGTACTACAGTATGTTGGGACATGGCCTATTTTGTGGTAGCCTTGTTGAAGTATGATTACTATGAGCAGCATGAAATTAGTTTGTTCACTTCAAGAAAGATATTACTTACCTGAGAAAAAAGTACAAGGCAGCAGTGAATTTTTGGCAAGTGCGTGTTTTGGGAAATTAGAATATGTTTGTGGTTCAAGTTATTGTCTTTGCCGGAGGGGAGGAAATAACATTATACAGACTCATTTTTACTGTTTGGAAGCAGAGCATGATGTGATTAGTCAGGAGCTTCTGCGGCATTGGGGAGAATATAGAGAAAGGAGGTGCAGAGATTTACGTTGCCTTTTAATGTTTATCAAGTTCCTAAACTTAAGAGTGTTACTGCATGATAAAAGGCAATCAATGACTGTGAAAACGATTATGTTTACATGGACATCTTGATTCGGAATAAAAGCCTGATCTGAATAAAAAGAATTCTCGTACACACCCCATTCGGAATATTCTGACCCGATCAAGGTCATTCAAATCAAAATATTATTGAATGGATGAGGTGGTTTATGTCGATTAACAATATGATCAGCACGCATGAAAGACTTATTTCGAAATGTCGGAACAAACTGTCTTTAACACGCACGTCTATGACGTCCGTATACTGTACGCGCCACATATGGAAAAATATACACAAAACAACGCTAACGTTTCAAGTAGAAATGGACGGAGCGATTTTTTTTTGATGCAGAAATATCTCCGGCTTTTTCTTCTCGTGCTAATATTTCCAGTATATTTTGTCAATCTGCGCATGTCAGAATGATTTGTTCCACCTTAATGTGTGAGGCCCGAGCATGCATGTTGACGTGAATGGGGTAGCCATTGGGAATTTATTTGGGAATTTATCAGCTTTGGCTGGTACAAAAGCCTTGAAGCATTAAAGACCGTGCAATAAGAACTGGCTTATGCAATGGTGGTTTGTTTACAGTTTGTATCCACAACTAATATTCACACATTATATTTTACCATGTTGACACCTACCATACCTTATCCTGACATTGACGTATAATATTTGACATCAAGACTGCAGTGGTTCAATTGTGGGACTTCCATGCAGCCAGCGTGGGTTCAGTTTACGCTCAGTGACTGTGTGAATGGAAAGGTGAATGGCTATCTTTCTCTGTATGTGATTTCCTGTGATTGACTGGAAACCAGGTATCAGGTAGTCAGCTCAGGCTCCAGAACAACCTTATCCCTGGCTTGAATATGATAAGCTGCATGAATGGATGGACAGATCGACTGATAGATATTTATATATTTAAAAGGGCCTTGACATTATTACTAGAATGGAAAAAAATCTAGTGCATTTAGGTCATTATCCAAGAAAGCCCAAATCTTTCAAGTGGTGACTGGTGAAGCCACTTCCATTCAGACCGATGGACTTTCTGATTAAATAGACATCGAACATTAGATTAACATGATTGGTTCCCCAAGGAATGTGACACAGACTGGATTAATTCAAACTGGAAATGACTTGCAAAAGAGAACCTACTAATATTGCATGTACATACAATAACATGTATTGTTGGTCTCATGCAAAATTAGAACTCGTCTCTGCCATTCTATATTGAATTCAGACAATTTGCATAACATGGTAAAGCAACATTTTCACTAAACCATTGGAGTCAAATATTTCTAAGTGTTTTTTTTAATATAATCCTGTTCATTCAAAGTATAAACAAAGGCCTAGAGTGAGCCACTCTGCGCTTTTTCACTCCCATCAACCCCTCCTACCAATAACAGCTGCCATCAGCACTGACAAAACGTCTGCCACCAATACAGCTCAGAACAAAGAAAATGAATAAAAACAATTTGCTTTTCAGCAAACAGGCACAAACACAAAAGAGCTTGCACCTTACAGCTGAATAAGTAAATGAATAAATCCAACACTTAAGATGAGTTTTACCTTATACCAGTAATTGTTATTTTAGCTTTGTAGTATATCACAATCGGGGAGGGGGGCATTTAATAACTCGTGAGGCTTGAGTATCATAAATACTGAAAGGCTCAGAAGGCTAAGTGCAAGAAAATAGTTTTCTGTGATTTGTGATGAGAGATCATCATCCTGTAAATGGAAATAGTCTGTGGATTTTGTAGCAGCTTGTGCCACATCGGGGCCACTAAGACCCTGCAGGGAGTTTATATTGGCCAGAGATCTTTTATTTGCCAAAAACCTATTGGCAAGAAAATCACACCTGCCTCGAGGGGATTGAGTTGGGGCAAAATTTACCCACGGTCAGGGCTAAAACCTTGATTAACTAAAAGATATCACACCATGGCAATTTTCTTTGGTGACTTTTGTTCATTTTTCACACAAAATAATCATTGAACTGACGAAAAAACATGCTTCAGTTGGCAGTCATTTTCAAAGACAGGTTTCTTTGCAATAATACACAATGGCCCAACACAATACATTCATTTTGTCCCCATTCTGTCATAATTACTGCAAAATGTGCTATTTCTTGAGTGCAAGTAGTCAAGTAGCCTTGTTTACACGTTTTAAATAGAGACACAACACATTATGTCTCCCTTTAGAGCACATTTTGTTGGAATCGTAGTTAACTTGTGATGGGTGGAGCCCCAAATACTGCTATCTGTTAATTAGTCACTGTTCGTTTGGGGGGGGTGGAAGGATAAAATGATAATTTAAGAATACAACCAATTCAGGGGGATCCTAAACCTTTGTTTTTTCATGGCTAGGATGCAATTCCAATATACTGTTAAGATTGTT
Source organism: Syngnathus leptorhynchus (assembly GCF_054491065.1). Taxonomy (NCBI): domain Eukaryota; kingdom Metazoa; phylum Chordata; class Actinopteri; order Syngnathiformes; family Syngnathidae; genus Syngnathus; species Syngnathus leptorhynchus. The sequence goes on from NC_141200.1 coordinate 9,976,053, forward strand.
CTTTTTTTTTTTGTTTTATTGTATTTGTATCACAAATGAAAATGGCTTAACCCCTTTCTTGTGTGCAAGCCAACCACAAAATAAAAATTATATTTTTTTTTTAACTGTTTAATCATTTTAGATTTATGCGCAAGAAGTGTATTAATGTCAAATAGAGCAGGCACTCCCTCTATGAAGATCTCTGCTGGCTAGAAGACGCAACCATGAAGCACAGATTTCACTCCTTCGAGAATTGTCACAAAATGTATGTTAAAGTTCACACTCCGGATGAAGAACACCTATGACAAAAACAGCAAAAAACAACAGAGCTCTTGAAAAGCTCTGGTAGAAGACTGCCATTACGGCATGGTCTTGGAAAAAAAGGGGTGAACTTTAATACATTGTGAAGGGAAAGAGTGGAGAGTGACAAGTCGAAAGAGGCGACTCAACTGAGAGAATCAATAAAGACATGGCGACAGTGAAGTTAATACATTAAAATGGATGTGCAGATGAATAATATCAAAAGACAACCTCCCACGCTGTGACCATCAAGTGAGTAAAATATTTGGAATGACTACTGTGATGAGGGTTGCAGCACAGTAGTCAAAGTGCTTAGGTGGAAACTGTGATTGTAGGTCTACTTCGGTTATGTGACCAACACAGAATATCCTGCAGAAGCATGTGAAACACAATCATTCCCCGTCAGCAGCAGGTCAGCAATGTTTTGAGCACCAAAATAGGCTTTTGTTGTCAATGCTTGCAAACTGTACTCAGGAGCACTGCCTCTTCATAGCTCACTTTGTTGTTGTTCTTTTTCCCCACTAAGCCTGCTTTAAATGGCAAGCATTTTATCAGTGTTGAGCAGCAAACGCAAAGAACCAATTGCAGTGGAACCCCGGAAGTCGGCTCGACATTTTTGGTTTTCGACGCAAAATATTGTGAAATCTTTGCCTTGGTTCTCAGACAAAGCTTCAGACACCGACCTTAGTTGGCGTTGTTGTTAGCAGGTTTTAAAACGTTGTGACAACCCGACTGCAGTCGTACGTGGGGTGCTTCCGGAAAGCCGCACTCGCAAGACCACAAGATCACGGGTGTTCAGGCTGAAGCAGTGACGTAAATAGAAAATATATATTGTATATTGTATTTGTAAACAATAGCCATCCTTTCGTTCACATTGATTTGCTTTTGGAACATTATTTCCGGGACTTTGGCTCTTCTACAATAAGCAAGTGTGTGGCTCGGTGGTGCACTGGTTAGCACGTCCGCCTCACAGTTCGGATTCAATTCCACCTACGGCCCTCTCTGTGTGGAGTTTGCATGTTCTCCCCGTGCCTGCGTAGGTTTTCTCCGGGCACTCCGGTTTCCTCCCATATCCCAAAAACATGCATGGTGGGCTGATTGAGCACACCAAATTACCCGTAGGTGTGAGCGCTACCGCCTACTGCCCGATGGCCGCTGGGATAGGCTCCAGCACGCCCGCGACCCCCGTGGGGACAAGCGGTACAGAAAATGGATGGATGGATGTCACATTCCTGGACCATGTTTTCTGCGAACCATTTCTTGTCAGTTCAAATGTGGGTCTGTTATTTTACCAAATAATGAACCAATGTGAAGTGCTGAAAATAGCTTGAAAACCTCATCAATGGAGTTTTAATATAAAAAAAATATGTCTCCCCCCGAAAAATAACGGTTTGGGAGAAGCAAAAATTTCACCCGACAGCAACGATCTGAACAAAATGCTTTTAAAACGTTTTAGGCTTAGGGGACTTACTTACTTACCCCACAGAGACAAACAACAATAAGGAGCACACATTCTTTGGGTATTGATAGCAGAAAAGCCCCAATGACATCACAAGCTAGAGGCTGTCCTTGCCACTGGTTCGCAGCCATCCAAGATTAACCGCTCCACTCTCATGCTGTCTCAAGGATCTGAACAGCCTCATCCAGATGGCTTGACAACCACTGTCTCAATCCAACAAGAACATTGCACTGATTGTTCCAAGAGAGTGAGAGCAGCCGAGTAATTTGCTAGATTGACTTAAGATGATTGGGAAGCAATAAAACTCCTCACCACACACACATACACTGACTACAGCAGGCCTCCACGTTCCTCTTCCCTCTTCCCCATCGTCTTCCCCATCACTTTGTTCATCAATATCCAGAGGATGAAAACAGTCATTGACATTTATCAACAGAAAAAAAAAAGATCAAGCAATGCAGTTGAAATGAGTTTTAAATTTGATGATGCCTTTTGATAGAAATTAGACTACATCAGACAGAAAATGCATTCCAGATACTGAGTAGATTTCTGGAGGTATTATGCCCGCATTGATTAAACTGCAGCCAGAAAAACTGGTAGTTTAAATCATTATTAGTCCTGGCAGGATTCAGGATCATTGAACACACAGGCAATGAAAAAAAAAAACAGAAACATAACAGCAGAGCGGAACGTAAGCGATGAACAAGGGGGATAATAAAGTAGTTCAAAGGGTTCCACACAGACATTTTATAGGCGTGATTCGGTTTTGACCTGCAGGCGTCCAAGGGTGTAAAGACCAGCTCCTGCCGTTAATCAAACTTAAAAGGCAAAATTCTCGACAGGCCTCGGCTTTGGGGCCAGTCAGGATGATACATGAAGTTTGCATCAAGGTGGGAGCTTTCATTTTGTGTAGTAAAAGCTACAGATGCTTATCAATGCATAATCAAGACTGATCTGTGTGATTAAACATGAAGCCTTTAAAATTACTCCTCGGATAATAAACAGCACAAAAATGTTCACGACCACATGTCAAACTTAAATGATTGCAGCTATTGCCAAGCCAATAGCATTCTATGTATTTATGTTGTGTATAAAATGAATATTTAAAGAGATACTTGGGGATTGATTAAGAAAATGAAGGAGGTTGTGAGCTTCATATTGACAAACATATTACTGCGATGAACAGCGACATGAACTTGAAGCATGCAGTGACATCATTTGATACAACACACACACACTCTGCCACCCGTGATTATCAACAATGCTTCGTTTTGCACCACTTAATCTTCTTAAATTGTCAAGTCGTCCTGACACTCTCGAGTGAGCCCTTACAGAGACAAAACAAAAAATAGCAGTGCCACTAGAAAATGCTGAAAAATGTTTTGGCAGTGCAGAAATACAGGAGAAAATGAATAACTCACATTGAGCATTGGTTAATATTCACAGTCTGACAGAGCAATCACCATATAACAAGCGTATACACCCCCAGTAGCTGTGAGAAGAAAATGAGATAACAGCAATCTAATTAGACAATGAGACTCTTAAAGTGATGCCATAATCATTGCTTTTGTCACCTTTATTCTCCTTGAGGGAAAGAGTCAAATATTTCAGAAGAAAATGCAAATTGATTGGCTGCTATCAGCATTGAGAAGGCCTGTTGAACAGTTGAACACTTGTAAGTAGCAAGATTTCCCCAAGATTAAAATCTGTCAAAATGCAAAGTCTGTTCGGAAAGAGCACTTCGTTGTGAGTACAACACAGCAAAAATCGTGAGCATCAGATAAGTATTCTGCAGAAGTTGAGCTTTTTGCGAGGGAAAACACGGCATTCTTGGGCAACACTTTTATGTTATTTTGTATTTTTAATGTCTAATTGGCTGACAAGGAGTTCAAGGTGTACCCTGACTTCTGCCCAATGGCAGCTGGGATAGGCCCTCGCATGCCCAGAATAACTATAGTGAGGATAAAATGTTCTCAGAATAGATGAATAAATAAATGGTCATGAAAAGCACCTTCAATTGGAGTAAAACAGTATAAATTCATTATTCAGCGAAACATCACGACAAAAATGTATACATTCGTGTATTTGATAGAGCTGAATTCGATTTTGAACTCATTTCTTATGAAGAGGCCCTTGTGAAAAAAAAAGACAAATATATTTGTTTCCCAAGGATTTTTTTCCCCCAAATGTACAATAATTATTCTAAGCTTTATTATTCAATTTTTTATTTAATATATAAACTCATAATTTGAAAAAATACTGAAAATCTGGAAACATCAGCATTGGTTGTCATGGTAACGAGGACTTTGTAATAGATTTACTGTATGTGATTTCACTAGTAACCATTTCTCAAGAACTACTGGATGAATTTGGTATGTATGTATTTGTTATGCAATCATTGTAAAGCTATTGCGTGAAACTATGAAATTTGTTGCAACACAGGGAATTTTACTTGATGCTATTTTTGTAAGCCGCCCTCACAAAAGTTGTCTTTTGTAAGCTTGGCAATAATATCATCCAACAAACATTACAAAAGGTCAAAAAATCTTATTTGCTTTAAGAAAAGTATCATGCAACACCTTTGAATATTCAAAGTTATTATCTCAAATAGCTAGTGCAAGATCATATAGGTACAAGTATAGGTTAATTGTGAAGGCTGCCACTGACTGTTAGGATCAAGGTCAGTTTTATCAGGTCTGTCCATTTCCATGCAAAATGACAGCATTCTTCAAAAGATGAATCAAGATGTGGCTATTTCTCTGAACAACCGGAGTAGTAGTTTTTTTTTTTTAAATCATCCACATCAATACTTGAGTTAGACGTGTCAGACGTAACTTAGCTAAAGCTCATGCATTGGTCAAAACTATAACAATATTACAACATTATCATTGACATTAACTATAAGCAAAGAGAACTAGTACAGTAGCACAGCATTCTTTTTTTTCTTTCTATTGTGATGACTTCAAAGAGGAAGCAGTTGGGCTGGCCATTACATTAGGAGGAACTAGGAGGAGGTGGACGCGTTTTGTTATTTTCTGTATTTAAAAAAAAAAAAAGGGTTTTGTGCTTTGTTAATGGAAGTGGCAAAATAAATTAGTAGATAAATGAAATCGACCACTCGGATAATTGAAATATAATTGAAGGAATACCAAGTTGTTGTTTTTTTTGTTTGTTTGCCTCGAGGACATAGCAATGGAATGTGAAGGTCTGCGGGGATCTGCACATTCAGTTTGACAAAGGTGTACAGGGGGGCATGTGGTGAGTCATGCTTGCTTGCAAAACCTGTCAGTTCTAACATATGACTGGTCCCGTGGTGAATTCCATTTTTTTTTTTTTTTTTTTTACGCTTAATATTTATAGTTTTAGCCACTAAAATCAATCAATCACTGACTTTCTTTTTTTTTTTCTTTTTAATTTTTTTTTTAACCGTGTTGTCCACATTATTTTGGTACGTCAGGTTAAATCCTTGAAATATTCAGATCAGTTTAAACTGGAAAAAAACTGACACAAAAACAATAACACACAAGTATTTGTCTTAATTTGCTTAAAGGCTTAAATAACACAAGATAAATACATTAAATATGAAATAATCATTGAAACTTATTGTATTATCACATAAATATACAGGACCAATGCCAGTTCTGGCAGCACCACGCTAACATGGCCCATGTCACGTTGCTACTAGTCATGGCACCATTCTTCAATGATTTTATTCTGTTTGTTTTGAGCAAGCGAGCACAAACATTTAATCTTTCCCATTGGTGTATGAACGTGTGTGTGAATGGGTAAATGTGAGGCATTGTAAAGCGCTTTGGACACTAAAAACACTTAGAACGCACTAAGAACACTTGATTTATGCCGCTTAAGTTATACGTAGTGTATCATAACAGGCAGAGTGCATTCATTTGAGATGTGACTGCAATCAAAACGCAACAAAGTAGGACGAGTGCACGCTGGGGAAAGGATCAGACACACGGCATGACACGTTAATCTCCATCCCTCCAGGAATCTGACACCCACAGAACACAACAGGTGGAAGAAGATAATTCAAACACTTGGACTGAGCTGCTATCAAATGATTCATAATACGTACTACTCCATCAGTCATCGGTGAGCTGAAATTGTCCATAGCTGAAATTGTTTTTCCAAATAATATACTGCATTTCATTTACCTAACCGTTTCAATAAAATAATATGAACACAATTTGTGGAGATGGCAAAATATGCAGTTTAAAAAGTGTAGCTGTCCTCTCACTAATTTTAAATAATAATATCCAAATACTTACAAGGCCCTGAAAAATTGATGTATTCCGCATGCAGTGGTTGTAACTCCGAAATTGTGAATAACCATTTTGATGCCTCAAAGGTTAAAGGGGACATGTTGAGTAAAATTGCATTCAATGGCTTGTAAATACCGAAGCTGGGTCTCGGGAGTGCCTGCTCACTCATCAATTGTAAAATGAAAGTAAAATTATATTAAGTATTTTGTTATCTATGTAGTTCTGAAAAAGTATCTGTGAGTCTCAGTGAGCAGTTCTTCCTTTCATCCCTACTGTTACATTTGAGTGAGGATAATTTACATAAGTGCCGCCACCCACACCAAGTTTCTCGAGCCATTTTCAATTGACTGCTACAGTCTGTCCGCCAGATTATATTTTGTGTATCACGGTCATGCAGAGGACAGTCATGCAGAAACACTCACATGGTGTGATGCACCTGCTATCTAAGCAAAGCCAAAAGGTAAGCAGAGCTGCACTGAATTTGTTGGATGCACAGTGTGATGGTCCATAAAGTGCTGCCTTTACAAGTGTTGTTTAGCTAGTTGGTTTTAGTCACATCTTTTAGGTATCTCTTAAAAATCCGTTCTGATTCGATAATTAAAACATGATTTCTAAATTGATGCGTGGCCAACAAATGACTGAGGATTTACTTTTGGCCTTTCAGATTCAGGGCAAAAACAACATCTTTCATTTCTGCATTGAGTTGGGGACTCATCCATTCTTTAACACTCGGTTTGAAAAAGTAAGGTTGTGTGATGACACCTAGATGCAAAGCTGTGTTGTCTGCACAAGTGTGTTTTTTTCCTGGCTCAGTCATAATCTCCAACTGCAATAATGAACTGTCAATCTTGTAAAAACAACAACAAAAAGATTGGAACCGCTCAATCAGAATATTGTGCTCAACTGTGTCAATTGCAACAATGGGGTCCAGTAAGACCAAAACAGTGGTTCTGAAGGCATCTTTGTTTCAAAGTACATAGAAGTAGAAATAATCCATGCCTATATCTAAAACTGTATCCGTCGCATATTATTTCAAATTCACTCTGATGGGGTACAAAGGCAAATCCATATACAGCCGTATCTTGACTTGGAATTTTTCTTAAAGGTTTTTCAATGAGCTGAAACATGAATTAGAAACCAACTTCTATACAGTATGCCGACTCGGGTAAAGTAAGAAAAGAAAAAAGAGGGAAAAGTTAGCACCACTTTTTTAGGTGTTTATTGAACAGGTCAAATAGCCAAAAACACAAACACAAAATGAAACTCTTGCAGGGAGCAAGAGCAGATGCTATCACAAAACAAAACAGAGAGAAATACAGCTCACCCATTGCATCAGGGAATTTTGTCCTCATCGAAATTTCTCTCTGTGAATATGAACCTTCATGTCAATAAAAGCTGAAAAATCCCCCAAAGCAGCGTGACCACAACCCCCAAGTTTGAGGGTTTTCTCATTTTCAGCTTGCATTCTCATTAAAACAGGCTAAGGGTGGAACTCTGTTTTGTGTCATAAGACACTTTTCATCAGCTAAGTCCTCAGTGAATAGTCTGTCATGTTCTGACAATGCAGTTAATGATTATTAATGACCATTGTCTCCTGCGGCCAATAGATAGGGTAGCTGCAAAGCGTTGTTGCTGTTAGAGGACACAATGATAATTTAATTTCTTTAAGAAAATTAATTAGAGGGCTGAGTCTGAAAGTTGCACACCAGAGATGATATATAATACACTTAAGAGAAAATTCTGTGCCATCCATAGGCAAATTAAAAGCAAAGTTACAGCTTATTAATTGAGTAACTTCCCAGGCAACTCTCACGGCACAGCTATAGTTTCTAGTTAAGCTTTCCTACCATCCAATGTTCCAGATATTCCAGACCCCAAAAAAAGATTATCTGCTGGGTTTTCCCTCAGAGTAAAACAACATAAGCTTTGTTGGCTGGCACGTTCAACAAAGTGGAGCACAAGTTCCTGCAATTCATTACGTACTCTAATACTTTTGAGAAAGGCATAGACTGAGTTTCTTTTGGTGCTTTAATGAGGATTTATTTTCCACTGAATCTGTGCAAGTAGTGCAGACAGAATCCTAAAAATAAATTTGTATTTTGTACCTCACCGAATACATTCATATAGAAGTTGTGGTGTTAAATTATAAACCCGTGTACATCAATGCAAGCATTACTCATGTTTTTCTATCTTATGTGGTCAATACCCTCATCATTCCGCACCAAGAGAGCCTATCGAACTGAACTAACCGTACACTCCATTTGAATTTTAATATTTTGTCAACTAAATACTAATACCCCTTGTCATAACTCAATGGTGTGACCTTCTTAACATTGCAAGAAGGTTACGTTAGTCATTTTCCCGCTAAGGGTGTCACAGGGTGACAAGTTAAATGCGCAAATCTGGATTATACAATATGCAAACACACACACACACCAAGGTTTCACAACTTTGATTTCATTCCTTTCTGTCAAGCAATACGTTCCCCTTCCCTCTTAACCTTCTCTAAGTCTCATCTAAGTATGTATCTTGGTGAATTTGTTTCCAGATAAATCAGAAATGCAATATTCCTTACCTTGGAAACAAATGACGCAGAGCAGGTCAACTTTCATCCTGCTATAACGAAAACGCAAATGACTTGAATCTGTTTCAAATTGAGTGGCAATCTTCATCCGCAGAGGAAAATCAAAGCCTGCAGTGGCTCCCTATCTCTGTGGCTGATCTCACTTTATGAAGTGTCGAGTCTCATGAAGACAAGGTGCCGTCCTTTCATCAGTGCAACATTCTGGACTTTATGAAATCCCATATATAGCCAAATAGGGTATAGAAAGGTGCAATATGACCGTATCGTTTCATCAATTAGGAATTCAATCGCTTAAAATTCCATTGCTTCGTTTCGTGACAGGTCGAGAAGGAGCAATGAAGATCAGCATAAAGAGCGTGTGTAAAGCCCTCAATGAAATGTCGACTCATCGCCTCTATGGATTAAGTCATTTCCAGAGGCACCTGATTACTCATCATTGCCCTCAGTTTGCCTGACACAGACACGGTGATGTCTATGTGATTATCTTTTTTTTTGGCCCCTTCGGGGGGGGTTACACTTTGGTCAACATCACTCACCAGCCCCGAGGAACTCTGCCTCTGTTATTGCTATCTGCGTGGTGGGAGAGGGCAAAGGACAGCGGCTTTATCTCAGTGCCGCTCCTATTCATTTTTGTTATAGATGACAGTCCCAACACTACAAAGCTGCAATCAAGGAGTCGCAAGTCATCGTCAATCATCATAAAACAGGCCTTACAAAAGTGGTGCTTCGGAAACGTAAGGAAACCTTTGGGGAGGCTATTAATTTTATCGCTTGTCTTTGCTGAGAGGAGCAGTTAAAAGCTTAATAGCAGTCCGAGTGGAAGGTCTGAATAAGAACGAACGGCTAATGACATTCCATTACTTCTGCCAAGCAAAAGAAAAAAAAAAAAAGAAAAGATGTACAGCAAATTGCAGTTATTAGTTAGATGTCTGCTTCACTGTTTTTGCTGATGTTTCTCAAATTTAAAATTCAGTTAATGTAACTTTGTGATCACGATGGGATGCCAGGAAGCTACAGTAAATGTTAGATGGACTATTGATGAAAGTTTAATGTGTTTTTTTATGCAGCAAACATTCAGGGTTCATATTTTTGCTTTGCAAATATGTTTTTACAAAGTGCATTTAAACTGGAAAAAACACACCAAGGAATTTAGCATAGAAAATCATATTCCTTTAAAGAAAATATTATTTTAACACTTTAGTAATACATATGCAAATATTATAAGAAACAACTTGCCTTGTCCTGTCTTTTGGTTGCCACAATAAAATGTAACAACATAAAGGGAAAAATCTGCCTGTCCTCCCACCCAGTGGTTTTAACATGCAAGAGCATTTTTCATCTCTTAGATCATATAAATCAGAGGTATAACACCGTTCTAATATCACTGGTAGATGTACCCGCAGAGGATCTGTGATTAGGGCAACTCTCACCTCTTCCTTTTGAGGCACGGAGCCCTCTTACAGTCTGTTTAATAAATCAGTGATTATGTAACCGAGTTGTAGCTATCATGTTGATTTCTGAGAAAATCGACACTTTTAATGATGTATCTAAAGTCATATTCCGCTTCCAGGTTTCAGGTATTTTTTTTAAAGTGAAGGCAAAACATGCCTTTAAATCTTCATCTGCACCTTTTCATACTGTGTTTTTTTTTTTTTTATGCCAGTTTTGGACCCACATAAAAAAAATAGAGGCAGGCAGTAGGCATGCAGCATATGTTAGCAATAAAAATTGCCATGAACCTATATACCATACCTCCTCATGTTGTAATCTATACCACATGCTAAATTCAGACGAGGGTTGCACAAACTCACTCAGATGGAGCTCAACTATTTCAAAGCAAATGGTGGAATACTTGGACTCAACTAGCGAGCAGGCAATGCAGAACTTGAGATGACGTCAAACACACGATGCTGCCAGACAGCAAGGTGATGTTCTCGAGGTCTTCCTATTAGTCACTTTTCTTGACAACTCTCTCTCACATAGCGTTCCCCCAGCACTCTCTTCACAGATTAAAGACTGACCTGGAGGTGATTAGTCTCTGTGGGCACTTATATCCGTCTATACTGTTTGCCGCCTCACAGTATCCACCATTTTAGGCCCAATAGAACTATTACCTTCTCAACATTCACGATTCCGCTGAAGTGAAATGAAAACTGCAGTGGAGACTCACTGCAAGAAAATCGCAATTGCTATGATTTGGGGAAGAGTTCCTTAGTAGTATGCACTGTTCTTGTTACTAATGTGTGACGCTTTAAACAGCTTAGTTCAGGGCTCAACAACATAATGCCAATTTTTTAGTGTAGGAAGGTTTGTGCTCGGTGCATTCTGGCTAGCAGTAAGTGGTCTGAGCAATTCTGCTGATCTATGTTGGGATCACAAATGATGAGTAAGGTCTGCACAATTAGAAAGGAAAGTACACTGCTATTGTCCAGGTGAAAACAACTGAAAGGTGGTCTTCCATTACTAAAATCATCTTGTTAAATATCTATGGTCCTGGATTTGCACTTTGAAGTGCTATAACCTCTTCGCAGCAATTTATATATGTGCATATATCCACGAGATACGTACATGAACTCACACGTGTTTGAAGGTCAGCACTGTGAAGTCTCAGTGGAGGTAATGAGATCTCTCTCAAGACAAAAATAATCACTTGTGCAAGCTAATTTGCAGTTTCTTAGAGCTCTCCGAGTCTCAATTGGCTTCTTCTTTTCAAATTATTTGATTGGGGGACCTTTGCCCGTGCTCATTTGTGCTTTCCAGATGCTCACTAAGCTTACTTCTCAAAAATGTATAAAAGCTAGAGATATCAAGCACAGATCTCAATAAATAAATAAATAAATAAATACATACATTTTAGAGATTTTAGTTTTAGGCTCTATCGGAAGCATGATTGCTGGTGAGCAGACCATTATGGTTGAGGTGTGCTGGGTTTGTCATTTCAAGTAACCCATGCACAATAAAAGCAGTAAGTACATACTTGTTTTTTTCCCCTTGTTTCTTTTTGGAGCCGCTCACTTTTTAAAATTCGGCTACAATGGTAAAACTCATATTTACACTTCAAGTCTCAGCCTAAACTACGTTTAAAAAACTGGAATGTACCTTTGACCAAAAGGAAAAAACAACCTGAGTGTAACTGAGACAAAGAGAAAACACACCTTATGGATAACCTCTGCAGAAAGAGTAACAAAGACTGTGTCAGATTAAAAAAATAAAAGAAAAAATCACAGTTCTGAGAAGGTTTGTTTAATAAAAGAGATGTGTCATCCATCCATTTTCTTTACATCATAACCCCCCTTTACAAACTAGATTTATTACCAATCTTACTGCTGTTGTCATCATTAGTTATCACTGCCAATAAAGGATATAAGCAGAAGACATCAAGATGGCAACTGAAAGATAGAGAAATATATAACAATTTAAATAGTTCACTAGTTGAGCACTGTGAACAATGTAGGATGTGATCAAATGTTGGGATATTTTTCATGCTGGAATTTCTGTTACATTTTGTGGGCATTCCATTTTGGCTTAATTCCAAACCACAAAGCTGGATGGAATTCAATGATGACAATAGGGACTGTAAGGGGGCTCGCTGATGTCTTTATTTTCAAGGATAATGATGTCTTCCAGTCAATGTCTGAGCCTATAATTATTCAATAGGAGGACTGGTTTGCCAAAAGAGGTTGTTTATTTCTGCACTAAATCTGCTCCATATTTATAGCCTACAGCTGAATTGTCATGTGTCGAGGAAAACCTCAATGGCATTGAAAGGACTGAAATAAAAGTGCAGATCCCTGCAGTCAATAATCCCCATACATTTTCAGCCCAACAGCTAAGTGAATAAATTCAATAGTTATTTCTGGCAGTAAGTGGGATTTGAAAGGTACAATGGGCAATTATCTAACATTATTAACTGTTACAATGCAATGTCAAACTATTCTTTTCTTGTAACGAGTGTTAATGGCAACACTGACACAAACAAGTCCAATACCGAATTCCCAATAATTTGAATCTCTCGGAATAAGTTTTGCAGACTATTAAAAAAAAAGAGTCTCCTATGCACTTGGGAAGAAAAAAAATATATTCAATGAAGGAAATCGATAAAAAAAAAAAAATCCCATACATACAGAGCTTGACCTCTAATGTCCTGAATTTTATTTGAGGTCATGGTTAAATTATCAAATAAAAAGGCGATAATAGAAGTTCTGACACCTTCCTAAACAATGCATTTGTACCAAAACTTAAAATAATTGCAAAATATTTAGTTCATATCCTGATGAATTCAAACAAACGCCGCAATGCTCAAATACATTTTGGTTTTCCTATTAACAGTAACCAGGAAACCAATCTATTTTTGCAGAGTGATTTTAAAGCAATGAGTGCACCCTTACTTTGTTGACATTATTCATGGTTAAATTATCAAATAAAAAGGCGATAATAGAAGTTCTGACACCTTCCTAAACAATGCATTTGTACCAAAACTTAAAATAATTGCAAAATATTTAGTTCATATCCTGATGAATTCAAACAAACGCCGCAATGCTCGAATACATTTTGGTTTTCCTATTAACAGTAACCAGGAAACCAATCTATTTTTGCAGAGTGATTTTAAAGCAATGAGTGCACCCTTACTTTGTTGACATTATTCATGGTTAAATTATCAAATAAAAAGGCGATAATAGAAGTTCTGACACCTTCCTAAACAATGCATTTGTACCAAAACTTAAAATAATTGCAAAATATTTAGTTCATATCCTGATGAATTCAAACAAACGCCGCAATGCTCGAATACATTTTGGTTTTCCTATTAACAGTAACCAGGAAACCAATCTATTTTTGCAGAGTGATTTTAAAGCAATGAGTGCACCCTTACTTTGTTGACATTATTCATGGTTAAATTATCAAATAAAAAGGCGATAATAGAAGTTCTGACACCTTCCTAAACAATGCATTTGTACCAAAACTTAAAATACAGTAATCCCTCCTACTTCGCGGGGGTTACGTTCCAGACCCACCCGCGAAATGGGAATCTCCGCGAAATAGAAACTAGATTTTTTTGAGCTATTCTTGGAAGATATTCTATTTTTATCGCTGACATCAACCAGCTCGCTGCTAGGGGACTTTCATATCAATGGACTGTGCGCTCCGCATTCATGCCTTAGCGACGAGACTAACAGTGTATTGCTATGTCCAGATGAAGGCCACCGCCGGTGGAGAGTGTTATATCTTTACTATTTTCCAGGTTCTGATGTAGCAAGCATGGTTCGGACAACGACGTGATGGATACTGCTTTATTCCTTTCATCACAGTCAGTTCACTGGCCGTACATCGCAACACTGAACGTCCCCGAAGCTCCCCCTCCCACATCCGGGGTTTTCCCACTACGGAACATGAGTTAGTCCAAAATATACAACAGAGAGAACGCCCTGAAGTCACATGTGACGATAAAGTATACTGTACTGACTCTTTAATTTATTCATTTCAAAACAAGAAAACGACTTTTAAACATAAGCTATCATTATTAAAGGAAAATGAAGAAACTCAAGTGGCCGCGAAACCTCGTGAAATGATGAAATTTCTGCGATAAAATTATTAATTTATTTTTGAAAACCCGCGATACAGCGAAGCCGCGATAGTTGAAGCCGCGAAGTAGGAGGGATTACTGTAATTGCAAAATATTTAGTTCATATCCTGATGAATTCAAACAAACGCCGCAATGCTCGAATAAATTTTGGTTTTCCTATTAACAGTAATCAGGAAACCAATCTATTTTTGCAGAGTGATTTTAAAGCAATGAGTGCACCCTTACTTTGTTGACATTATTCATGGTTAAATTATCAAATAAAAAGGCGATAATAGAAGTTCTGACACCTTCCTAAACAATGCATTTGTACCAAAACTTAAAATAATTGCAAAATATTTAGTTCATATCCTGATGAATTCAAACAAACGCCGCAATGCTCGAATACATTTTGGTTTTCCTATTAACAGTAACCAGGAAACCAATCTATTTTTGCAGAGTGATTTTAAAGCAATGAGTGCACCCTTACTTTGTTGACATTATTCAAGCTATTATGGAGTGCATTTCATATCAGTGTAAAAGGTTATGCTTAAAAACAAGACAAATTCAGAAAAATGACAGAAAAGCCTCATCAAAACATATATTGCCACTTTAAGTAACCACATACTCATGCATGAGCAAGTAACAAGTGTTTTATTTTTCAAAAAATATAAGATGGGAGAGAGACATTTGCAATTAATTATGAGACAATTCAACCCAAGAGTAAGAGAAATAAGTCTGTAGGCCTTAAACATTTAGATTTTTAACAACTCCTCTGTGAATTGTAAGGTACCTTGGCCAAAAAAAAAAAGCACGAGTTAGACCAGTGAGAAAAGGTCTTCTCAACAATTAAAAAGCCAGCAAAGAGTCTTTGGGTAAGGTCACAATCTCAAGAAGTGTAAGTGCAATAAAAAAGTGTAACTCCAACTGTTAAACATGTCAAACTTTTTGTCCGTAGACATGACAGTAAGTAAAACTACAGTGAAACACGGGTTGCAGAAAGTAAAATGAAAATTCTAATATACCCAATCCCATGCAAGTAACTTCAGCATTACACATTTGCACCTTTATCCTACAGTTAGAATATAATTCCTAAATAGCTCCTGAGTTAGAGAATGTGTGACTCAGAAAGTGTGCATCCTTGCCTGTGTGTACTGCTTCATGCCCGTCGCTGCCCGCAATTCCAAAGACCCTGGGGCTGCTGTGTAAGGGTTTCCCCCGAGTTATGGCCCATTAGATCTCACTCAGTAGAGTGGTGTTATTGCATGTCCTGTTCATTCCTGTCAGTCCCTCCCACACCAAGTTCACAGAGCAATAACAACTATTGATTAAGGAACAAAAGACTTAGAAATAAAGTTAGTGAGACCTTTAATGTCAAGGCCCTGATGGACTAACACAACAGCTCAAAGCAAATTAGTTCAACTCCATCTGCTACAGTAATCACAGAAACTGTCAAGCAAATTACGTCGTTAAAAATGTTGATTTTTTTTCAAAGAATTCACTATTAAGAGATTTTTAAGTGAATGATGCACAAAAAAAAACAATTTGAGCCATGGGGTTCTATATTCGTAGACAGCACAGATGCGCTTGAGCGTACAAAGTAGTACATCTTGATTTTCGTGCAGCTGCAAGCCTCATTTAACATGTTTGGGAATTTAGCAAATGGCTCTGCACCACGGTGGGCATCTCGGCATTTAAGGTCATTTCCTTTCAATATGCAAAGTAACCCCCTCAATACTGAATACAGAAGGATAATGGCTTGCAGGTGATCATTGGAGCCACATTGCCAGTGTGATTCCTTTTTTTTTACCTTTGTTACGATTGGATGTTATCGCAGAGGGCCTTGGCAATGAAAAAGAAAAAACGATATACTGTACCAGTGCTAGTTCAGCACATGTAAGCAGGTATAAAACAATCATAGATATAACTACACGCTCCTTTTGAGCTGTTCTATATGTAATCGTTTCCTGTTCTGACAGGGTACCGCCACCGGAGAAGGGAAACCCTACACCCACCTTGCAACTGAGTCAGATATTGAGCCTTTGACATCTTGATGCAACTGCATGGCATGCGTGTGCATGTGTGCGTTCGTGTGTGTGTGAGCGAGAGAGAGTGCAAGAGAGCAAGAGAGAGAGAGAGAGAGTGTGTAGGAGGCTCACCATATGCTAGATGAGCCACTTCAAAACAGATGCAGCAGGTGGGAACAGACAAGGCAGATATAAAGTTTTTGTTGAGGCTTGTTCATTACATTGGAACTACCTCCCCACACACACTTTCCATAAAAGGAATCACTATATAAATAATAATGTATTGTACTTACCTCCATGCAAATATGCTAAGTAATGTACCACCAATAATTACAGGGAATTTCCAACTTTCTATTTTTGATGGCACACTTTGGAACAGGCTGCCCTTATTATTCACAATCAGTCGTTTAAGAACCCTAAATGTTGAATCAGATATATCATAAAGTCACAAATTTAGAAATAGGTTACAATTGATTGGACATTGTCATTTCCAAGGAATGTTGCAGAATGGATCATTTGAAAATACAAGATGTATTGATATAAAGTATTGCATGTTATTTGTTTTCTTCTTTCTTACCTTGTCATTGTTTTGTTGATAATTAGTGTGTAAAAACATTAACACAAGGTCCTTTAAAGAAATGTGTTATTTACTCATGCAACCACTGAGCAAGCACGTCACAAGTCACAGCACAGATGAGCTTACTCATCAGATCAAGACTAAATATATGTAAATTTGTACCTGCAACTCAGAGAGAAAGAGCATTATTTTGAGGACAAACATCACATTCTAGACAGAAAAGATGGTTTCAAAGACAGGTGAGAGAGGCCATCTACACGACGTTATGGTTGAGAAAGCATCTATAAACAGGAGGGGGCTTACAACATCACCTATCTCCCACATACAATGCCATCCTTTCAGCCCTTTCAGAGAGACTCAATAATTTAGCTTCTTACACATGACAAGCAACACCGTGACTTGTGGCCTTCAGGTGCCTCCAGAGTCATTGTTACAACTGAATAGAATATTAATCAGAGTAAGGTGATTCAACGGTACTGGACTGTCACCATCTACAGAGACAAATCTACCAAAACGTCTCTCACATCGATATGTATACTGTCCTTGTCTTGTTCAATTGAACTGCTCCCTTTCATGATTTTGTCTTTGGGAGAGAAGACCAAGACCATTTCAGGAGGAAGGGACAGAAGAGAGAGCAGAAATGTCTGGCCAAAACAATGTCCTTGCGGTCCATGACTAAGCCGATCCAGCTCTTGTCAACCTGGCGTGAGACGAAAACACAATTGTCTGGCAGGAATTTCTTCTGCTGAGACAATCTGGCATTGAAATGAAAGGTCAGCATTCTGTGTCTTGGGTCTTTGGATGAAGACATATGGTTCCCTGGTTCAATTAACACAAGTAACTTAGATGCATAAAATGAATCCATCTAATAGTTCCTTTAGATTGAACACCGGATACATACAATTTAAAGTTGAGTTTCTGCACAAATGAGAATTTCCTCAAATGTGCAAAAATTGGATTTATAGTAGTAATTAATATAATTTGTCACAAAGTTTAAGTCTTAGTCTTGGGTAATTGTATTTTATTAATCACGTCACGTCATTAATGCAGTCATTTGACTTGCAGTTAGAATGGAAAGTCACGGTGACCGAGTCTGTTGTGTTCAACGGGAGTGTGTGGGATATAAGTCACTTGGACAATGTCGCTGTGGTTACGGAATGAAGCATTTCCGCGTTTAAAAATGATGACTCACTGCAGAGGTACCTGGATATGAACAAAGAAAACCAATCAGTCCAACAACTGCCTTATTGAATTTGTGATAAATGTAGGGGAAACAAGTGTTGATGGAGTGAATCCAACAAAAATATTCATAGCTCTTCAAAACCACACCGGTACAAAATAAAATAGATGGATTACTCTTAAGTCACTAGAAAAGGACAAAATACATCACTCAACTTCAATACAGCAGAAAATGTCTCTTGCTTAACTTGATTCCGCCACACACGATCAGACTTCTATTTTTCATGTCAAAATACAGCCAATAAAAATGTTCCACAACATGGATAAGCGACATTTTGTAAGGATTTCACCAGTTGGAAGCTCACAAACTATCTGGGATACTACGTCATGTTTAATTGTCTGTAAAACTGTTAAAGAACCACAAA
This sequence comes from Syngnathus leptorhynchus, assembly GCF_054491065.1. Lineage (NCBI taxonomy): Eukaryota > Metazoa > Chordata > Actinopteri > Syngnathiformes > Syngnathidae > Syngnathus > Syngnathus leptorhynchus. The sequence continues at coordinate 9,994,420 of NC_141200.1, forward strand.
CATGCCAGTGTTCCAGTATGCATTACATCAGCTTTCCAAACCTCTTCCTCATAAGAGTAATACACTGCTAAATACTTGCCACACCTCTTATGCAGCTGGAGACCTGGTGTATGCCAAATGGACTGAATGCACAATGTGACTCAATATTGATACCAAACAATACGATCATAGTACCGTGTGATGTTGTTTGTGGTAGCCCTGCCTTGGACTTTTTAGACTTAGACAAACTTTATTGTCATTTTGTTTGCACAGGGTGAATACAAAACGAAATTCCGTTGCATATGGCTTACAACAATGCAGTGATATTGCGGTTGAATAAAAATAACATACTATATAAAAATATAAAATAAAATAAAACAAGTATAAAGTGCAGCAGTTGGCCAGTTTTTGTGTTGTAAAAAAAAAAAAAAAAAAAGAAATGCACTCTTGCCAAAGGAGTTCATGGAACTCAGCCCACCACTGCCAAAATTGTACTCCACAGTATAGGAATGTTCCTAAATCTGCCGTCTGATTGGGCAATGCAGCTCATGTTAGTGTAGTAATACAGCGTGCGTCACTTCAGTCTTTGTAATTAGCTAGTTTCCCGCAAAGTGGCGGCACAAATGTGACAAGCTTACATTGTAAGAGGGTAAGCATGTGACATCATGTATCTGGAAGTAGTTGCAAGGGTAATAGCGGAAAATTAACAGCAGCATTAGTATTCGGCTAGAATCCGTTGGCAACGATTGGAAAGCTCCATTAGGCATTTACATTCAAATTGAGATGGCAAATAAGTAACACCTAAAAAATACATTGCTTGCATTGCGTGAGACAAAAAGAAAATCTGGTGACAATTACTTCACTCCTCTCACCGCCATCATGCCACACCATACAGATTGTCATAGCTGTATGACACGCTTTGACACACTGCAGCATATTCTGTCACTCAATCCAACTGAAGGGCGTGTTCCAGTGGGAGGTTGAAGTCAGAAGAGCCAACATTGTGCAAAAACTGCAAATGAAAGCACATTTCCATAACTCCTGCATGACTGGACTGAAACAAACCCTCTCACCAAAATGGTCAACAGACTAGTTGGTATAACTAACAAGTTTCATTGGTGTTGCATCAATACAGTCAGCTTTTCCAACTTTCTCTTTTTACACTCTGTTTATCTCCCTCAGTGAAAACCCCACTTTTATTCACGCTGCTCTACATAACTGATGATAGCACATACTGTAGGTCCCCTGGGGTCTTTCATTATGTAAACCTGTTGCAAGAAGAGCTACAGCAGCAGTTTTCCAGCATCCATCAAGCCAAACAACCATGTATTAGAGTGCTCTGTGATGTATCGCCAGTTATGCAGCAGTAAAGTCTGAATGCAATTACTTTTAAAGAACAAGAACAGGAAGTGAAACCAGAAAGTAAGTGTGGAAACTACAAAAGGCGTATTGTCAGTGTTAGAAAAAGCATGTACATGTGGTCATGTACTACTTTTGATTTGGGCAAGATTAAAAGCTGCAGGGCATGACATCTGCAAGAATTGCAAGAGTAATATATGTGAGACAATGAGGCTCTTACACTTTTTAAGAATTTTGAACATTAACAGAGCGACTATGGTAATATGCAAAAGTCACTGTTTTTGTCACAATGCACCAATGGAATAGTCAGACCTCCAAAATCATTCTCCATGAACAAGAAGGGATTCGGTTGTGGTGAAATGTCAGATTAGTGTTCAAGTAATTTGAGCACCTCAATCCAAACAAATGCTTGAGTATTCTTTTCTGCCTTGGTTACCCGTTTCTTTAGTTCGTACTGTTGAAATAACAAGTCAAGCTTGCCACAGCAACAATTGTCTATGCAATGCATGACGATAACACACCACTAACAACTTCCAAATAGAATGTTCCCAAATAAAGTAACACATGAACATCAGTGCCTTGATGTGCTCGCAATTTTTTCAGTGGGATACCCAAATACCAGGGATTGCACTATACTCACCTGAAATCCGTGAAGCCCTGGTTAAGATCTAGCAGCATTTAATTTTACATTATAAAATGTGATTTATACATTATGTTCTCAGAGTCCCCCGAACCCGTGTATCTTCAAACCCCCCCACCCCCCACTCCCCTGGGAGAGAAAAAAAAATCCTGCCGAATACCCCCAAAAAATCCTGCCGAATACCAAATATTCAACAGCGGGAGACTTTTTGAAAACATCTATTCACACACCCACTCAGAGCCTCCAACCCACATTTAGTGGGACCTGAATAAAGTTTTTAGTAAGAATTCAATCTTTAAAGCCATTTATTTAACGTCACATCTTTTCTGCTGACACCACACAATCAAATTACATAAGGCTTTGTTTACTTTCTTGTAATGGTGTGACGTCACGTTGAAAAGTCCTATACCCACTGTAAAACCCATTAAAATCTGCAAGTGCTAAGGGTTCACTTAGCACTTCAACCCATTGAACCTTTGAGGGTTTGACTCCACGTCTTCGTGGCTATCAAACCTTATCAATCAAACTCAAAATGCACGAGTTTTATTGGAAGATCAGTTACTCACCACTCGCATTTTTCCCACAGATGAGGTGTTGCCAGTGCTGCAGTGATCCCCACAACTCAGCATCACTGCTGATGGCCTGTTCCAAGCTCTCCACGCTCAACTTGGGGATACTGTTGTCCCGCTCCAGCAGCGCACTGCGGAGCACTCGCTCGTGTATCTGTCGGAAGAGGCTCTCCATGCACGCCGCCAAATAGATGGCCGCGTGCTCGTGGATCCTGGCCGCGATCCTACTATCGACCATCCACCTGAAGAATTTTCCCACGTTAAAGACGAGCCCGCAGCGCACGGACTTGCCGCGGCCGAACTTGTCCTCCTCAGTGCTCATGTTGTACAGGGACAAGGCACCGAGGGCAGCGCCTATACAGTTCGTGGAGACAACCCACGACAGAACCATCTTTATGGCACTTTGGATCTCATATTTGGTGCATTTGGCATAGCGCAAACTCAAGCGCTGGGCCTCCTTTGCGACCCTCACCAGGGCCCGGCTGACCAGCGCGGAGAGCCGAAGCAGGACGTCCTGCGATGGGGTCGGCACGCTCATTCCCTCGTCCCTCTGCAAAGCTCTCGCCACCTCCCCGAGGCTCCACGGCACATCCTCAAGCTCGGGTAGTTTAGCGCACTGGCCGGTGCACTCCAGGATCTCGGCGTCTTCGACCAGGACCGTGTTGACAGTGTCCAGGCTGTTGTTTCGACTGTGCATGGAGTCCGTTAGTTGCCAGCAGTTCCCCCCATGTGCCTCCGAGCAGCACAGCGACGCACTGGAAGACCTGAAGGAGTCGGCAGCTCCACCATATCCCGAGTCGAGAGTCAAATCCTCCAGGGTCCTCGTTGCTGCAGACTTGCTACTGCTTGCCATAATTGTGCTTCATAGCGAAAAGAAAAAGTGGAGAGAATCGACCAGTGCACATACGCGCGCTCCATGCGCAAGAAATGAAATTGTATGGACGGATCAAGAGTCCAACGGTATCATACAAAGTTAAAAGAGTAAGAGCTCGGTACACCAGCCGTCAAACCGTTTGACCAGTGCAGTGCATGACAGTTGGGGGCGGGGACGTGGAGCCAAGTGACAGCCAATCGCCACGCGATGTTAAACAATAACTATTTCTAATTGGAGGAATCCTAGAAAGTCACTAATAAAGCGCGTCTGTGAGGCTTATTAATAAAAATGCGCTGATACCAGCATTGTTTTTTCCCATGATACACATCTCAGTCGCATAGAAATATAGGCATTTACTCATTGACGCTGAAATATGCATGATTCCCAAATTACGAGGCTAAAATATATTGACACGAATTGTTTCCAATTAATTTTCATTTAACACTTGGTCATTTGGGCGGAAAATGATCAAGCCTTTTACAACATAGTTTTTCAAACCCAAGCCTGATGGTAACATGATCCAAGAACATTAATAATTTACTACAGGCATAATATATCGTTGTGTCTGTGTGGAGATAACCTACTGCTACTGAGAAGACCTGAAGTGTTTCCAAGGTCATTCGTAGCACGGAATGTCTTTAGGGTTCTAACCTGTATGCTTTGTTTGGTAGCTTGTAAAAGCTGTATGGATTACATTGTATAATTATAGTCATAACGTGCATGCTTCTTATCAGTTGTTTTTGTTATCTTCATTGTCATCAGGACTTTTTGTTTTTCAAATACAAACTAGAAATTGCATGATTTTAGCTTCTAACTATTACTTTAGGTTTCAAATATGACCTGGATGGAAATAATTCGTATCATATAAATTGCAGTATTGCTCACAATCTGAGCTTTTTCTTTCTCGTCTGCAGCAAAATTCATAATTAAGGGACGGGATGAAAATGTTTCTGGAGCAACAGTGACCTCCAAAGACATAAAGCGGTAACTCGATTTAGTTAGGTCGTTGAAACATCAGTGCAAAGGTCAGGACTCCGGTCCTCCAGGGCCCTATACCGCATGTTTTGGATATTTTTCTCCCCCAACTCACCTTGATTCAGCTTCATGAGCAAGCTCTGCAGAAGCCGTATAGTGATACCGACCGTTTGAATCAGGTGTCTTGGAGTAGAAAAGCATCTAAATTATGCAGAATGGGGACCCACAATGACCAGAGTTGGTGACCCCTTATCAGTTTAAACTGGATTTGACTTATTCATAATTAATTTGACAACTTCATTACTTTTCATGCACATTGAATAGCTTGAATTCTGCCACTTGCTATCAAACGACAAATCATGGCTCAGCTTGTGAACGTCACATGAGCTGTGATTGGTTCTTACCTGAGCCCTGAGCACATGTGACATTGTTTCCAATTGACAGCAAGTGGGAAAATACAAGAGATGATAGTTGTACATGAAAAATAATTAGGTCTATTAACTTTTTACCACGTAAATTGGCGAAATAAGCAAATTAGTATACCATATGAACTGCAATACAATATTTAAATAATCTCTTCATTTAACAAAGGTGTAAAGCCACACAATAGTAAAAAGCAAAATTGTATTCAATTACATTTATTTTTAAGTGCTCAGGAGGACAAAAAAAAATTGCATTACCCTAGTCATGATTCAGAGATATCACTGATTTGCTGCAACATTTTCTGAGTTGTCCTCTGGCATACGGTCTACTCATATTGTAGTTTCAATATGAATGTATCACTGAACAATTTATTCTGTAAGTAGTCATTCCAATTTGGAACTACCTATACGTATACAGTGATCCCTCCTACTTCGCGGGGGTTACGTTCCAGACCCAACCGCGAAATGGGAATTTCCGCGAAATAGAAACTAGATTTTTTTGAGCTATTCTTGGAAGATATTCTATTTTTATCGCTGACATCAACCAGCTCGCTGCTAGGGGACTTTCATATCAATGGACTGTGCGCTCCGCATTCATGCCTTAGCGACGAGACTAACAGTGTATTGCTATGTCCAGATGAAGGCCACCGCCGGTGGAGAGTGTTATATCTTTACTATTTTCCAGGTTCTGATGTAGCAAGCATGGTTTGGACAACGACGTGATGGATACTGCTTTATTCCTTTCATCACAGTCAGTTCACTGGCCATACATCGCGACACTGAACGTCCCCGAAGCTCCCCCTCCCACATCCGGGGTTTTCCCACTACGGAACATGAGTTAGTCCAAAATATACAACAGCGAGAACGCCCTGAAGACACATGTGACGATAAAGTATACTGTACTGACTCTTTAATTTATTCATTTCAATTATTCATTCAATTTCATTTATTCATTTCTGCTTTATTCCTTTCATCACAGTCAGTTCACTGGCCGTACATCGCGACACTGAACGTCCCCGAAGCTCCCCCTCCCACATCCGGGGTTTTCCCACTACGGAACATGAGTTAGTCCAAAATATACAACAGCGAGAACGCCCTGAAGTCACATGTGACGATAAAGTATACTGTACTGACTCTTTAATTTATTCATTTCACTTTTAAACGTAAGCTATCATTATTAAAGGAAAATGAAGAAACTCAAGTGGCCGCGAAACCTCGTGAAATGATGAAATTTCTGCGATAAAATAATTCACTTCCGCATTTTTGAAAACCCGCGATATAGCGAAGCCGCGATAGTTGAAGCCGCGAAGTAGGAGGGATTACTGTAGTGTGTTAGAATGCATTCTGAGCAAACTGTGTGTCAACATGTTTCTGTAAAGCATGCATCGTCTTATAGTACATTCAAGGACTTTTATGGTACATTGACTTCATTGCTTCTTGGTAATGGACTCGAGCTCATTGTTCTCATTGTATGCCCAAATAATGTTCTCTAATAGAATGACTTATCCTTGAATCTGTGAGCAGGTCATGTCCTTTTTCGGTCAAAAGCATTTTTCTATGCAAGAGGTGAATGATGGTCAAGAGGGCAGCAGTAGCTCATCTCTTTGTTCGGACTGAGACCCACGTGAGAGGTAAAAGGATGGATCCATGCAAAGTTTCCGCTCGTGTGATTCCCTTGAGCAAAGCATAAAGCATCCCTTTTACACTGCAACTAAACTTTTGGAATGCAACGTGACCTGATTACTCAGAATCGTCCAAACTGGGAGCCACTCACATTAAGAAGTTCCCAAGTAGCATTGACTAAAGAAGCATGTTGATGGTGGAATCGAACCGACACCCTCCTAACTGCGAGGCGGACGTGCTAACCAGTGCGACACCCAGCCACCTCCCACTTAAATTCCATCCATCCATTTTAAAAAACAAAAATTTATCAAATACTACATCCTAAAACACAAAGACGCTCCTAAGGCAATGCGACTGTGAGCGCCGGGCGCGCTGCGGTCACGCGAACATCAGGACTTTAAACATATTTTCTAAATTTTAGCAACCGCTCTGTCACAATAATGCGACCAGCGCAGTGCAGTTGCGCGGTTGGCGGCGCGCAACAGTTGCGCGTTCGGCGGTGCGCTGCAGTTGCGCGTTCGGCGGTGCGCTGCAGTCAAGCTCCCTGCCCACTGAGGTCCACTTAAATTTTGGAAAGTACATTCAAAATATTTTGTAAATTTCAGCGACGGCTCTGTCACAATAATGCGACCAGCGCGGTGCAGTTGCGCGGTCGGCAACGCACTACGGTTGGGCGTTCTGCGGTGCACTGCAGTTGCGCGATTGGACAAAATCAAGCTCCCTGCGCACTGAGGTCCACTTAAATTTTGGAAAGTACATCAGGACTTATAGATTTTTACTACATTTCAGCGACGGCTCTGTCACAATAATGCAAACGCGGTGCAGTTCCGCCTTCGGTGACGCACTACAGTTGCGCTTCGTCGGTGCTGCAGTTGCGCGATCAGAAAAAAATTAAACATCCTGCGCCCTGAGGTCCACTTAAATTTTGTAAAGTACATCAGGACCTAATTTTTTTTAACTAAATTTCAGCGACGGCTCTGTCACAATAATGCAAGCGCGGTGCAGTTGCGTCTTCGGTGACGCGCTACAGTTGCGCTTCGTCGGTGCGCTGCAGTTGCGCGATCGGACAAAATTAAACTTCCTGTGCACAGGTCCACTTAAATTTTGGTAAGTACTTAAGATCTTTAAAAGTATTTTCTAAATTTCAGCGACGGCTCTGTCACAATAATGCGTGCGGTTGCGCGGTCGGCGACGCGTCGTGTTACAGACAAAAATGCGCAAATGAAAAAAATGCTTAAAAAAGGCGGTATTTTTATTTATTTATTTTTTTGCTTGAAACGGATAAATCTTTTTTTCCATTATCTGTAACAGGAAAACATGATTCGTAATTCAAACGATTGACTTCTCGAACAGCCTTCTGGAACGGATTGTGGTCGAAAACCGAGGCTCCACTGTATTGCCAAATTATATATCTAAAACACCCAAATTACTATGCAAAATAATCTAAAAAAGAAGTTACACATAACAGAGAAGTAGTATGGCGCTGTCGCAAATATGGAGGCGAGAACAGTACTATATGAATACGAAGATGTTGCAAAAGTAGTTATCAATAATGAGGATCATTTTTTGATGATTATAAGGCAATCGCAACCCAGGTAACGGATTTCTCTATTCACGATTAAAATAAAATCGGCTTGAACTGGATAACAAATCAAGCGCACGTCTTTTGAGCCAGCGCGGTATGACATGTGCTTATCCGGGTACCTCAGGGTATAATGTATTTACAAACGCCAACCTTTTGATTGGCTGCTTTCAGTGAAGCTTTTCTACATTTCTTTCTCCATTTTCTTTGACATGGTCTTCAGTACTTTACTTTGACGCACACTGTGCAGCTAATTCCACCAGAGTTGAGGTTTGCAGGTTGTAAAATCATTCAAAGAAAACATGTAAACATGGCCTAAAAGCCACACTACTGAAACGTGACAGCAAAAGCATTGCATAATAGTCTGTGCTGACCAATCACAGCGTCGCGATCTTTTCTGAACGTATTCCAATGGGAGGAAATGTTGACACACAAGGAAAGAAAGGACCGCTTTACCTGGCTCATGAGACAGCTTCACGCAATCCTTTTATCTGCAAATAGGTCACTAGATTTAATGCATGTTTTGTTTTACAGGATGCATGCTTCGGAGAACGACATTGAAACTTAAAACGGGATTTTATGTCGGATTCACGTTCGCCTTCAGAAACTACAATGACAGGGATGCATTCATAGCACAACGGGAAAGGATTTGTTTTGGTGTGCGCGTTTAATTTTTTTCCCGCGTGCTGTGGTTTTCTGCACACATGCGGCCACGATTGCCCAGAAAAAAATAACTGTGTGGAGAATTGAATGGAGCTCGGTTGATTTTTAGCACAAGCGCTAATTTATCTTTGGCAATTTATTTGCATTGCGAGATTTGTTGTTGTCTGTAAACTGCTGCCCCAACCCACACGTCCCGCCCCCATCGTATATAATCGTGTAGTGCGCTGTCAATATGGTGGCCAACTCTATCCACTGGTTCCGAAAGGGACTGAGGCTGCACGACAATCCGTCTTTAAGGGACTCTATACGAGGGGCCCACAGTTTACGCTGCATCTATATCCTGGACCCTTGGTTTGCTGGCTCGTCAAACGTGGGCATCAACAGGTGGAGGTAAGTTTGTCTTTTGCGGCAATCTGCTTATTTTATTGGAAGAATACTAACTGTCGAATTGTCATTCTATTTCCCGATGGATTTAAGTAGTATGTTTACCTTCTGTAGTCTGGAGCAATGCTTGTCATTATGATTAGCAGTTATACTTATCAGCCACACGAGGGCGTGCGTGGAACGTTCTCAGTTTGGTAGCTGGTTTCTTTCAAATTATTTTATGGCAGAAGTTGAATTGCAGTACACGTTTTTTTTATTATTATTTATTTATTATTATTATTATTATTATTATTATTATCATTAGAGACAGGGGCGTAGAGACAAACAAGTATTGAGAATCACATTCACAGCAGTGGTTTTTAACCTGGGTTAGATCGAACCCTAGGGGTTCGGTGAGTCAGTCTCAGGGGTTCAGCAGAGCCTCTTCTGCAGAGGACCGAACACCTGATTTGTCGTGTAAATTCGTGATGACGCCTATCTGAACTGGTCTCGCAAAGGCAACAGCAGAAGTCATGCTGATTTGCAGGTATGTAATTTGTTTTGTGTTCATGCATTGTTTTGGTTTTGTTCTTTGAACAAGGGGATGTTCATGCACAGCTCATTTTGTGCACCAGTGAAAACATTGATGTCTTGAATTTGAGAACAATTATTTTAATTTTCACCTAAGAGGGGTTCGGTGAATGCGCATATAAAACTGGTGAGGTTCGGTACCTCCAACAAGGTTAAGAACCACTGCTTTAGAGTCTTCAACTAATGTTGTCAAATCGATACAGCAAAGAACAGTGTCAATAAAAAACAATAATGTTGCTACCCACTTGTTTATATTCGGTATAATGTTGTTGATGTCATCCTATTCAACAGAAGAAATACAGTTTTATATGACACACTCTCTGATTGTTTGCAGGTTTCTGTTACAGTGCTTAGAGGACCTAGATGCCAGTCTGCGTAAACTCAACTCACGCCTCTTTGTCATTCGAGGTCAACCCACGGATGTTTTCCCCAGGCTATTTAAGGTAGGTTTAATGCAACAAAGTTGATGGTGTAGCAGTTAAGGGTACAATTGGATTTTGTTCTTTGCACACAGCTTCGTCTTGATAGATAGATGAATAGATATTTGTATTATCCTGCAGGGAATTAGAAAATCTCATGTAAATTGACATGACATATAGCTTCCAAACCAGCAATAATCATAGTCTTTGCAACAGTAGTATTATATCCAAACAACTAGATGTGTTGATGAACACAACTTTAAATGTAGTCAATTGCTTACTTGGGAAAGCCTTTTGACATAAGTGTCCATGGCTGAGGAAAATAAAAAAATTACCAAAGTAAAATATGTCACATAACATCACAGTGTACATGGTAGTTGGCAAGTCAGACAAATAGCCTACTGTCATTTCTGTAAATCTTTTTGAAGCATGATGCTCAGAAAAAATAGTAAAATAAATTCTTCCAACACTGCAGAGACAAGTTTGTGAAGTCCTATTTGTTGTCAACTTTGACATTTCTAAAGTGTCAAATTTATTTTGGATATATTTTCACTTTCTCCCCAGGAATGGCAGATAACTCATTTATCCTATGAATATGACTCAGAGCCTTTTGGCAAGGAACGTGACGCTGCTATTCAAAAGCTAGCCACCGAGGCGGGGGTCGAGGTCATGGTGCGGGTTTCGCACACCCTCTATGATCTAGACAAGTGAGTGATCGAACACAAATGTAGTTACTACTTTCCGTTTGTGTATGTTTGTTTGAGTATAATGAGGAATGATGTGTTTAATTCCATTCCTAAAGGATCATAGAAGCTAATGGTGGTCAACCTCCTCTTACATACAAGCGCTTCCAGGGTCTCATCAGTTGTATGGATGCTGTGCACTCTCCGGTAGAGACCATCACGTTGGAAGTTCTCAAAAATTGCGTAACACCCATCAGTGAGGACCATGATGACAAATTTGTGGTGCCGTCACTAGAGGAACTTGGTAAGATTATGAGCTTATGCTTGTCTGATTTTGCTGCTAAATTTATAATAAATGCATCTTCCTCAGGTTTTGAGACTGAGGGCCTACCAACAGCAGTTTGGCCTGGTGGAGAAACAGAAGCCCTCTTAAGACTAGAGAGACATCTTGAAAGAAAGGTACAAAGACCAAAACAGGTTAAACATGTCAAAAGGCTCACTATTTTATCATAGTGGACAAACCATACAATTTACAGTTTTACCTGAAGTTTTACTTTTTATTGTGCATATCATATGCATTATATTTCGAGCAGATTTTTTTTGTGTATTCCCACCCATTCACTTAATAAGCCTGATTACTGCACACGAGATCCAAATTTGATTAAACAGAGTTCCCCGCCTTCTAGAAAAACAAGAAAATGATCAACCAATTTTTCAGTCATGGAAAACACATGAAAAGAAAAAGGGGGGGGGGGTAAATAAAAGTCCTGGGAAAGTGTGAATTGTCCTGGAAAATTACTCTTTCTTCCCTCTGCTTCTTCCTACCTTGTGGGGTGATCTTGTGTCTGTTTGCAGGCATGGGTAGCAAATTTTGAACGTCCTCGAATGAGCGCCAACTCGCTCCTGGCAAGTCCTACAGGCCTCAGCCCCTACCTTCGCTTTGGATGCCTGTCTTGCCGACTCTTCTATTTCAAGCTTACTGACCTGTACATGAGGGTAATGAGGGAATTATTGTTGGTCTTTTAATAGAACTCATCACGAGACGAGGTTATTTATTTATTTATTTATTTTAAATGTTTGTCAAATAGGTGAAAAAGAACAGCACACCGCCGCTTTCCTTGTATGGCCAACTGCTATGGAGGGAGTTCTTCTACACGTCCGCTACCAACAACTCTTGTTTTGATAAGATGGAGGGAAACCCTGTGTGTGTCTTGATCCCCTGGGAACGAAACCCTGAGGCGCTCGCCAAATGGGCAGAGGGACGGACAGGCTTTCCTTGGATAGATGCCATTATGACCCAACTGAGGCAGGAGGGTTGGATCCACCATTTGGCCAGACACGCTGTGTCTTGCTTCCTCACCAGGGGAGACCTCTGGATCAACTGGGAAGAAGGCATGAAGGTAATCACATAAAGCTCGCTTGTAAAGGCTCCTTTCCAAAATGAACCGTGACTGCATCCTGGCAGGTGTTTGAAGAGTTGCTGTTAGATGCGGACTGGAGTGTAAACGCAGGCAGCTGGATGTGGCTTTCTTGCAGTTCCTTTTTCCAGCAATTTTTCCACTGTTACTGCCCCGTGGGATTTGGGCGACGTGCAGATCCTAACGGCGACTACATTAGGTGTGTAGAGGTTCTCTGAATTTGCACTTGGGATTGTGTCTTTCACAAATGAATGTTGTTTTGTTTTATGAGCCAACATAAGGAAGCCATTTTTTCAAGATGCTTTTACAGTGACAACCTACATTTTGCAATATTTGAAACTTATAGTACCAGTACAAATTTACTCTCAAAACCAAAATGACCAACCAGCTTGTCAGGTTAACCTGAATTTTTTTATTTCTTTTTCTAGACGTTATTTGCCCATATTGAGAGGGTTTCCGGCCAAATATATCTACGATCCGTGGAATGCCCCAGATGAACTCCAGAAGGCTGCCAAGTGTGTCATTGGGGTCCACTACCCAAAGCCCATGGTGAACCATGCTGAAGCCAGCCGTGTCAACATAGAGCGGATGAAGCAAATTTATCAGCAGCTTTCCTCCTACAGCGGACTATGTAAGGGTAACTCCACTACACCCAGTCATAAACCCTATTTGGATGGGATTAGCTTTAGAGGGGTACGCAGAGTAATCACCGTTTACCATCAGACCTCTGTCATAGAAATGTTCAGTTCGGACGGGACTTGAAATCTCTTGACGGCCTGAAGAAGAAGAATTAATAATTCGAAGAATAATTAATAATTACCATGTGAAATACTGCCTTATCTAGTAGAATAGGTTCATGGGGGGGTTACATTACCAAAAGCAATAAGAGGTTTTGTGCTTCTGGACCTTCGAAGCCTTTACATTGGTCTTTGGCATATGCGTTCAAAACGTGCCGTTGGATGATTCTGATTGTGTTGTTTATTTTCCAAACAAGTACATTGTTTATTGATTTTATACGAATGAATTGCGGACCTTTTTCAATCGTTTTGCGCTTTCTGGTTAAATTGCTGATCATTCAGGTTTGCTGGCAACAGTCCCACATAATCCCAACAGGGGGACAAATGACAACATGGGAGGAATCAACCCAAGAACTAGTCAAGACCCAGAAGGCTCCTCAGAAGACGCATCAATCCGGAAGGGGACATATCAAGCAGGTAGAGTTTTTGCACCGTAGACGGCAACCCTTCTACATATTTCGAACCATGCCTTTAACATTTGATAAAGCATGTTGTCTAAAATATAACTGCACGTTTGCAGTCAAATTAAGACAATCCGTTTTTCACAGTGGATTCATTCATATTCTTATGAGAAAACATTAAATTTTACACATTTATTGACTGATTGTTTTTAAAATATCAGAAGGAACCAACCATCTGCGTAAAATAGTCTGTTTTTATATCTTACACAACAGTAGGACATTCTACCAACATATATACACTGTATTAAGTATAAAGCAACAATTGTAACAGAACAAGGTCCAGTAGCATACACTGATTTTGTCTACAGTCATGCCTTTGTTTTTCCCAAAAGGGCTTTATATCCTCGTGTTTTTTGTAGGACACACACACACAAAAGAACCCTGAAGATATCACACTAATGTCTTTTGTTCCTTATGTGTGATGTGCTTGTTCCCAATAGGTGAGTTGAATTCAGATAGAGGACAATTGAGGCATAAGCGACGGAATGAAGAAGGCCAAACCAAGAACCACTCCAAATCCCTAAGGCCAAGCACATAGTCTTGCAAAGGACGGAATACAAAACAACCTCAGTCAACCTGAATGGCAAGCCCCCCCCCCCCCCCCCCCAACCACCCCTCCCCAGACCACATTGTGCCTTCAGCTGCTGAGAATTTACTGGAACTGAAACTGCCCTCAGTGGAGTCACGCTGGGGAGTGATGAATTCAGGTCCCTGCATTACTGACTATTGAATTTGTTTTGAGAAGTACCCGTTGTAAATGCAATTTGTTTATAGACCGCACGTTTGTTGTTAGCGTGAACCAATCTCCAAGTTAGACATTTTCCCACCGACAGTCTGTACCTTAGTCTTGGCACATCAGGGGCTGCCAGGCCATCTTTTCACAAAGCCAAAAAACAATGTAACATTGTTGTCCATTTGTAAACAGTCAGTTACACGTCTGCATATCATCGGCCACAGAGCATAATTGTCTAAAACTAAATTTTGTGATGACAGATATTGTAACACAAACCTCAACCAGATGGGTGAACAAGTAAGCTAAAGGAAAAAAGACTCAACACAAAATACCAGTGGATGATCTTTTCTTATGCAATTATGTATGTGGCCGACGATATGAAAAACATAACATATATGTATATAGTTGGATTGTGTTCGTTATGTCTTCATTTGTGATAGCCATAGTATTTGTTTGTTCAGACAAGTTGTAGGGTCTTACTTTGGTAGCTGACAGTTTCGGCAGTAACTTCCTCCTTCATCAGAGTGTGAACAAACGAATACTATGGCTATATATGTATATAACAAAGTGTTCTTGTCATGCTTTTAGATTTTAAACCCCTACCATTGTCAACACATTAACTTCCTTAAGTGAGCTAAGCTAAGAAACGATTTACTTTGTATGGTCCATTGTTTTCACACACATTAAGCTAATATTCATTCCTCTTCCGAAATGCTTCCCCTCACGAGGACACGGGCGCACTGGTACCTATTCCAGCTGTGTTAGGGCGGTAGGTAGGCTGCGTACACCTTGATTTGGTCGCCAGCCAATCAGAAAGCTCACTTTGAAAAACAACCATTGACACAGATGGGCAATTTGGAGTGGTCAATCGGCCTACCATGCATGTTTTTGGAATGTGGGAGGAAACCCACGCAAGCACGGGGATAACATGCAATCTCCACACAGGAAGCCCAGAGTCGGAATCAAATCCTGCTAACCACTGCGCCACCACATTAAGCTCATATAATTTAAAATGATACAACAACAAAGTCATTTTAATGTTACTGTAATTCTTTGAACTGTACGAGATTCCGTCACCTTATTTTATTTACACAAGTTTCCTAATTGTGCCGACCAAGATATTTTATAAATATGTATTTGATCTTTTAGATTGGGTGTGTATCTTACTGAAGACACCATTATCAAACCCAGAGATACTGTGTGTGTGTGTGTGTGTGTGTGTGTGTATATATATATATATATATATATATATATATATATATATATATATATATATATATATATATATATATATATATATAAAGAATTTAAATGAATGTTTTTCATGAATCATAACAGAAACTTGACTGATGTCTCAAAATTGTGCAGTTTTATGACGTGATTTATTTTTATGTTGTTTAATTTTATATAAAGAATGACCAGATTCTACCTGTTTTGTAAATAAAGTGACATTGTGACATCCAAGTCAAAAACTCTTGTATTTGAATCGCTTATCATAATGACAGGTAATTGTTGAACGGGAATGAAGTAATTGCGCTAAATGCGGTTTTTTTTCATGACGTTAAGTTGCCGCCCCCAGAGGTGCTCTCCCACAAAGTATGAAAAGCGCATGCTCAAACGCCACTGTGTACAAACCCACATTCTGCGAATTAACCCAATGGCAAATGAAGCTCGGTGGGCGTTGTCAGACAAGATCGGAACAGAATATGAGATGAACTGGACCTGAGTTTCTCGTGGGTACACCAGTGATGTGGCTTTCTGAAGATGGAAGAGGATCTGCAGAAAGTGCAAAAGAAACCTGTACGCGTCATCGCAGCGGCGTGCAAAAACAGAGGCATTGGAAAAAATGGCACACTGCCCTGGAAATTACCGTAAGACTTTATGGACTCAGATGAACTCTTTTAAAAACACTTTCCAGAATTTTAAACCTCTATTGGATATGTTTCTTGAAGCCATGTGATGCACAAATATTGACAGGCTGCGCAGAGAGTACTTAGAATATCAACTAAAAAAAATTGTACTAACATTGAATGGGATGTACAAAGTTGTGCAGCGTCATGCTTATTGCGTCACTCGACAACACGCTATAATGGCCACTGTCAAAACAATACACCGACCATTTCTGATTATTGTGTTTGTAGTTTACAGTTGACCTGTGCTGTTCTTACACTGCAGCCACAATACTAAGTGTTAGAAAATGGATGTATAATTTTTTTTTTAATTTACACCATGACTGTACGTTTATATAAACTCCCACAACATAATTGTATACCACTACATTATATGGTATGCTTTATAACACCTCTCCCAATGATGATTTTAAACAATTTCTAAGTTGCGTGTTTGTATTAAGAGGTATTTCCGGTTCTCAACAGAGCTCTGTTTGTTCTTGTTATCTACAATTATTTTCACTAACTGGTAGGGCTGCATGACATTGCTACTTTACCTGAAGCATGAATAACAAAAGCTTTTTTTTTTTCAATGACAGAAGCCAGATTTGACCAGAAGATGAGGCTAAAGTTGCGCTGCAATATTTTTCAAATCAATTCTGCAAAGGAAACTTGTGTACCCAGACCACAATGTCCTTGTTGATATCAAAAGATTAATCCTTAATCATAAAATTCTTGTGGCTTTGTCATGTGTTTGTTCTCACATTCAATGGAGGGGGAAAAAAAGCATATGCCTCAAGATGCTCACATTAAGTTGGGTTCAGTGGGTTTGCTGGGAAGCTGGGAACTAAATAGTATGGTACATTTCTCACATTTTCTACTGTTACATTTTGCTTTGTTTTATTAAGTCACTACTCACTACCAAATTGTATACGTATCTATGTACATTCATCCATCTTCCATCCATCCATTATCTATCGCTTATCCAAGGTCGGGTCATGGAGACAGCAGCTTCAGCAAGGGACATGTATAACAATTCTAAAATGTATAACAATTCTAAAATAAGACCACATACTGGTTAGGAATGGTAATTTAAAATGAAATATGGCCAAAATTAAACCATTGAACATGTTTGGGTACAAAGAGAAAATTGAAGTCTCACAATACTAACTTGTTTTCCATGACTTCTTAAAATTTGCAGATCTGAGTTCCAGTACTTTCTCAGCAATGTTACACAAGTCTCAAAACCAGGTAATGCCAACTTCAATCTACGATTCTGAACTGAAGTAACTCCAACCTTGTGCCTTTCTGCACCAATGCATGTGTTCAAATGTTGCAAAAATGTCATAGTTTCTTGTATAGTCACTAAAAGGATTAATCTTGCCTTCCGTTTAGACGGACAGGGTAGATTGATATCAAATAACAAGTACCGCCTGAGTCATCCAATTGTTTACAATCATTTTCATATTAAAACAGTTCATATAGAGTTCGTATAGAGTGAAAAAGTTCATTATATAGTCCATAGAGTTTAGTTGTCATATTCATGAATGAGTGATCACAGTATGATTATTTAGCTGTAAAATATGTTAACATTTTTTCACTTAGTATTTAGATCTGGGATAGACATTAAGTCAAATGCTAAAATCCATTCTTTTTATTTATTTATTTATTTATTTATTTATTTATTTAATTTGTTTATTTGTTTATTTATTTTATTACAGGAAAGTTCAATATGTTGGTGTGGGGCAAACTGTGCTGGTTCTCCAACCCTCAGTCTATGTTCCCAATGGCTAATGCTTTACATGCTGTACTGAGTAAAACACTGGAGTGAGTACAACTTCATACAGAGAAGAGACCACATATGATCAAGATGGACCTTGGTTGCCATAGGCAGTCATTATAAATTATGGGTGGCTCTCTGAAATGTGGTTCAGAAGTGTGACGTGAGGAGCAAAAAAATAAATGTGTTCAAAACGAGATCAAAATACTAATAATAATAATAATGCTTTAAAACAAACCTGCCTGCCATGTGCTCTGAATAAATAAAGATAATTCACTCACCCCTCTGTTTGCAAAAGATGTTGACTCCATTGCATCATGTTGTACTTATGCACCAAACACTGAGCTGTCGAGTAAAATCAATCAATCACTGTCACAGTGAGTCAGCATTTGACAATATAATTGAACATCACTCTTGGAGAACTACCCATATACTGTCTATTCATTTGTTGTACCTTCAGTGTCATTCTTTTTCACAGGACCGTCCCAGATCATGCCCAGTTCCTTTGTCAAGACCTAGAGAGTGCTGTCCTTTTGGCTGCAAAGTATCCACTTGCAGACTTGATTGAAACCATATGGGTTGTTGGAGGCACTCAGGTCTACAAGGTACATTTTATGGTTCATGAAAGGCCAGGTCCTATCCAGTTCTTGTGAGGCTCAATTCTCTTGAAAAATCCATTAACAAAAAAACAAAAACAATCTTGCTGTCATTGTTTGTTTTTCTGTTTGTTTGTTTTACAGGATGCACTGGATCATCCCTGGTGTGATCTGATTTTCCTGACAGATATTATGGCTGAATTTGAGTGTGATGTTTTCTTCCCTGAGATGGATCCACAAGTTTTCAAAAAACAGGAAAGGTGCGTATTCTCATCCTCGCTTGTTCTTTAACTCTCCTGTATGACCATGAACACAAGAATGACTACTTGTTCCATTTACATACAAAGGTTGTACTTTACAGTATATTTTAATCAATTCATACTCATTGCCGAATTCACTTAAGGATGGATGATAAAATTGTACATTTTGGAGTATCTGGCCATTACACTTAAAGAGAGTGAAAATGTTCATTATATAGTCCATAGAGTTTATTTATTTTTCTTGTTATTTTGTCCCCAAATAAGATTTGCTGGAGTGCCAAGTGGAACCCACGAGGAGAATGGCATTAAATATGAATTCCAGGTATTCAAGAAGAAAAGTTCACAAAGACATGAAAATAATTTTTTTTTCAATGACACCAGTAAGGTTAAGTGAGCATTTTTAAGTGACCACCTGTTATGTTGTTGTAATGTCACTGTGTGTGGTAATATTTCTCATTGTTATGAAAACATAGATGGTATTGTGTTGTTGTTGTTGATTGACTGTCTGCACTGCAGTATATCACACCCTGGTCATTTCTGTTTCACGGATTTTAGTAATGGTTTGTTCAGAGCCCCCCTGGTTATGAGAATAATGGTATGCATTTATAAACTATTCCCTCAGTTTACTAAAACTATGGTACAGATGAGTTTATTGAGGCAACAGATTACCAATGAATAATGTTTTTCTCAAACCTTGGCACCAGGAGAGACTCCATAGGTTTGAGTTGGAGTCATTTCTGTTTAGTTACATTTCGTAGCGTAATGGCCAAATGAATTCATTAGTTGGATGGGTTATTTTTGTCCCATTGATAGTCATATTTATCTGCAGTACAATTTTAACAATTTTGTTGCAGCTCTCATGAAATATACAATTTAAAACTACTGTGAGTAATTTTATAGAACATGTGACTTTAGACCAAAATGTGATTTTTTTTTTGTACCGCTTTAGTTTAACGAATTTGTAGTTGTAGTTTATATCCACTAGAGGGAGACAAAGCACAAAACAAAAACTAGCTCGTGTAAATTACAAACTTGTGATAGGATGCACATACTTACAGAAAACCCAGTTTGCCACCACATAAACACATTTCTATTCATTTATATTATGTCATCAATAAGGAGTTAAACTTAATTATTTATCTCACCGAGACGTTTAGGGCAATTAATTCTCTGATTCTAACATCTTTTCCTTTGAAATGAGCAAAAAGGTGAGCTAGGAGGCCCTCACGTCCTACATCGCTGACGTCTGACCTCATAAATGTATTCTGGATGATTGGAAAGCAATTCAGTCTGTGTGATGTCTACAATGTCTTGTGCAAAGTGAACCTGCACAGGGAGACCACATCTATTTTTTTTCCCCTACCACTTGCTACATAAAATACAGTGCAGGAGAGTAACCAGCATACAGTTTAATACATTTGACATAACATTTACTGCAGAGTTTGACTGAACTTAATACAAAAGATTAAAAGATATCAACCAACTTCAAATATGGTGTATTTATTACCACATTCCATGCGCTATCCTACTTCAGCTAAAATTCATTGCTTTTAATTGGAGATGTCATCTGTTTCTGCTGAGATATGCTCCATAAAGGCAATAAGTTCCACGCGACTAATATCAACCTGTGCCATGTTGGAAATGAAAAAGGACAATTTATGCTCTTCCTTATTAACCTCTCTGGCTCGACACTGCCATCAACGGGCAGTCAGCAAAGGACAAGTGAACCCAGCTGGCTTTGCCTTTGTGGAGTCTTTGTCATGGGCCTCCATTGGTACTCAGGAGAACAACTCATTACTTGCCACGGGTGCACAACGCTGGCTTGGACCAAAACTAGAGAATGTGTAGAATTAGTCAGATGATGAGTGTACGTGAAGTATCACTCAGGCCCCCTTGGGGCTTTGCTGTTGTGAATGGTCTCAATATGATCCCTATTCGAGGATCCATCTGCTGAGCGCACATGCATTATCAGCAGATGCACTCACTTGCCCAGCGGCTATCACTATGAGTATATACAGTCATGCTGAGTGATGACGACGGCAGCAGATGGGAAGTGGAAGTTGTTAATGTCGACTTTATGTTTCCGTCTGGACATTCTAGTCCTTGCTTTCTTTCTTGATTCATAAGCTAGGAAACAAAAGTGCTGGGATGCATATTTTAAGGGATTTGGCTTGTGATAAAAAGAACAGCACACCTTCAAAATATAACTTGTTTGCTAAGAAAGAATGCATTTTTTTCCCTAACTCAAAAGCAAAAACATTTTTAAGTGAATTCTAGTAGTTATAGTGCAATTTGCAAAACACATTCAAAACAACTCACTGGATGAAGGTGACACAAAATCATTTGCACCTCAAATTAAGGGCACTGCTCTGGTTCTAAATGATAATGACAGAACATTTTCCAGGTGAAATGGTCATAATAAAGTGTCCCCATCTGTAAAATAACTATAAAAGTGTCTGAGAGCTGTTCCACCAACAACATTGTGATAAAATGAGACATTTGAACAGGCTGCAAATAAAATGATTTGACTTTTTATAAACTCAACCATACATTTGACAAAGACATAATTCAGGGGTGCAAGTTTCATGTGACATGGGGATTAGTTACAATTCTTTTTCCATTTGGGCAGCTGCAGTATTTTATCAAAAATGCTATCAAACATACACCATCTGATCCCACACAAGAGGGTTGTTGCTGGGGGGTTTTTTTCATGTAAATTTTCTCCTGCAAACAAGGAGCACAATGGTTTGAAGCACCATGAAAAAATGTACTTGAATATATTGCATGAGGAAAAAAAAGTATAGATTCACACTTTGATAAATTACTAAAGTGAGCCCATTATCTTTATCCAACCACGTTTTTTTCTTCTTATTTGAATGTCTCATGGAGACATTCAATTGGCATTACATTACATGGAATGAATACAATGACTGCGGCCCTGAACTAATGCTCAATAGAGCTTGCTAAAGAGGACATTGGCAGTCAAGATGCAGACTATCATTTCTTCTACAGCCTCGTTTTAATCCACAGGGCACAAAACAAGATATGCTTGGATAACTGGTGTGGAAATCATCCTGATCTCCAGCCTATTAAACACCGTTGAGATGAATCAAAAACAAATTACACACAGAACCTTTTTCTTTCCTCCGTGTGTGTCTTAATATTTATGTCCACTTGTTTCCCCCATTTCACAATCCTATTTAATTTGTTCTTTTAATCTTAAAGGTTATCAAATTTACATTGTGTGGCGGTAGTCTGTCTGTAATGATTAAATGTATAAATAAAAGTGCATAGACAACTAGTTTGATGAGAACACGTTGGCATTCAAAGTTTAATTCATTTCAAGTTTAACTCGTGTTTGTTTTTAATGTCAGTTAAATGCGCATCAGTCATCTCCTTTTAAAGGAGCAACAGGATTAAAAAGTGGTCTCGCGCTGCATAGCTGTAGTTTCCCGAAGCTCACCTCAAAATCCTTCTTAGTTCCATTAAGAACGTCGAGACTAGCAGTCCTGACGTCATAACCACGTGACTTCAATCTCTGGATGCGATAATTAACGATTTGTGTTGTCAGTTCCAGCACAGTCGGTGTTTGAATAATTTGATGCATGTTGATTCCAGCCCCGAGGAGCCCCTGGAAGCGTTCAGCCAGAGTATCTTCGGGATAGTA
Source organism: Syngnathus leptorhynchus (assembly GCF_054491065.1). Classification (NCBI taxonomy): domain Eukaryota; kingdom Metazoa; phylum Chordata; class Actinopteri; order Syngnathiformes; family Syngnathidae; genus Syngnathus; species Syngnathus leptorhynchus. Next base: position 10,016,763 of record NC_141200.1, read on the forward strand.
AAGTAACGCCGGACAGCTGACAATAATGTCTCGCAGTTCTGTCTCGGAGCAGCCCAAGATGTCCTGGGAGTAGTTCAGGGTGCGGTGCATGCTGTCCGGGTTCAGCTCGATAACAAAGCCCTTCAATTTGGAGAGGAGGTAGAGGAGCTCTGCTGTGCTGAAACCTCTATCTTGAAGGAAGAGCATGTTCTGCCTCAACACTTCAGGCGATTTGAGGAGCACAAAGGGGTTCTGGCTCAGCAGCTTCTGAAGCCAGATCTTCATGTTGAGCTCATCTCCTCCCAGATCCCGGTAGGTCTGTTGGAGGGTGCGAACCATGTCCTTGTTCTGCTCCACTGGACGGCTGAAGCTCTGCGGGGCACTGGCCATGAGCTTGGTGATCATGCGCTTGTTAAGGTTTAGGCTCTGAAGGTAAGTGATGTTGTTGCGCTGGTTGTCATGGTGACTCGAGGAGGTGAAAAAGGAGGCTGGGAATTTTTCTATGATACGAACCAGCTCTTTGTGGTTGGGACACACTGACGTCCAGAGCTCTCTCTGTGCAAGTGTTTGGTCTGGATTGCAGAGAACAGCCTCCGGGTAAACCGTTAAGATTTGAGAAATGATGCTCCCTGAGGCACCCAGGTCCTTTAATAAATCTGCAATCTCTTTTGTGTAGGCAGGATTCTGATGCAAGACCCAGCTTTTAAACTTTCTCACCTTTTGGATGTCAACAGAGAGATCATACAGAGCCTCCACAGTCTGTTGGTTCTCTGCTGAGCTGAGGGTCACACATGGTCTGAAGCTTGAAGGTGAAAATGTCACACGGTGACATTGTTGGCACAATGATGCGGTGATGAGGCGCAACATTGCTGAAAGTAACGCCGTGTCCTGATCACCTATGAAGAAGTAGATCAGACACGTCAGATCACAACGAAAGATTTTGTTAGCACACGTAGCTTGGAGCTAGAAACATAAACACAACAGACAATGCTGCAATTGCCTGTGCAAATCTGATAACTACCAATGTAAAATTATGTAAATATGACAGTGGGTAACGCAAACATTACCTTCGGCTGTAGTAAGCGGATGTGACGTTCCGGCTTCTTCTCCCACGCGTAATTCCCCACTCTATGTATTCTCTTTCATATGGAACAGCGACATCTACAGGCTCCTACAATATCAGCGGCTAGATTGACGTACTATAATAATAATAATAATAATAATAATAATAATAATCATCATCATCATCATCATCATAATCATAATAATACCTTTACTTAAATTTATTTGTAAAGGTTTGACTTTAACATAAAAAATAATGTAAATATTGTAATTGGGCAGCACAGTACCTTTTAGTATCAAAGTCAAGGCCCAGGGGCCAGATACGGCCAACCACATCATACTGAAATATTGCTATCAAATTTGATTACATCCATCGTTTTAAAATATTTGAACAGTTTGTACTAGTCTCTGATTTCAAAACTAGTTATTCATCAATTTGTTGTGTAGCCTATAGTGTGTATAATATAAGGCATTGAAAGTCTTAATGGCCCTCCGAAGGAAACTGACTGATAATATGAGTTTGGCACCCCTGTTTTATATGCATGGATTGATGGATGAACGAACGGATGGAGGGACAGACAAAGGGACGGATGTATCATGGATTTTTCATTACTAAGTGTTCAGATTTATTTTATTATTATTTCTATTTTTTAATTGCTGTTGTTGCTCTCTTTGCAAGAGCTGTGGTTCTTCTTCCTCGCCTTTTCATTTTTTTTATTGAAGCCGCTATGTAACCAGTATTGTTCTAGTAAAAAGAAGGTTGGCAACAATGTATGTCTCGAAGAGCAGTTAGTGCGCCTGAAGCACGAGTGTCCATGAATACACTCTGGGTAATCAGCCCGGAGTTAAATTGGTGGGAGCACATGTAGCGTTTTCTCACAGTTGGTGCTTGATCATGATGGTTGATCACCAGCTTTGCAAGCTGTTCCCTTAGCAGCATGGGAACTACTGCTGAGTGGGAGGCTGACTTCATTATGTACAAGTAAACAGATGAACTACCTGGAAGGAAAACAGGTCAGTACTTCTGTGTTTAGTTTTAATGCTTAATATCTTGAGGGGTCTGAGTAGGCTGCACGAATATGCCAGTTCAATAAAATGTGAGATGTTCACTATAGTTGATTTGTACAATTTAATCAAGGGAAACAACTTTCTTAGAGGTAGGAAGCAATATGAGGGCCTGTAAACAGTGTTATCCTCTCTCGTCCTATTTGCAGCCAATCTGTCAACAGTTTCGTTGCTTGTGTGCAGGCTCTAAGCAAGTCATGTAATCACAATCTAGCCTTCACTTTTGAATTTCTTCTCTTGCTCTGCTAGGTAAAGTTGCTTTAAACACAAGTAACACTAGAAACAATAAATCTATTCATCTATTTTCTATACCACTGGTCCACATTCGAGTTGCTTATGAGTTGTAGCTGATGGGAAAGGTACACGCTGTGCTGTTTTCCAGTCAGTCGGAGGGCACTTATAGAAGCCACTCACCCGCAAACTCATCCCAAGGAGCAATTTGGAGTTTTCAATTTACCAGTAAATGCATGTTTTTGACCCTCGAGAAAGCCCAAATAAGCAAAGTGACAAGACACCTAACTGAGCTCAAACTCAGAAGCTTTCAACTGTGAGGCAAACATGGAAACCACAAGTGGACTGTGCTGCCCTGAACAAAAGTGCTCTAAAATAGTATTTATTTTGCACCCAAAATTTCAGATTCCCTTTACATCCCCTGATTGAGAGGATAAAATGTAAATGTGGTGTAGTATAAACCTGCAACTGATCATGAGAACGTTACAATAGAAACTATTTCTTCCCGGTAGCAATATTCTTGTTTTGTAAAGTACAAACAGTTACTCTACCGCCCTCAGGGAAGAGGTACAGAAGTCTGCGCTTCCGCACCACCAGACTCACCAACAGCTTCATACTCCAGGCTGTTAGGATCCTGAACTCTCTCCCCCCTCCACCCTCGGCTGCATAACGTCCTGGCCTGCCTTTTGGGCCACGTTGGGTGCCTCCTGTACTTTTGCACTATGTTCTGACTGTCTGCTGTATGCACACTTGCTCCATTTTTGCTCCTCTTATTTATTTATTTATTTATTTATTTATTTATTTACTGCTCTTATTCATTCATTGCATGTGCCTTCTTGTTTTTACTTTTTGTATTGTTTACTTGAATTTTTTGTTTTTTTTGTCCGTGGACCAATCTAATATGATATATATATATATATAATATGTGATATGTCTTGTCACCGTGGGATAGTTGGAAACGCAATTTCGAGCTCTTTGTGTGTCTTGACATGTGAAGAAGTTGACAATAAAGCAGACTTTGACTTTGACTTTGACTACAGTAGTTAACCCTTGTGTTGACTATCATAAATAGTTTTAAGTACTGTCTGAAGTCATTTGTCACAACAAGGACAACATGGAACAAGTGTGTCACTGTGTCAACATGAAAGAATCTCTGTGTTGTTTGACAGTAGGAAACATTCCCCCAAAGTGTCACAGTAACATCTCTTTGGGTTGAACCTGTTCTTCAAGGTTGCACTTAAGGAATGGAGACACTGCTTCTTCATTCAGCTAAATTACGCATGACTTGACTTGTCATGGTTCAAAAGCAGAATATTAACTGCCAACATTGCAAATGTGTACTTGACGGTAAAATTTATTTATTATTTTGTCATCCAACATAGCTGATATACTTGTACTGTATTTATTTCTAGGCCTGGAACATTTTGAATGGAAATCAAGGAGAAGCTGGTTGTTTCAGAAGTTCTAGGTAAATAATTATAAAGTGTGTTTGTGAGCGTGCGTGTGTGTTTTTGTTTGTGCTTTTCTTCCTGCATGACATCATTTGTATTTGTGTACAGTTAAATCTGGCAAAAAAATTGTCACGGAAGAATGTTGAAGAGGAGGAAATGGATCTTTTCCCCCATAGGCGGGACTAAAGTGACAACACGAGGTGAATGCTTGATAGGAGACTGAGTGACGCCACAAATCTCAGTCAGTGACAAACACCGCGTGTGAAGCAACATGGGTCTCTTTGTTTTTCTCCAAATTTCTCTTTTGTTTCTGCTTCATCAGGGGAAAAGTGAGGAGCCAGAGCCTACGATCAGAGCAGTTGGCGCCACCGTTGAGTTGGGCTATTGTTTTGGAGTAGACTATATTGTCGTTTATAGACGTAGCCCAGGAGGAGACCAGCTGCTTGCCAACTCTTCAGATGACAGCGAGCCCTTCGCCCCTCCTGCTCACCTCCGGGGTCGCATCCACATCAACAATCATAATAACCTGCTCGGGCTGCAGATCCATCAGCTCACGCACTTGGACTCTGGGATTTATAGAAGGGAGTGCTGGGAGAACCGAATGCGGGTCAGCCACCACTTACAGCTGCTGGTCGTTTGCGATGATGAAATTGAAGCTGAAAAGGTCATCGCGGATGAAAGAGGTGGCCAGACTGAGCTGCTGTGCAACGGTACTTCCAGAGTCACGGAGGGAATGTCTGTGCGCTGGTATTATGACATACAGCATCCGTACAAACTCCAGCTCTTCTTAGACACAAGTATGTCACTAGACCCACTGGTGAGTGAGCTACGGGATACTGTGACGGTCAGAGACAATGGGACATTGCTCCTCCTGGACAAGACCTTGATGAAGGAAAAACAGCAATTTTACTGCGTGGTGAGCGATGGAACACAGTGTCGCAATTTTCAGAATATGTACCAACCTGTCCACAGTGAGAGAAGAACAATCTTTGCCTCAGTAGGGGACAAAGTGGAACTGACGTGCCCCTTTGAAAGTAGCAGCCAGTTATGGGAGACGCCACAGGGGAATATAAATGTGAGTGGCGTGAGGAGCAATCAAATGTACATATCAGAGAAATTGAAAGACTACTCACTGGTGATTCCCATCGTTTCACACCAGCACAGCGGCGAGTACTCGTGCGTCGCAGCTACACTTGACCTACAGTACTCGCTATCTCTTTGTCCTCGAAGGCAAGCCAAAGAAAAATTGTGTACTGAAGGTACTAACATCTTGCTGGAATGTGAAGTTGACCTAGAAGATCCCAAGAGGGTGCTTTGGTTCCGCCAAGACTCAACAGGTGACCATAAGCTGATATTCGACTCCAATGACGAGACTATAGAAGTCCCGGAAGATCTGAGAGGCAGGATGTCTCTGTCAGAAGGTCCATTTTCACTGAAGCTGTCCAATGTTCGTGTGACAGACGGAATTTTTTACTGGTGCGTTGCATTAGGCGAAACAAACTCTGCAGACTTGGCCTATGATTACATGGATGACTATGAAGACGAAAACATTGACTATGGAGATGGACAATACTGGTATGAAACACCTCGATGTATCTTCAAACAGGAAAACAAATTAGTTTTGTCAGGAAAACAATCCAGCACTTCTGAGTTTGTTATTGTCGCATTATCAATGGGGCTCGTGGTGGTTGGACTGGTTGTTGCTGTGATTGTAATGAAGAGGACAAAAAACATACAGAAGAGAAAGCAAGTACCCCCACGCTCCAGACGGAAAACAAACGAGCTCAAATTGAATGTGGATTCTGAGCATACTGAAAAGTTGAATCCTGTTTAAAGGGTGTTTTTTTTTTGTATGATATTTTTTTATTTAAGTAAACACTTGATTTTGAAATGAAACACCAGCAAATGCTCAGTTTTTTTATTCCACTTAATTGCTAGCATTTTTCCTTTTTACTTGGGGAAGGGGATATTGATCTTATGACGAGGCAAAATGGCTCTGGTAGACTGGTCATCTCCTAGCCCCACAAGTTAGGGGTTCCATGTCAAAGTGTCCTTGAGCAAGATACCGAACTCTCAGTTGCTCCTGATCTTACGTCATCAGTCAAGTGAAGCACTTGAAATAACCAAGGTAGAAAAGCACTATGGAATTGACAGCCCATTTACCGAAATATTTTTTCCTTTCTTTTATCATGTAGGCCCATCATTACGATTACATGCAACATATTCCAATTTTCAAAACGAAAAATCAGAATAAAAACATTTAAAGGTCATACTGCACTCCACTGTGCTGGAAAATGTACGTGGCGTCAACACCTAAGCAGTATAATGATACTTATCCAAGGCCTAATGACTGTAAGAAACCGGTTAGACTTCTTTTTCTCGATGGGTTCAGTGTGATTAAAAATAACCTTTTCAGAAAGAAGGCACTTACATACCACAAAGAGAAAAAAGGGACATTACGCATCATACCGTCTGAAAAGGTTTTGGGTACACTTGATTTGAAAGTGTCAACAATTAGCTAGGCATGTTTGCACCATTTAGTATTCATCACTACATATGTATGAGTGGAATACTTCATCTTTCTGGAGAATATATGCAAATGCAATTTGACATTAAAGTTAATATTGCTCAATGATGTATGTGAGTATTTTCACATATCTGATGATGCAGTGATCATCTTATTTTTCACATTTCACGATTCAGGAGGTAATATAGATCAAAATATGAGGTACAATTGTAGAAAATAGCACATCAAAGCTTGGGGGTGGAATGTATTAGTATATGAAGTAATAACTTGAACTCTAGCTGCTGAAAAAGTCCTAGAAAATAATATCAATAAAAGAGAAGGAATCCTGCTTAAATTCTTCTGTTTTTTAATGTTTCAAATTAGTTTTTCTTAAAATGTTGTATTATAAATGTTATTTTGAACCTATGTGAAGCACATTGGGTTACCTTGTGCTTCACCACAGTTAATTCCTAAATGTAATGTGCCGTATAATTATTGCCTTGCCTTGCCTTCATGTGTAGGGGCAACAAAAAAACACTTCAATTGCTTGGCAGGCCTTGAGTTAAAAAAGAGCCTGTGGCAGTTATCTAAGGAGTCAGATAGCTGCCATAAAGATTTATGTGTGTAGTACATAAATCTGTGTTGGTTGGCAAGACATATTAAGGTAATATACTACATACTAATCTGTGTTTTTCATAAAGAGCATTTACAGCAGACTTTATGATTTGCGTAAAAGTGTAATGGGTACCTAGAGCTAGATGGATGACTTTGTGAAAGAGATCAACATTTGGGATTTGACTGAGAACGGAACGCTTTTATTTATTTATTTATTTATTTATTTATTTATTTATTCCTTTGCTCATTCATCTGTCTTTCCATCCGTCCATCCATCCGCCCAACCACCAGCTAGCCAGTCTGTCCATTTATTTATTTATTTATTAGAAAGAAATGTGTGCGTGTGTGTGTGTTTGTGTGTGCGCGCTTGCGTGCGTGTGTGTGTGCTTGCGTGCGTGCGTGTATGTTCCTTTCTATTTATTTTAGGAAGTGGGGTTCATCCCATGAAGGAGTCATAAACCAGCAGCAAGTTTATTGAAAAGTTCCAGGGCAGGCCAGTGAAGTCCCATGAGAAACTAAAGTGATTCTGCCAGGTACAGTAAGATATCTTTAGACGATGAGCAGAATACGTTTATGGAATTTACAGAATACTTTTGACAATATGATTCTGCACATGAAAAATTTTATCTGTTATACATTTGAACTTTTGTATCAATTCTATGTGTGTGGCAGTGGTTCTCAAAAATTTCAAACATCTGGATGCTCACTGTATGCCAGGGTTGGACTCCTTCGATAATGGAGAGGGTCACGATATTTCCACACTCGTTCCACAAAGGGCCTCATTGCATATATGTAGTTGATTTATACTATAAACTTGAATGACCTACTTTGTTCTAGTATGTAATAGCCAGTCCATAAGCTTGAAATTTGTTGCATCTTGCTGCGTTTGGACCTCACAGATGGGTCATTTTAAAAATTATTAGATGTAGAAGTTCGCAGTGTGACACGAATGCTAAATTACTGACAGATTTTTATTACAACATTCAGTTCCAGCTCTATATCTGCTTTGTCATTTATAAAAAATGTTCAACGTACAAATGATTCAGACATCATTTTAACACTCCGTGTGGTATAAAATGGATTCTTTTTTTTCTTTTTTTTTTTCCTTCAGCATGGAACAAACCTTGAACAATTGCTGGCCACAGCAACTACAGAACATTCTTCTTCTTGGCTGGCAGTCTTGGAAAATTTGCTTATGGGTGTGGTTGATAGGTCTTTGGAGGCATTTTATGTCTTTGATCGCAATTATCGCTCAATTATTAACTCAATTATCAAGTGTGAACAGATTATATTTATTAATATTTTAACTTCAAGTGTAGAATTAAAGGCTCTGTTTAATAGAGGATAGACAATTGTTTTAAGAAGGTGATATGTATTTGAACGTTCATGAGCACGTCTTGTGAAGCAAGATATTTGCTTGTCGGTTTAATAATTTAACCAACATTTCATTTAATTTTATTTATTAATGCTAAATACAAAATACTTTTCCAGAAGAAGAAACAGTGTTGGCTTCATTGCTATGTTTAGACCAACATGACATCACAGAGGAGGGCAAAAAACATTGGTTTAATTTTGTTCAAGTAAAAACAATAAATTGTGATTAATGCCTTCCACCTAAAGACTGCCTCCAGCAGATCCACGACCCTCATGAGGATATATACCCTGAACTGGCAGGGCACACACGGACAATCATTCATAATCACACCTACGGAAAATTTGGACTGTTCAATTGGCCGACCATGCATGTATTTGGAATGTAGGAGAAAACCGGAGCACCCGAAGGAAGCCCGTGCAGGCTTGGGGAAAACATGCATAGAAGCCCAAAGCTGGAATCGAATCCTGTGCTAACCAGTGTTCCACCCTTCCACCAGCTCATTCCCCCTCTATTCAACAGAAATCAAATCAACATCAAAATAAATATATATATTTAAAAATAGAAATATGTCATCAACATGTCTATAGACACATTCACATTTACTATTAGTTACCATGTCTTGACTCACGCACATCCGATTGAATGATTCCCTCCAGTAAATACAATAATTAACTGACAGTCATGGGGATCAATACGTGTCTGTAGGCAGCATAACTACTTGTCAATGCCAGGTAGCTAAAGGTTGCTTAAAGCAATGATATTGCTTTTCCCTTTTTCTTTCATTGGTATGATAACAGCATTTAAAAGGTTATTCATGGAAAAAAATGGGTGAGTTGTGTCAGAGGCACCTGGCCTATAAACAAATCATATGCATTAGTCACTGTGCTGACCCGAAAGTTGGAAAATATTACAGAAATACTGTCCTCGTCTAACTTCTTTTTGTATTTGTTTCCACGTACGAATTTACAAAAATGAGGTGCACATGAGCAATAAGCGATAGCTCGAACATATATATACGAGCAAGTATGTCACAGTCACTATGGTAATGGCAGAAGGATGTTATCAATATTGATTTTGTTCAGCAAAGTGTGTACTTGCTTCACTGCCATGATAAAGGGTCTTTCACCTGTCAAGAGCTTTTCTACCTTCAAAGTACTCCGAGCGCTTTAGCTCTGTCTCCTCGTTCAACTATTGACGAAGCAGCATTAGTTCAATAGGGGTTCAATATCTTGCTTGAGGATACTTCAACATTGACATAAGGGTTGAAAGGGTTGAAAGGTGACCACCTGAACTATGCCACCACATTGCTCATTTGTAGTCTTCATTCACAACATGTACCCTGATGATATAATCAAAAGAATAGTTGGTGTCATATTTTTATTTTTTTTAAATTCCTCCAAGCATATTACATCATTTTCAGAATTCAGTCATTCTTCACAAAGTGACATAGCTAACCGATGTACCTGCATGGAATGTCCCGAAATGAATAACCAAAGAGTTAGAGGTATTACAAGCCAACATGGTTTTAATGCAGGGACATTCCAATTCCCACCTCAAATAAGGATGAAGTGTGACATTTGGAGGTCATCCACTGCAGTGTCATTCCAAATAGGAGCCACCTCTGCCATCACCATGTTACTTGAAATCAAATCAGCACATCTGTTGAGTGTTTCATAAAGAGAGCTGAGAGAGTCTAAATTGCCGTAATTTGTGAGAACTATTCTTCCATGATGTCCACAAACCTCAACACATTGGTGTGAAAAAACAACAAAAGGGAAGGAGGTGAGCGAATTGCTGTATAACCACAGAGAGAGCATATGCGTCAAGCTAATGGCACCACTTCTGCACCAAAGAGTTCATCTGATGGACTGTTTTTTTTTTTTTACTGCAGAAGTGCAGAGGGGGTGGAGAAGCCATGGCAGAACAGAGACTTCAAGTCCCCACAACGAACCCTACAATATACAAACAGACAGAAGGGAGATGAGCCGCTCGGGGCTTTTCTTCCTTAATATCGGTTTGTTCACAAGCCAGACGTGTGAAGGTGTTTGGTTAGATTGTAGCAACACCAAAATTTATGGCTTTGATTTTCACAGGGCCAAACCAAGCGAGACCAGGACCAATCAAATGGGCTCAATAAAACTGACTTCCCCGGAGCTTTCAAAGGCTTTACAAAGATTTGATTTACAGTCTAGATGCCAGACACTAGTGAGGATGAGCTTGAGATGTTGTGATACACACTCTCGTCAGATTGGATAACTCGTGCCCCCTTGTGCAATGAGACTGTTTATGAGAAAACATCCTCCATTTTATCTTTGCATGTTGACACGGATAAGCCGTAAAGCAGAAATTAGCCGAGGCTTTAAATAGAAATATTCTCTCTCTTTTGAGTAGCAAAGCGAGCTTTCAGCAGGTTAGGTGAGGAAGGTTGTGTTACCTAATTATCTCTTTCAAGTACTGTTTGGAATGTTGAACTTTGAATGAGGTAAGATTTAGCTTTTGTTAAGTCATTTTAAACCGCATTGAGAAACCTGTACTGCATGAATACAGAAGGTCATTAAACTTAATTGCCGGCAGAAAGCTAACTCAAACTGTTCACTGCTAAGCCAATACAATTATTGTTTGAAAGAACTTGATGCAATTAGAGATGTGGCATGAGGACAGACTTAAATAAAATATAACAAAATATAAGAAAAATAACCTTTCGTAAAGTCAGTGTGAGGAAACGTTGTAAATGTTTTAGGATTAGGACTGTTGAGGATTTTGCTCAGAACTAGGTAACGTTTTGACCCATCAGCACGATCATCAGTATGACTAGTTTAATGTGACTGCAACTAGAAGCACTCCAATAAGCCCTTTATTATGAGTTTAGTCAAAGCTTAAACCCTTCTGACACACAGAATTTCAATACAGTGGAAATTCGAAATGAGAAGATCGGTCTTACCAGATGAGGTGGCTCGGGCATCTGATTAGGATGCCTCATGGAGGTGAGGTATTCGGGGCATGTCCCTCCAGAAGGAGGCCCTGGGGACAACCCAGGACACGCTGAAGAGACTATGTCTTGGGAGGTCGAAGAAGTGGCTGGCGAGAGGGAAGTCTGGGCTTCCCTGCTGAAGCTGCTGCCTCCGCGACCTGAACTGCCAGAAGCGGTGGATAATGAATGGATGGATAGATGAATGGCAATGAATAAAAACATTGAAAAAACACAATGATTTATTGATCATTAACTTCAATTAAGGAAGGGAAATGGGAGGGGGGGGCTACATTGAAAAATAATCTTCCATAATAACATGGGAAAATGTAATATGTCTATTTTTTCTTCAGTTCATTGGTTGATTTTGGTATACAGGGTCATTTCATTTTTTTTCTGGCAAATGCACAGATAATCGTGCATACCTACAAATATAGGGACTTAATTATGCATTTTTATGATTTTGGCAGTCATGGTGACGCTCTGAAGGACACCATAACTATGATGCAGCCTGTGCTAAAACGAGTTAAACACCCCTGCCCTAGATGTTGCCAGGATCCTTTTTGCAAATGATGCAAACGATTGCATCGGGGATATGAATAATTTATTCCTAACACAACTTCTTACATTCGTTTGCCACTGTATTGTGTCATTTTGTCACAGAAGACTGAACAAATTTCCAAAAAACATACAGGGTATAACTTATACACACTGTATAGACTCTGATTTTTTCTTTAAAAGAAATCAGTCATTCTTACTCAATCACACAGATTGCTGGTGTGGACTTCCCGGTCACCCACTCCATTCAAGTCTAGCAGATCAAGTTCTTCCACCTATATATCAAACTGTGAAATTGCCACTCTGCCAGGTGTGATGCAGTCGATTGCACCAAGTCTTGCCCAAATGTAATACGAGAAGCTGAGCTAACCTTTCAATCCTGGCAGACAAGATGCCGGGGCAAATACTGGGTGAGAGCTAACTTCTTTGTAAGGCCTCTGATAATTGTCTTTGACACACAGTTGGAAACAACATCACTGTAGCCGTTTATAATAATTTGGGTGGAGCTTTTATTAGTACTCTTACATAAATAGGCTTTTACAGGTAGTACATACCTGTACCTCTTTTTTTTTGGGCTGTGTGACCCTTACATTGTTGCACAATCATCAGTTATCATCATGTAAGACTTAACCTTGAGCAACAGACATTTTGGCAAACATTACTGAACTCAAATGGAACATCTATTGTAAACTAAAAGGAGATTTTTGGAGCACACACCAGCTTTGGTTGTTAGCAGACTGGTGGTGAGCAAGCGTGCCTCCGTTTGAATGGTTGTTTATCTATATTTGCCGTATATTTGTCAAATTTCACAACACTACTTCAGCCCTATCAATGGCTCTGCTTCGCCTCAAAATAGAAAGAAAATGCAAAATGCTTAGTGGACAAATGCGCAGTGACGCATGTATTTGCATGTGGTATGGTTTTATAATTAATAATTTAAGTGTAATTGAAAATGTGACTTTCTCGTGAAACGCAAGAAGAAGACTCACGGGCAGCAACAGGAGTCAATAATAGAGTAATAGAATCTAGTTATGCACTGTGCAGTTTGTTTGCTGAAATAAATTTAGCTGTCTCAGCCGGCACACAAGGTGGGTGGAATGAGATTTTCTTTTCACTTGCTTATTGCATTTATAGTGAGGGAGCTCTTGAATAAAGGGACTGTTTTAGAGACCTGATTGTCCTCTTGACACGCAGGCTGACAAATAATCAGTCTAAATTGCAAAAGTAAAAAAAGCGCAAGAGAGAGAGAGACAGGGAGAGAAACAAAAAGAGAGAGAGACAGACCTAGAGAGAAATAAAGAGAGAAACAGAGAGACAGACAGATAGAGAGAGAGAGAGCGAGAGAGCGAGAGAGAGAGAGCGAGAGAGAGAGAGAGAGAGAGAGAGAGAGAGAGAGAGAGAGAGAGAGAGAGAGAGAGAGAGAGAGAGAGAGAGAGAGAGAGAGTTGCCAATCAAGCACGGGTATAGAGTTCACATCAGATGAACATTTTATGTTAAATAGTGTTGGAGAAGTGAAACGTATGCTTGGTGAGGTGTTAAAGGCACAAAAAGAGACACTCCAAACAAAAGGTACATTTGCTCACCTAACACACTTGAATGCCAGAAATATGGAGAACATGTTGAATGATTTAGTTTGTTCGCTCCAGGGAAAAAACACTTTAGCCTATACAAATGCTACCCACAATGCCGGAAATATGGGGAACATGTTGAATGATTCTGTTTGTTCACTACAGGGAAAAAATACTTTAGCCTATACAAATGCTACCCAGAAGATGAGGGGGCGTTCAGTTTCTCAGAACTGGGGATTTGAAGCTAGTAAAGAAATGGATCAACACTGAGAGGCGTCGAGCACAGGAGGCTTTTGTATCACTTGTTATGTGGTCTTGGCAGTTTTTTGTCCTTTGTGCATGCTGGAATGGTTTCACCTTTTAGCTGCCCGTCTGGCTAAAGAAATGCATACATAAACGGTAATGGAACTTCTGTTTTAAGGACATGATTTTTTTCTTTTTGGGGGGTGTATTGTTTTTTATGGCTGTGTTTCAAAGCCATTGGAGGCATACTGTTTGTATTAAAAAAAAAAAAACACTTCTCCAGAAACAAGAGTAACAATGAGTAAATTCAATTATCATTTACTCTAAACCATGGCTCACCAACATTTTAAAAAATTAAGGCTTTCAATTTGTTACTTCTGAAATCACAGATTTTACTCAAATTACATTTAATTATGTTGGCCCTTGAGCCGATGTACAAGGTCGAAAAGTAAAAACAAATTTGGACTGGCAAATTCGTTCAAACGTACTCGTGAGTATTTCCAATTGAACGTATTTGCAAGCATACATATTTGAACGTATTCAAATCAAATTAAACATATGACAATTAAAACACATTGTCATAGAGCTGTGAAGCGAGTCCAAACCTGAGTAGACATCATGGGACACCTTTCTGCAGAGGAGTAAACGAACACCCATGGCCACTATTGGATGGAAAAAGCTTATTTATTCCCTAAAATAATTGATCAAGAACAGAATCCAAAGACATCTATCATTCAAAACAAGTTTTGTTCAGTGAAGACACTTAGTGAGACTGAATCACAGCAGGATATCCATCTGTAAAGACAAGCAGACTTCATCCCATCTGCAACGTCACCTTCAAGAACCGCTGAAGCTGTCACTGGATGAATTTGAACCCACAATGACCCCCAGGGGCCACAAAATTGCACATAGTGCTTTTTACACTGAAGTCGGCATCACACGTGATGATAGCAATCATGCTCACTTGAATGAGGGATGCCAAAGGTGTCTGTGTGTGTGTGTCTGTGTGTGCGTGCATGCGTGTGTGTGTTTGTTTGTTTATTCGTTTGTGTCTTACCTTTATTTGATTTTTGATGTGAATCCCGGTTTACAGTGACAGATTGATGCATTGATGAGACAAATTTTCCTCGTGCCAAGTGAACTGTTGATGATGAAAGCGGATGGTGAAAGCTACTTCCAGGATATGAGCAATGTCTTACACTTCGAGAAAAAAACACACATTTGAAGTTTTCCATTGTGGCAAAAACAAATCTAAATCATTTCGGACTTATCCGGCCAGCATGTAGCTATTGCAGCACCATTCACAGCATGAAAGGTGCAGGATGAAGCTCAACAATATAATCTTGCATCCAATCTGGAAACTCTGGTTGAAGCCTGTGTACTCGCTTGTCCTCACCTCCCTCCTCCTCTTCTTCTTCTTCCTCCTCCTCCTCCTCCTCTTTCTCACTCAGCCTCCCGCTGACTCTATCCATGGCGCATCTCCATCCTTAACTCCTGCACCCGCTCCTCAAGGATCACACATAAAACCAAAAGAAAAGCAGTGTTGCGAACCAATAGCACAACAAAGCAGGCTCGAGGTAAGGAAACAATTGCCATTTTTTTTGCTTTTTACGGCTTTCACGCACGTTAAGCTGTGGAATGAACGTTTACAAGAGGGACCGTGATCGGACTTTTTTGCACATGGCAGTGACGATGTGAGGAGGTTATACTATTTTCCTGTTCATTCCAGGACTCACTAACACACTACGGCGTGTTGTCATTTTGATGTGTCTCTTCTAGATATCATTTCAGCCCGTGTAAGAGGCTCACAAGAAGTTCAACATTCCGTCCATGCAGACTCTTAACGTCGCATCATTCACGAGGGGTATATATTGATACTATTTTGAAAAAGTATTTTCAGTTGTGTCTATTTTATTAGTGCGAGATCACGTGGTTCAACCTCTCTAAATGCGAAAAATGGGATGACTATAATCCGATTAAGTTTTCCTGAGCTGTTTGTATTTTCTTCGAGTGCGCGTGTGTGTTTACAAGCGTAATAAGTGCTGGACACGATGCATCCTTTGTCTCTCATCTGTAGAACCTATCCCGTGGTAATGTGCTTTTGAACAATTTGGGATGTTATCCTTAAAGATTGTTGTGCAAAAGAAAAAGTAATAGTCCGGATACTTTTGTTATTTTTTAGATGTTTTACAATATATTTTTTGCTGCTGCTGGATGATCATCATTATTTTCATTATTATTATTATTATTATTATTTATCCAATGCATCCATATGTGTGTGTGTGCACGTGTGCGTTTGTCTACATGCGAATTTTGGAAAACACAAAGAATAAACCTAGGATTGCTCATGATATGTAAGAATAAAAAGCTTTGCGTTGAACCTTATTAAAGTCTACCGAGCAACTCTGTACCAGAAAAATCCTAAGCACCTCCTGTTTCCTCATCACTTGCATCCTAAATCCCTCAGTCCCTCCCTCATCATCTACCTCTGACCTCATTTGTTGCCTTGTGTTATTCGACATAGTGTGTACCTTGCACAAATGCTATTACGTTCAACATGTTTGCTGCTATGCTATCTAAGCAGCAGCACCTGTGTTTTGTCACGACTGGCACTTGGTTGGTTTGGCTTGCAGATGCTTTTATGAGGCTCTACAAATAATGTTCTGGGATGTATATGTATGCACATTGGAGGCACACAAAAGATGAAACGATTGTCCCCTTCCAGCTGTTGATACACGGCATGGTCTATGCTGTGGCATTTATAAACAAGAAGACTTGCATATCAATATGCTCTAAATCACTGAAGCATCTGTCTTACTTCTTTGGAGAGCAGCAGGGTGTGAGGAGTTGGCAGTTTGATCATGACTGGAAAGAAGAAAAAAAAAATTGTGGCTGTGGAATCACACAGGTCAGCCAGCCACTTATGCAACACGTGTAGGCAAGCAAAAGTGCAAAAAATGTGCTTTTTTAGGAGACAAAGATGACAACGGCAGCAAATTTACATTAAGGCCAGTAATGCAGTAATGTTACACCAGATACATAAATATCCATCCATCTATTTTATAGGGTTTGTTCTGAAAAGAGTTAAGTGTTTTATTTACAAAATTTGGTGCAGTAGGTATTTATGTTGTTTTCTCATTTCAAGAAGGTATTAGTTTGTACAAATGCTTTCATCAGCGTGGACATATTCCTTGTTGTGTCGTTGGAGGATTGGAATTTCCACGTTGCAATGGGAATGTAATGGGTAACTTGCTCACATTAGCACTTTCTATTCCCATGTCCTATTATTTGTTCCTATTAATATTGCAGTGCAGTAAGGGGCGGAAGTAAATATTTCCTACTTGTTTTATAGCCCATCAACTACAATACATCAGTGTTAGAAACAATAATCAAAAAAAGGTGTTGTAGACCAAACTGTGCCCACATTAACAATTTAACGTTGTGGCACTCTGTGCAAAAGTTGACAAAGTGAAATTTACATTTTTCTCCAATGAATACAAAAAAATAGGAAAGCTCACATAATACAAAATGTATGTATAAACATTTCTGTCACTGTGCAAAATGTAAGAAAAAACATTTTCCCCTTCAGACTTGATTTTGTAATTACTGTGGGTTTTTCTAACTGTACGCAAACAGAGTTGCTTATGTTGTCAGGTCTGTATTTTTCTCAAACCGGCAGAGTCTTTGGTTTGCTACTGTTTCTGATGAACGAAAGAACAAAAGATGATCTCAGCTCAATGTGACCAATTCCCACAGAAATGAATTTGCAACAGGGACACATACACACCATAAACGAACAAGGGGCAGACTTGAAAAACAGAGCTACATAAAAAGAAACAATAATATTGGTGATATGATGCATCGTTTACCGGTGGTTTTGATTGAGGTTGCCTGTGCACCGCCACTTTGGGTGATAGAAAGTCAGGACTCTTGGGTGAATATCCACCATTGCTTTTATGCACTGGGAGTGAGACAAAAAGATGGTTGCCGATTTTAAAGGTCGTTTTTGAAAAAAACCTTTACTCCCTCATGTCAAAGTGTGCGAGAACATTTAGCATTTCCATCCATAAAGATGAGCTTCAGATCAAGTGGACTTTTATCTTAGCTGCTATTTTAGGCGAAATTACCAATGAGAGAGCAAGATTTATTATAATAATGCTGCTTTGTGCCTCGTATACTGACCTTGTTGTTTGGGGCGGTGTCTTTCTTTAGGAAAAAAAACTTTAGGACAACAGTTTTCAAAAGGACGTAAGATGATTTTTTTTTTTTTAAAGCAAAAGATCTATCTATTTTTAAACCTGATTTACTATTTTGTAAGTAGAGCATAGACCGATGCAATCAGCTAACTGTACAGATGACAGAAAAAAAGATTGTTGCATAATAAAGATTCATTTATGATTGACACGTGTGTGTGTGTGTGTGTGTGTGTGTGTGTGTGTGTGTGTGTGTGTGTGTGTGTGTGTGTGTGTGTGTGTGTGTGTGTGTGTGTGACCAGTAAGAAGGATGTAGCACCAACGGGGTGGGGGAAGAGGATGGAGTGTTCCTGGAAGACAGTGCTGCTGCTGGTGTGTGCCTCATTGGGGGTCCAGTACACAGCCATTCGCACTCTGAGGGACTCGCTGTCTGGACCCTGTCAGGGTGTTTACCAGTGTCAGAGCAGACATCACAGAGGTACCACAAACATTAATAATACAGATAAGTTCATGTCTGCCGTTGTGACAGAGGTAAATCTTAACATTATTGATATAAAAGAAAGTGATTTCTCTGGCCCTCCCTGTGTGGAGTTTGCCTGTTCTCCCCGTGCCTGCGTAAGTTTTCTCCCACATCCCAAAAACATGCTCGGTAGGCCGATTGATTGAGCACTCCAAATTTTCCGTATAGGTGTGAGTACGAGTGCGGATGGTTGTTTGTGTCTGTGTGCGCTGTGATTGGCTGGCAACCAGTTCAGGGTGTCCTTCGCCTACTGCCAGATAACTGCTGGGATAGGCTCCAGCACGCCCGCGACCCCCGTAGGGACAAGCGTTTTAGAAAATGGATGGATGGATGATTTTAAGACCTTTTCCTAACTTGAAAGATATTAACATTGATAGCTCTCATCATGATTTGACAACATCTAATCGTGATTTACTAGCCACGCACTACAACAATGTATTTACGAGCATCTCTCAACTCCTTGGCCTCTGTGAAAATCAGTTCTGTTCCTCTTACTGTACTGTGCCTGTGACTGGCACCCCTATTTGCAATCAACTCCTCATCAGTAGAAATTACATGTTAGCCGTTTGTGCTATAAATAGACGTTCAGTATTTCAAGTCCCCCTATAACCACAAGAAGACAAGCTTCTTCCAAATTATTACGCTTTACTGCCTGGTCTCTATCGTTTACCTTTTCCTCACTAGCAATAACAAATAAAAAAATCTTATAATTTAAAATAATTGTTTTAAAATGAACCAAATTGTTACCTCAAGAGATAAGGCATCAGGAAACTCACTAGCGGCTCATTTTTGATTTAATAAAACCTCATAATATTATGTAATTATTTCTGATAAAACTGTCACTTAAATGAGCCAATCCTAGTTCATTAATTAGCAGTCTAAAGTGACAAATTAAGTGCAAGTAGTAAAGTGCTTTCAATGACTCATTTCTAAAGAATTAATTAGGGAAGCCTGTCCGCCTCACAGTTCAGAGGTGCAGGATTTGATTTTGTCTCGGGCTTCATGTGGGGAGTTTCTTTTGGTAGCTACAGTTTCCTCCTACATTGCAAAAACATGCATGGTAGGATCACTCCAAATTGTCTCGAGGTGTGATTATGAGCATGAATGGTTGTCTGTGTGACTATTTCAGGGTGTCCCCCGCCTACTGCCTAAAAACGTCTGGGACAGGCTCGGAAGGTGACTGACTAAATAATTGGGGATTAAATTGTGCAAGAATCCACACAATATTAAAATGTATCACTGATGAAAACAAACATTCAACTTTTGCTTTAGCATGCGTATGCCCTGAAACACATTGTTTTCTTTCCTTCTCAAAGAATCCAATTGGAGAGCCTTATGTGATGACAGTTGGATGTCCATGGAATCCCCTCAGAAACACATCCTGCTGTTTGCCACTACACGCAGCGGCTCATCCTTCACTGGTCAGCTGCTCAATCAGCACCCTGAGATCTTTTACATGTTTGAACCTCTCTACCACATCCAGCAAGCATTCACAAATTCCAGCGGGAGGATTCGTCGTACTTTGGACCGCCGGGCCCTGCTGGGCGCGTACAGAGACCTTCTGCTCAATTTGTACAAATGTGACCTTCACTTTATCGAGAGTTACATCCGCCCTGAGCCTCAGGAACACGTCACTAATTCCTTCTTTCGTAGAAGCTCTAGTCATGCCCTTTGTTCTCCTCCTGTGTGTCTGGAAGGAGGGAACGGAGCAGCACTCGAGCCTCCTGAGGAAAGTTGGTGTACCAAGAAGTGCGGAAACTTGAACCTCACCTTAGCATCAAGGGCATGTCTGTCAAGAGGCCACGTAGCCATTAAGACAGTTCGGATCCCCAAGGTGAGCGACCTGCGAACTTTGATTGAAGATCCACGTCTGGACCTAAAGATCATCCACCTGGTGAGGGACCCTAGAGCAATTCTCGCCTCACGCATCACAGCATTTTCAGATCAGTTTCGGGCTTGGAAAATATGGAACGCTACGGGGCGGCAACCGCGATATGTAGACCTATCGCAGATCACAAGCACCTGCCAGGACATGGTGGCGTCCGCAGAAGCAGGATTGGCGAGACCAGCTTGGCTGCAGGGTCGTTATCTTTTAGTGAGGTATGAAGATTTAGCATTTAACCCAAAAGACATGGCTGACAAGATCTATCAGTTTATTGGCCTAGAGTTGGAGGACAGGGTGCAGACATGGATTACAAGGAACACCAACAGCAATGTGTTTGCTCCATTTGATTGGAATTACAAGTACTCCACCACCAGAGACTCCAGAATGACGGCTGAGAGTTGGAGGCTTCGTTTGGACCATGATATTGTCAGGACTGTGCAGAATTTGTGCAACGACACTTTAGCCCTGCTAGGATACAAACTTGTTCATTCGACATTCCAACTAAGAAACTTGTCCCATAGTCTAGTTGAACGCAACCCATTTCAACCCAACCTTTCTCAAAATTGGGTAACGACCAAAAATGGTCAGGGTGGTACATAATTTATCCATAAAGATATTTGTATTTATTTGTTACATGTGGGGTTATTTTCATCTTTTTAAATCATTGATAAATTCAGGTCTTGGACCAAAAAGGTTTCAGAAACCATCCAACCAGTAATAATAATTAATAATAAAAATAATAATAATAATAATGCATGTAACAAAGTATAAGGATGTATTTATAGATCCTTCTTTTTACTGGTGATTCAATGCTGTGAAGGTGCTAAAATAAAGAAACAAAATACATAATTTGTTAATATTTTACCATTTCAATACGGATGTGCCAGATATCAAATGGTGTGACATGCACAGATTTGGACTAAACTACTCAGTTTATTGCTGTGTGTTGCAGTTATGTGGGAATTAATATTTATTTATTATTCTATTTGTAATATCACAATGTCACATTACTGCTGTAAATCAAACAAGCAAATGATATGCATTGGCTATTGTAATTTGAAGTATAGTTTTAATAATGCCTTTGGAAATAAATGTGAATAAATGAGTGAAATCCAACAGTGATTTAGACAAATGTAAATTTGTGGTCTGGTGTTGAATGGAATCAAGTAAATTATCGTCAAATCCTTTCCCTAATAAGTGCATGTTAGATTGGAATTCTGTCCATTTACTCCGTCCTTCTCCCAAACGAACTGGAGTCTTTGGTCTCGAAGTGCAAATTCCTACAACTGGTTTAATTTGGAACTCAATGTATCTATGCAGAAGATAGCCGATAACTTAGAAGTCCCTGCTCTATGTCGAGAAGCACAGTCACAGATCAGAGTTGCTCACAATTTTAGACATCCTCACTCGATACCATATTTTGTAGAATTTTCAGGGTAATCATAATGAGTCATGATGTCGCCACTAACTGTGATTTTGCTACTTTTCAAACAGCATCATATTTCCGTGGCAACTGTAATGGTGCATGGCTGAGAGTGATGATAATACTCAAGCTACAAAATAAAGCCAATGCTGGCTTCAGGAAATGAATGCAAGTTTAGCAAAACTGTCAGGTTTTTTATCTTGGGAACATTCTGGTAAATCTGAGGTGAAATTGGCCTTTCATTGATGGAGTCTGTTCATCAATTTTCTATCTTTCCTGCAGCTGCTCACACAATTGCTGACACCACAAATATCTCCCTATACATCTAAAGATCCTGAGCAGGGCAAACAGGATTTAAAATGCATGGTGAAAAGAATATAATCTGCAGGCCTAAACTGTTCATAAATTAAACTTTTGGCCCAAGTCAAGGAAATGTACATCATCATTTTTTCGCTATCCCCTCTCTGTCATGCAAACTGCAATTGGACTGAGTCAGCTGTAAGATAATTATTCATTTCTTTGCACACAATAACAGAAGTTTCTTCCAATCTCCTTGCCAGTGCTGACAAAATGGTATCAATATTGCTAAAATGATGAGGCATGTGCTTCCATCATTACCTGGTTAGTGTCTAAGTAGATGACCCAAATACAATACATGGTATCATTTAGGTTTGTATTCATTGGCTCATTGGCTAGTGTAGAGCAGAAGAAAGCACTATGTTTAGCAAGATCTCATTTTACTGTAAGACACTGTGGAGAATACAAATTTAATGGTTAATGCGCATTTGTTAACATACTGATTCAAATTCTCTTTTGAGAGTGTCAGCAGAAACAGCCCCACTCACCCACAACACAACATGTCGCTAGTCATGCACGCTGGGTTGCTTGATTGGCAAACTAGGGCTGATGAAGCGATGCCGCTGGACAGAGAGCAGGTAGGAGATGCTGGACGTCAGGTAGACCTACAAAATTGAAATCGTTGCATAAACAACCATGAATCTTTCCACAAAGCATTTGTACTTTACGTGATTAAATAGTAAATACATGATTTTAGAAATAAAGCAAAACCTTTTCAGCAAAAATCACATTGTGTCTTCATATCTCATCATTATTTGTGGACAGCACACAACTCATCAGTCTGATCTTTACAGCATAATACACATTTGTAAGTGGTGAAGGTATTGCATTATGGTATAGCTCCAATGTGGTCCATTGGTGTGTTTTTATTTTAAACATGACCAAAATGATCCTCCATCTTCAGGCCACAGTCCTGGCAGTGTGAACCAGCTGCCACTTAGTTTTTCCACATACCATCTTGACCTTCTAGTCTTGCTGTTATGTTACTGTTGATGGAATTAGCTCAGTTGCAAAAATCCCCCTTGGTGTTTTATTAACACCCTACTGTAATCACTGGGTTTAACCACTGGCTGCTTATAATGAGATGAGGGGAAGGATGTCCTTTGGGGTTGCTCCAGTAGTTGCAGGTAGGCTATGTGGTTTATGCAGGCTTTAATTTCACACTGTCTTTATGGTTCTTAAAGGACCTCATATGGGCAAGCAGCCCAGAAATGTACAAATTAGGACCTCTCGTGTTGCCGCTCGCTTCAGTCATTGTATGTTGTTGACACATGCATACAAAGATGCACTTGCCTCTTTGTTCCTGTGCTGTAATGGAGTTGTGCTTTAATGGCTTTGGCACATTTGCAGTCTGAGGAGTGACCACACCACATTGTGCACTCTTTTAGGATGGTATTGATTTTAGAAAGGCTGGAGAGGGCGCAGCAAACAGCATATTGACAAACCACTTAAAAGGGCTTGTGAAAAGTACTGTTGACGACTAAGAAAACTCACTGAGAGATGACCACTCCAGCTTGAATCAGCACCTTAAGAAAGCTCACGGTGTTTATGCTGCTGTTTAATGGCACCTTGAAGCGACTGTGTATAGTGTAGCATATGGTATCAAAATGTTTGATACTAAAGATGGTGAGAAAATACTTTAAGCTCATCAGACGTTTCCCTCGTCACACAAGCACCGCAATCCCACAGGCACTGGCTCAGACATATTGCATTTTTCACACTTCTCACTGGAAAGCAAAGATGTCATTTATGGCGAGATTAAGGAGCATTTAGAAAACACTTTGAGCCGCTGGGGCCTCGAGCAGACATCAGGCAAAATCCCAGCCTCACTTACATAGTGCTATTTTCCCTCATGTGCGGGGTTCAAACGTACACAGACAACACTCTGCATGCAACCCTGCTGTTTATTTGATGTCGACGCTCCTCTGCGCTCACTTTTCAGCCGTTTGCGTCATTTTCTGTAGTTCACTTAAAGTCATAAATGCCTGCTGTCTCAGTTTTTCCTGTACAGCAAATGGAATTTCGTGAGTTTACCAGCGATCCTAAGGTTGTTGTCAACATCTCATTGATAATGTAATAAGTGCAGAGATAGAAAAGTAGAATTAAGTGTTTCAGGGTCTCATGCTTCATCATCTCACCAGGTGAGAGAATTCAGAGCTTCAAGAAGTTTTACAGTTTCCAAAAAAAAAAAAAAAAAAGAAAATCAATCCTAAGGAACACTCAGATGTAATAATCACATATAGTGCATGCATCATTCTTTATCATACCATCCACACTCAGGGCTTCATCAATTACTATTCACACATATCTCCAGAACAATGCGCATCACACTCATAATCAAGCTGGGGACAATTTTGAGTATTATTATGATATATATTATATTATATATAATATATAAGGAGATATATATATATATATGTCATCAGTTCGCACAACCCACTTTATCGTATTTCATTCCCAGCTCCAGTTTCAAAAGGACGTAGGCATGAAAATATCTATTCCATCCAAATATTCCATTCCCCCCGATATCAGTCTTGTACACCAGGAGGCAGAATAAAGTGCTGCATGAAGCCTACGCTGCAACAGTTGGGAGGGGTGTGAGATCCTGTGGGCTTAGATCCGAAGTTATCTTTAACAGAAGTCTGTGAGTTTGGCTCCTGCAGTGATTTTTATTCTCTTTACTTAAATTACAATGCCTGAGGTGGCTGTCTCTTGCACCAATCCCATAAGCTTTTTTTGTGTCCAAAATAAACCAACATTTGATTGAATTTATTTTCTCACATGGCCCCAAAACAGTGCAGCACCTGCCTGTTGAAAATGACAAAATAACACATTACCATAAACATGACAAGGTGCACCCTTACTATAAATCCATCCATCATGAACATTGGGTTACCAACACAAGTAGACTTTAGCACATATAGTATAATCTATTTGCAGCATTTCCCTCACAGTACCTGAGATCGTGCATTCAACTCTCGTCTGGAGATAGCATGTTGTCTCCATGCTTGCGTGAGGGTTGATCAATCACTTATGCCAGCAGATCTAACCATTTACCTATCTATCCATCTATCCATCTATCCATCTATCCATCTATCCATCCATCCATCCATCCATCCATCCATCCATCCATCCATCCATCCATCCATCCATCCATCCATCCATCCATCCATCCATCCATCCATCCATCCATCCATCCATCCATCCATCCATCCATCCATCCATCCATCCATCTATCTATCTATCTATCTATCTATCTATCTATCTATCTATCTATCTATCTATCTATCTATCTATCTATCTATCTATCTATCTATCTATCTATCCATCCATCCATCCATCCATCCATCCATCCATCCATCCATCCATCCATCCATCCATCCATCCATCCATCCATCGACCATTTTTCTTTTTAACACAGGTGCAGGGTTGGCTTACCTCCAGCACAATTCTTTTTAGAAGATCGTGACTCCATTCTTTTTTTACCTAGCATGCTTTAATTCGTATTTATGTAAGCTTAGCTAATGAGTGGAGTCAAGGAGAACCACCTTAGGACACGCCAGATTTAAAGACAAACTAAGAATTTCAGGGAGGATTTTTTTGAATGAATCTTCTGCACCCCAAGGCAGGAGTTAGTCTCCCGAGACTGACTTGCTTCAGCAAATCTGCAGGATGAAAGTATTGATGAATGTCCTTCAATGGTTGAATTGGAAAAATAAAGCTTTCTGCCACCCATGTTATTTTCCATACTGCCTTTTGCATTAACAATATACACGAAACACAAACAACTGCATCGTTCTTGATATCCCCATCAATAATTGCACTAAACAACTTTTAGCCTGAAAACCAAATGTGAACAATCCATTTTGACAGCAGATGCCTGTAGGCTAATTTGCATGTCAAACAGTAACTCAATTTACTCAGCCTGTAATTGCTATCTAAGAATGTTGAATCAACAACAGAGGAACATAAGGATATGAAATCATCAGTTAGAAGCGAGAAGTCAAGATGAGTGATGCTGTCCCTTTGTGTACCAAAGGTATTGAAAGCACAGGGTGGGGGGGGAAAGCTGTCTTATGTGACAAATAGTAGGAAATTGCTTGACAAAAAAAAATGTTAGCTGTATATACAGAGCAGCAGGATTCCTTCAATCCACTCAAAAAGTGGATTGAAGAAAAAAAAAAAAATCACAAAAACACTGCAGGTTGATTTATGAATCCACATATGCATATGAGGGCAGAAAAATTCATCAACATTAATAGTATAATTGTAAGTAAGTCGAACAACCACATGTTTGTGATGTTTATTCACAGTAAGACGAATTAGTAATTAGTGGAAATTAATATAAAAAGAAAATGACATGAATAAAATAGAAGCAATTTTTTAAGACATAAATATATAAATAAATGCCCAATTAAACAATCTAACAACAAAATATAAATCAATGCATTGGAAGAGAATTTACAAAATCTTGAACCATATAAATAGAAACTAAATCTAAGATATATGAAAACAAGCAAGTCGTGTAATATTTGAACTATAAACTGCTACTTCTATGAATTTTTACAAATTAGCTTCATGCCGCCAGGAGATTTAAACTATAATCTCATCATCATGTCTGACCACTGAAATTACTGAACACGTCACAGTGGCCCAATGAAACAGTGCTCACACTGAACCTCGATGTCAGTCATTGTGTAATTGAATGTAATGTTTCTCAATTAGTGTTCGTGTCTGTTCTTCCTTCTTTGTGATCTTGTTAAACATCATCAGTTATGGCTGTATGCTACTCTAACTGTGTTGGACAGAGAATTACTATTTCTTTGTTACATTAGGAATATATTGTCATCAGAGTTTTGATCCAAATTTCAATAATATACCTGTCGGAGCTTAATTTCCTCACAGTTACTTTTAATAGTTGCACCTCCATGTTTCATATAGCCAGTGCCTCTAGTTTTTATGTCATTTGAGAACATTACATATTGGGACAAAATGTTTGTGTTTGTTGTTTTCTTCTTCGATTTGAATTCACTCGTGAATTGCATGCTGTCCTACTGTTTTACTTTGATCTCATGCAGGGATCTGCTATGCTGAGCTGCCATAAGCTATGCTCATGCTGCTAGCTTGCTTCTGAAATGCGGCCACGTCAACTACACAATAAGGCTTGGTGGAAACTGCGGCAATCGCAGCACTATTTACGACTACCCAGTGGCATCACCTGCTATTTTCCCCGAAGGCAAAATGGAGGAATTATCCATCTTCTCGCCTACGTTTGCTCTATGCCAGCTGACTCTTAAGATCCAATCACTGTGCACTCTTCTACTCTTTTCCATTTGTCCCTTTCTCTCCATTCCTTCTGATATTTCAAGCCACACAGCCACGGCCACATCAGTGCCTTGGGGCTGGCATGGCCACTGATGCTAACAAATGACGACTGTCCCCAATGACAGCAGGTCCATCTATCTGTGTCACCATAATTGAATTTCATAAATACAATCATAGGGATCTGTTATGAGGGGGCTTTGGTCTGGTGTCATCTACATTGTGATTTTGTATTACCAACACACGAATGGAAAAGTGAGATTATCACATGAGAGAGGTACTTGGCCAAGAGACAAATGATGAATTTGCCAAGTCCAAACTCATTCACTTTTTTGGCCATATAAGAAGAAGAGGTTGCCAGAGATAGTTTAGAATTGTGTGATACGATAAAGTGCCTGTTTCAAAATGAGGTTAAAATGTTTCTAAATGTGACGTTACCTGTGAATGAAAGTTTTGCAAGCAATCTAGCAACATTTGACTAAACAAAAGAATACAACTCCTATTAGTTATTTGCAAAGCTGGGCTGCCTCAGTATGTGCATACTCAGCAGAAAGCATATATTTAGCTGGAACAGATGCTGTACAAGAACCATATGCTCAACAGAAAGCAACTAATTAGCTGTTAAATGAGCCAGGCACTGACATGAAAAGCTCCCTTAGAAATTGAGTTAATCCCTGTTGATGCACTCTGAGGAAGTATTGATCGGATGACACATCAAGCTTCGCTCCAAGGATGCGATCAACCAACTCACCCAGAGAGTCTTTACACTCTGCAAACTCGCTTCAGAGATTTGTTTGGGTTATTTTCTTATTTTTTTGCTAACAGAGGCAACTGACAAGGCTTTTTGAAAGACTGTGATAATAAATACCTTGAGAACTCTTTTGACAAGGCACCCTCGATGGAGATGATCCCTTTGGTGATGAAGCTAAACAAAAAGTGGTTATGATCACAACTTCACTGGAGCAAACCTCTGCACAGGCAAGCCAAAAATCTATGATGCTATATAAGCTATAATGCTATAATGAGCATGCAGACGCAAAACAAAGTCACGTCCAGGATTTGCAAGAGTCTCAATTGAAATGCCAAATGATGAACTGCAATAATGAAGTGTAGACAGCACATCATAATAATCCACAGATATCACAAAAGTGTACCCAATCGGAGCACAAACAAGCCTGCAAGTTGCAGTATGTGTTTATGCTTGATTGGCTTTTGTGAAAGCAACAATTTAAGCACCACAGCAGCCTTGAATGTGTCAATGCTGTTAAAGCATGTCGAACCTGAAAATTCAGGCTCGAGCTTCTAATTGAGCGGACGAATTTTGAACTTGCATTGTATTTGTCGAGTCAAGTGCAATGCATGAAATGTTTCAACCTTAGCTTGGATAAGGACAAAAATCTGATGGTGAAGTGATGAGTGATTTCATGTCCAGACAGTGGGATAGTTTGTCACATCTGTTGTGCTGCGGGATGTGCTGTTGGGATGTGAAGAGCTTGCTACCATATGGTAGATTTAATAAATGTCAATTACTTCATCTGCGTCAGCCCAGGCACTTTAGGCCCTTAGCTGTTGCAGACTGTTGTTTTTCTGTGCTTTCTTGCATGCCAATTCAAAACCCTTATTAGTGAGGGGTTATGTTTGGGTGAAACAAGTCATTGGAGAGATGGGTACTCACAATTCACATAGGCATTGTGGTACATTGTGTCCAGTACATGTATGTAGATTTTATTTGTCCATCATCCCATTATTGGACAAGTATGGCTTCTGAACCTCTCCGTAGTATGTACATGATACAGTTGCATTTTTTGTATTGTGATTTTTTGGTATTAAGATATACTAGATTAAGTGTGGTAAGAAGTCCTCATTGAAGGCGCAGCACGCCACCGCATTCTAATGAGGCCTTGAGATGCTAAATTCTAAAAGACTGTATTACTGAAATCATATCGAAATATTTTACAAAATGATACCAAACTGATTTGAACAAGAGAAGGCAAAATGTAAAATCCCACCAAGTATCGACTCACATTGCTTCCTATCGACTCCTATTACAGCACCTTTTGGCTGGCTGTGGTTTCACTCAAGCAAGCAATAGATATTAGTAATGAAAATATAAATGATTACTATATCCCGAACCTTTCAAGCAGCAACTTTGAATTTGATTAGTCCTTTAACATTCAGCCAATGTCGTTTGGTGCAGGAGCTCATTTCTCACATCCCTGGGATCAATGAGTGTCTTTCCAGGCTCTGTTTGCACTTTGTCATTTTCATTCTCCTCTTGAGGAGAGTGCGACACAAATGGATTTGAACACTAAACTGATGAAGGAACATTTATTGGCTTATCAAGACAAATCAGATTTTTTTAGCAGCTTTCTATCAGTACTCACCTCAGGAACTCTGTAATGGGATAAACAAGGAGCCTTTGTGTGTGTGTGTGTGTGTGTGTGTGTGTGTGTGTGTGTGTGTGTGTGTGTGTGTGTGTGTGTGTGTGTGTGTGTGTGTGTGTGTGTGTGTGTGTGAGTGAGTGAGTGAGTGAGTGAGTGAGTGAGTGAGTGAGTGAGTGAGTGAGTGAGTGAGTGAGTGAGTGAGTGAGTGAGTGAGTGAGTGAGTGAGTGAGTGAGTGTCTGAATCTATTATTGTCGATACAAAATCAAAAATTGTATGAATGGCCTTTTGAAAGCATAATCACCAAGATTCACCATATTGCTGGCAAAGAAGGTCCTCTGCTGGATTATTAATATTTCACCATACCACGTTTAGCCTCAAATTCCCAAAAAAAGAGTGTCATTTTGTCTCTTATATTACAAACCAAAGCAGTGGAACATTTCTATATAAATTCTTTGGTTATCATCACATCAGCATCACCATCGTCATCAGTGTGTCATCCACCCATCCATATATAGACAAACAACCATTCAATCCATTCTGCCTTTCTCTTGCCTGGAGGCTCTAGAAAACACTGTGCAATTCACGCAAATAATAAATACTAAGAATAACCTTTTTCATCATCAGAAGCGAGTGAAGGTCATTCATGTCGTCACAATATATCTATACCTTTATGTATCTCAGTTAAATACACCACTTTTCATCAACAAAAGCTGCAATGAACAAGAGTAACAAATTAAGTTCGTTAGTAAGTAGAGGTTTCATGTACAATAACATGCTGATTGCGTCCTATTATTTAGTGTGACATTCATCTTCAGTCATGCATAATACAGGAGCGTTTGTCCATTTTCATCACAGCATAAACCTTTTTCAAAAGATCAATTGAATCACGACAAAATAAAAGTGGATTGACTTAAGTGTGAACGTCGAAATGCCTGTCATGGAAACCATGATTCTCATCATTTGGATATTTGGATAAACTACAAATAATGTGCGCGCGTCTCTAAGTGCGTCTGTGCGTGCGTGCGTCTGTGAGTGCGTGCGTCTGTGCGTGCGTGTGTCTGTGCGTGGGTGCCTCTGTGCGTGCATGCGTGCGTCTGTGCATGCGTGCGTCTGTAAGTGCGTGCGTATGTGCGTGCGTGCGTCTGTGCGTGCGTGAGTTTGAATGACATCTTTAAAGTATACAAAATTCTGTCAGCCCCTAATGTGTTTATAATAACTGGTGATTAAGTTGACCTATACTGCCCTCTGCTGGTATTTAGAGAAACCATTATAATTTGTTTACATTATGTATGATCAGGGATTATATTTTACTGGACAGTAATTTTGAATATGTTCAAAGAGTGTCAAAGACTCACTGTCATTAAGTAATCCTACAGACTACTAGTTTAATTCGACACTTCGATTTTGCAGTCTACTCACACAGTCAAACGGAACTTTAGTCTTTCCCCGTTTCCACACGACGGGAGAACACACATTTGTTGTCAAGTGCAGTTTGAAGATCTTCAAATGTCACTGTTTTATCTGTGTAATTTAGTCGTCGTATTGTAGCCATTTAAACGACCTGGAGCTGTTATGAATAGCCTCGAGATAGTGAGGCGTAATGTTAAAAGTTTTAAGCGTGCTCAGGCTGTCTTATTTAGAATCTATTAAATTTACAGTGAGATCCAGGTATTTCTCTACCAAATGTCTGGGTGATGCATCTATTAAGAGGTTCATTTCAGAGAACACGGAGATTGTTGAAGATCAAAACCTGACACCCGAGATCAAGCTCAGACTTTTCACCCCAAACTGTAGGTTTTGGTTTGAAAGACCTGAACTTTGGCCTTTTGATGACCCGTACTGGGCCATATACTGGCCAGGAGGTCAAGCACTTGCAAGGCAAGTATTTCAATTAATACGTTTTGTATGTCTGTTTGTTTTTAATACTATTACTGTATACACATTGCTGAAACTTCCTAACTGCAGGTACCTCCTGGATAATCCTGGAGTATGTTTAGGAAAATCCGTCTTGGATCTGGGAAGTGGCTGTGGTGCTTCGACCATCGCTGCAAAACTGTGTGGTGCCAATCGAGTGGTTGCTAATGACATTGACTCGGGTGAGAACTGTCAGTAACATTCTTTTTCAGTCACAATTATTCTGTGTATAAAGTGAGTCAAGTAAATGTGGAATGAGGCATCAATTACTTGATTACCAAATTAACCACTAATTATTTTTTTCATAATCAAATTGTTTGGCTACACCGTGAGACGAATTGTGTAACCATATTTTATGTCATGTAAAAAAATCAAGGCTATTTATTTAGACAAAAGCATGTTTGATCAGGAGGCAGTCTGCATCACATATTGTGATAGCTGTGAAGACGTGCACTGACTCCTGTATTTTCTTTCCATGCAAAAACTACATCTAGTCAACTCCTAGTGTTTTCAATTGTTCATTACTGTAATGTAAAAAAAAAAAATGTTGCTGAAACATTGTGCATGTACTATCAGGGTTGGGCTATAGATTTTAGATCAAATCAGCTTGTGCATATTAAAGTCATTTTGTGTTTCTATCACAGTCGCCACACTTGCAACCTGCATGAACTTTGAGCTCAACGGTCTGGAGGCCCCGGTGTGTGTGACAGATAACCTAATTGGTTCAGATCCTGGCAGCTTTGACCTGATCCTCCTTGGGGACATGTTCTATGATGAGGCCCTCTGCTGCAACCTTCACACTTGGTTGGAAAACTGTGTCAAAACTCACAACAGCCAAGTTCTAATTGGAGATCCTGGCAGAGCCCAGTTTGAGGAGCATGGCTTTCAAAAACACCTGCAGAAGTTGGCTGAGTTCGAGCTGCCCGAGACTGTTCGAGAAGAAAACTACGGTCTTACCTGCAGCAGTGTTTGGTGCTATTGATTAGGAACTGACATGAAAATAAAGTTGTATTAAAAGATATAGCTTGTAAATATCTTACGTGTAGACAATTACAAACAGAAACATTAAGTTACTCATTAAGAACTCAACCCTATTGATAACTCCCTATTGGAGGCAGTTCACATCCAAACAGCAGCTCTGGGAGGCTTTTCTGTTGTCCTCCAAAGCAAATCCAGCTAAAACTGTCCAAAAACTGTTAAGTTCAATGGATGCAATAATTATGAAGCTCATTTCAAATAAAGGTTCCTATATAAAAATTGTCCCTCTCACACTTGTCATTGCACTCACTGTTTTTCACAATATGAAATATATTCCAAAATCTCACAGCTACTCTTAAAAGCATAGGAAAGGGAAAGAAGGAAAGAAGTTTGGGTAAAAATCCTTTTTAGGTGGTATAAACTGAGTGATCAAATCGTCTTTTTCCAAGTGAAGCCTAACTTAGGCGGCAGTAAAGGGAAAGTGGAATGCTCGACTCGGCTTCCTCTCACTAAACCACAGCTGCTTCACCTACCTTCGAATCTATATTGAACTAAGACCAATACAAAAAACAAAATCAATCCTTGCTTAAAAATAAAACAATGAGGAAAAATCCTGCCTTTCAGTCGAGACGTACTCGCTCTCTGGGCACATGTAGGGGAAGAGCACTTCCCTCCTTCAGCATGGTCTTTTTATAGGCTATAGGCTAGTGATCGCTTGGATGGGCTACATAATGAATTTTTCCATGATCTCTCACTTAGTGGGTTGGCTATGCAACCAAATTGTAACTACGTGCAAATTTGGATAGATCTCATATCAAGATTTGGCATCCTCTGCTGTCTAAATTTGGGATTACAACATGGCCAATTTGATCACACTCTAGTGTCAAAAGAACAAACAAGTGGTAAGAACTTTTGTTGGAATAATCTCGAGGAAGCCTTGGCCTGCCAGACCTGGAGGCCTCATCTTTTACGAGTTGACACTTTTATGTTAACTAAGTTCTTTCAATTGAGCTCAAGGAATGTCTTTTGATCCCCGTCAGTTTTATGTAGCCTTCCTGTCCTTATCTTATCTTTGTGTATTGTTTCTGTAAGAGGCCTTCACGAACAAGGAGCAGAGCTTCTTTGTATAGGCGCAAAGGGACTTTATTCCTTTTAATTAACTGTAGCTTTGATTGATAGATTGTTGTAGATCGGAACTGGTTTTCTTTGTTAAATGTTATATACAGTTTGAAGTAGTCGCATATAAGTTATCCCATATTTACTCAATGTTTGTTTAAGGAACTGTATACCAGTTACCTCACATTTACTTAATATGTGTTGAAATGTTTAGGTAGGACTAGTTACTCATTATTATTGTCTGTTGGGTTAGTTTACCAAGGAGATAAACTTAGTAAAGGTTTAGTTGCATTGTTCCACAGGTAAGCGGCATTCAACGTGCTTCAAGTTATCTGATCACAGTCGAGGAGGAGTCGGCCACCCATGGAGAAGACAACTGGTTGAGGGAAGAGAACAGACTCTGCAATCCCAGTGCAGGGGTCGAGGGTCGACAAGTGTTAAATCACACCACACTACATTCCTTAGCTAATCAGCGTTGCTACAACCACTATCTCCCCTCCCTTTAGTGTAGCAACGCCTCGGTGACCAGGACAACTAAAACATTAAAAAGAGGAGCACGTGGAGGAGGAACTCAGAACTGATGGAGATTGTAACTGAGCTTCCTTTCTCTATCGTTCTCCTCGCGAGTAAACTCATCCTGGTTGTCTTCTCCTCTTTGTTCCACCATGTGATTTAATGTCTGATCATACTTAGACCTGACAACTTTGCAGTCAGGGAACATTAAGAAATTGATGATGTCTGTTTGGAAAAATGTTATACATTATCATTAGATTCCATGGGTTTAATGCAAGATGTTTGCTATATGGCAGTTTGACCTTGTGTCCAGGGAGTTTCCAACCATTATGGAATGTTGAGCAAGAACGTCTGGGTTTGCTCTTCCATGGTACATGATGTATATGTCTGGAGCCATGAGTTGTGAACTCAGAACATCCTGGGTTTGAATAATGACACCATTGAGAGGTCTATACTGCTCGCCTTAAGTAATAACATCTGGGTTTTCTGCCTCATGTGTTAAACTGACTGCTGCGAACAAATGAGAAGCTATACATTTGTGTAAACCTCACCCATTGTATTTACTCAATAAAAAGTGGCCAGCCTGTAGAAGGGCACGGTTTTTGAGCAACATTTGCTGTTGTTTGATTACCGTCCTTTTGCAAAAGCTTTGTAGCCATTGAAGACAACTCTCTGCTTCTGTGAAATTCTTTGTGAATATTGAAGACCCAACAATGTCATACCCAAAAGTTCACATAATTCTGTACAAAATGACAAAATTGAAGTGATGATGACTGGACGGTGTGCGACAGAGGGTGAAGTGGATGTATGTGCAAGAATGGTTTACAGGAAGGACACTTGGAGATAAAACCGGAAGAGGTGCCAGAGGAAGAGCGGCAGCAGGAAAACAACCAAGAACCCGGCCAAGGCCTAAAGACGGGATGGGAAAACAACAGCCCCCACACACACCGAATCGCCCATATTCAGCAACC
The DNA here is from genome assembly GCF_054491065.1 of Syngnathus leptorhynchus. Taxonomy (NCBI): domain Eukaryota; kingdom Metazoa; phylum Chordata; class Actinopteri; order Syngnathiformes; family Syngnathidae; genus Syngnathus; species Syngnathus leptorhynchus. Next base: position 10,051,961 of record NC_141200.1, read on the forward strand.
ACCCCCACGGAACCAGCTCTCACCGAACCAGCACCCACTCCCATGGAATCAAACTCTCCTGAGAACTTGCCACACCCCCTGACTTATCACCCACCAAACTCGGCCCACACTGGCATGTGCAACTTAATATAAGTTATAATATGTAATGGTGTTTTTGATTGGAATAGTTATAATTTTGGTAAATTTGACCTGCTTATGCTTCTAATTTAATGAGAAAAGGATTTCTTTTCTTTAAGATAATAATAATGTTTTGAAATTGTATTGTACATAATTCATAACAGAACATTCAGGTTTTTTTTCTGGAAAAACAATTGTCATTGGGAGGTTTATTCAATAACATTCAACTTGTACTGTCGTGGAAGACTTGAAAATTGTGGCTCATTTATAATGATTTAGGAAACTCTGAGAAAAATACAATTTGCATTAAAAAATTGTAACAGTGTGTGTATGTATATGTAAAAAAATAAGGTGTATAAAAAAAAATAAAAAGTGTCTTTTTCTATTGCATACCAAAGCATTCCCTGCAAATAAATTACATAAAGCACCAAACGTCTGAGAATATAAAAATATAAACTGAACTTTTACATAATGTTTTGGGGGGAAAAAACATTCAATGAATCAAATAAGTTGAAAAATCCGGAACTAATACCTCATGTTTCAAAAGTATCAATGCACTGCTCATTTCCACAAACTTCAAGTAAAACAAAGCTTTGATCGAACACATGGTAAACTGCATCACATTTTGAGTAAAACATTGTCAACATCATGCAAACAAAGTAATAACATGGCAAAATAGACGTGTAAAAAAAAAAAATGTATACACATTCCCGAATATAAACTAGGAAGCATGCCTCAAGGTCAAGTGTGCAAAAAACTTAGGACCAATCAGTTTTGCACAGTGTAGTGTGGTGAGTGAGACACTCATGATGACCTGAACACAATTGTTTTAAAGGACTTCAATTTACAACTGAAGAACAGATAGATGACTTGGACCTCTCCACATATTTCTTCTGATACTCTGCAAAGACACCAGAGCTATTGGACTCTGCCGCATGGTGTAGACAAGAGGACTTCTTTACAGGAAAAGGACTCCACCCACCCACTGCATATTGAAACACACCAATTGAATAACAAATAAATAAAACACTAGAAAAGAATGCTTTTAATTCACTTACATCTGCTCTTTTTATGGGGGTTTTCCGTTGTATATTCAGACGACGGTTTATCTGGAAGAAACAAAAATTTGTCAGTATAGAGAGGACAATGACTCCTTCCAACCACAACGCACTCTTAAAGCAAATATGTTGGGGGGTTATTTACAGAAATTTGTGACGAGCTGAAAAATGAAATGTTTCTCCATTCTGTTAGGGATGTTCTGACTAACTTATTTTTGCAAGAACCACACGGGAGACAGTATGCCCTTTGAACACTTGCAAGTGGAGAATTTGTTCGTTACTGTAGATACAGCAATGTCCGAACAAAGTCTGCCGTTGCATTCATGCAAGACAGTATTTATTGAGAGAAGAAGGGTGGGGGTGAGAGTGGCCAAGGTGGGGGTGACAATTTACATGTGTGGTGGCCAAGGTGGGGGTGAAACCCCTGGCCTCTGATCACATCATAGCAGGGGTTGTTTTACGATGTTGAGTAGACAGAACAACTTTGATTGTGTCTTCTACAGTTGGTCAATCAGTGCAAAGGATCTTAGCACTTTGTTCTACTACTTTGTTAAGACAGGACAAGCTTAGATAATGATTACTGATTACATTCCAACATAATATGATCAACCTAATCTATTCAACCCTAACACATTCGATGTTGGAAGGTATAATACATCTTCCTATGTTCCCATTCAAAAAGAGAAGTCGAGATTTTCCGCTAGTATGTTAACTTGTGTTCAATCAAACGGGGGTCGAGATTTTACACTGTACAAGCAATTTGTGATTATAATGAGACGAGATCATTATTTCACTATTTATACTTTTTTTTTTTTTCCTAACGTGTGGTGTGCGGTGAGATTCCTTTAAGATTAAATGGTGTGTTAGGATCACATTCAAAGGTTGAGAAACTATTACAGTGGCCTTACCTGAAGAATCCTCTGTGGTCGCTTTCGGACCTTCAAAGTTGAAGGTACTGTGCAAAACGTTCAACTTCAAGACATTCTCCTGGATGGTGTTGATGTCCACTTGTATTATTTCTTTTGTCCCGTTTCTTTTGTCCTGTTTAACAGATTGACTTTGTCGGGCAGCAAGATCCTTGTCATCTGTGCAATTTTTCTTTTCTTTAGTTGTACTTAGTTTCATATTGCCTCCTGGCTTGATTTGACTTTGAGATATGGTATTTTTTGACGCTGAACCATATGACTTTGGGCCACTTCTACCGAGTTTTTTCTTGGACTCAACTGTTGCAAAAATTACTTTTGGTGGTTTTAGTAGTCCGCTGACATGATAATTTGATGTATGCTTTTTTTGTTGTACAGATCCAAAGAGCACCAGTTTGACAGTTTTCTTCTGTGACACTAAAGGTTCGTCATCAGACTCATTCACGTTATTTTTTGAAACATCGACTCCATGCGAATCCACGTTTTTGCGCATCAACTTCTTCAGGTATGGAAAAATACTGTTGGGGTTACTAAGTCTCTTCCGTTTTCTTTCATCGGTTTCATGTGTCCCAGTTATACTGCTATCTTTCTGACTTCCAGACTTTACACAGCATTGTATCTGTTGTTCAATTTCCAAAGGTGACTTTGTCACATGTGAAGATGCTGTTGGAGCTTGTTCAACATGCTCATTGTTGGGTGACATCGAGGCCAGAATTGGATTTTCGGTCGAGGAATCACCGTCACTGGTGTGGCTTTCCCTTGACAGGCAACTTTCTGCCGGTTTGAGCTGGGCTTTGTTAGAATCCTTTTCACTGTCCGTAATGTCGCCTTCAGTTGAAGGACAACTCTCTCCAGGTTCGGGCTGAGTTTTGTTAAAATCCTCTTCATTCTTATCAATGCGGTTGAGACGGTCACAATGAGAGACACATTCTTTGTGGTCACTTATGATTGTGGCCTGGCTTTCTTTTGGCGGTGTCCCGTGCTGGTCATTTGTTTCCTCGTCGTCATTTAATTCAAAGGTCTCGCTGATGTCATTGCATATTTCCAGCCAACTTATTGTCGGAAGGCTGAAGGACATTTTCTCCTGACTTTTAGATGCCATGTCTCCTTCCGATGTCTCTTGCAGATCTTGAAGATCGGGTTCTATTGTAAACTGTGGACAGTTCATTTCTTTTCGTTTCTTCGTGAAATCGCACAGTTCATCCTTACATTGGCACTTATCATTCAAAGGTGTTTTGGAACCCAAAAGGATTTCTTTCCACTTAGCAACACAGCAGAAATGTTTCAAGGGATCAGCGATTTTTGATCTGCTGGTAACATGTAGATCTTCAAGTGGCTCATCTACCACAGTGATATCATTTGCAACTACCTCTGGTTCACTCGTAATTTCTGTGTTTTGTGACATTCCAACATGGCCTTGCTCAAAGATAGCTTTTGCTTTTTCGGGTGACAAAACCTGGATTTCAAAGTGGAGAGGGTCATTACATTCTTTGTCTTCTACGTCACTGTCAGGTCTGGGAACGTTACAAACATTTTGTGATGAAATGCTGGCGACTCTTTCAACTGGATCTGGCTGGTTGTAATGTATATATCTGTAAAGATTGGGTCCAAACTCTTTGTCAATATCATCCAGCTGTTCGTTTTGATTCAACCATGATGACGTGTAGGGCTGTTCTGTGTAAACCTCGCCATCTTTCAAAACATGATAGTTTTGTAGTTGATCAACAAACGAGGGGGCCACCTGTGTCACCACAACAGTGTCTTCTTTTACATATTTGGCACAAAATTGAACAACACGATGCATCAAGGAAGGGAAAGAGCCTGCCTTCACATTACAAGAAAAATTGTCGAGGTTCCCACCCCAAAACAGAATTAATAATTCTTTTCGTAAATCATCGTTAGTTCCACATTCTATCTCAGCTCCGCTACTAATAGAAACTAATTCTGAATGAGTCCACTCAATTGTTGGGAGAGAGGACAGTTCAACGGTACAAGCCTTCTGATCGAGTGACATCTTCTTGTCATTCGCCCCAGAGTCTTTTTCTGGAATTTCAAGTCTTACTGTCTGTGAAGCACATGCTCCAACACAATGGTCTTTACGTAGCATGTTCTCTGCATGTTTGGTCGCTGTAGGATGCATACTCTTCCCTTTACTTTGTGTGTCATCAGTGTACCTGGTAGCTGATGTACGCTTACTCAGACATTTGTTGAACTGTGGCTGAATTTCACTTTCCAAGGGACCCCTACCATCCTCTTTTGTAATCTTGTTCTGTGTGTCTGCTGTGGGTAAATTAACATTGCGTGTTAAGGAACAGTTGACTGCAGAATTACTTGTATTGCACGCTGGAGACAATGGCTGCACAACAGCGATGACTTTCGAAGGAATGGAAGTGTCATTCCGTCTGTTAGTCGGTAATGACTGTGCGCTATCACTCTCTGATCCCGCGCCCTTTAGCAACTGCAACAGGAGTGGATTTTTTTTATAACACCGTGTCGTTCCGTCTTTTGTAACCTGCCCTTCATTTCGTGGTGTTGTAGTTTGCTGACAAATGGATCCTTGGATAGCTGTAAAATTTAGATCTGCTGCTGGGAGGAGTATTATTTTACTACCAGCCATGACAGTGGATGAAAATGGCTCTGTCGGCTGATTCAAACTGGAAACTTGCAAATTCTGACAGGTAGATACGGTGTTTACGATGGATTGGTTGGGATTGCTGGAAAAATTTCTATTCTGGGCAGAAACAAATGGTGCATTTTGGGTTTTGTTGACTGAAGCAACTGGAATGTTATGTGCAGTCCTTGAAACGTTGTCTCTGACTTGAAGTGGGGTTGTTGTACAAGTGACTAATTGAGATTGGGTGAAGACTTGGTTAAAGACTTGATTTAATCTCTCATTATTCATGGTATTTTGAAGAGGAGGTACAATGTTGTTACTCTCCTGTCTGGTTGATTTTGGATAGTAATGCCAGAGAAGCTGTCCCGTCCCATCTTGATAAAAATGCACTGTTGGCATTTGGTTAGTCCCATACTGAACTGATGAACGGGAATGATTGACAGAATTTTGATGTCCATTTAGATGAGATGGCTGTCCACCTTGCACATTATAAGGTGGGTTCCACGGATTGACAGTTTGCTTCTGGTGGACAAAATGCGAACAATGAGCTGTTTGACGAGAGCCATCAGTGTGCCCGTTAGATTGACCGCCGCCATGAGAAGAAAAGACATTCTGTTGTGGATTTACTCCAGGATTTACTGCGTGAGGGGCAAGTTGGACTTGACATTGTGACGATGAGACAGGTCCTTGGTACGGTCCACATTGCCATGTCAGATACATTGTCCTGTGATTATCCTAGGGTTGAATCCAGGAGAAAAATGCCCTGCAACAAGAATTCACAATATAAAGATGTTGAGCAAGTTGAGAATATGTATATTGTAGGGTTGGGTAGGGTAACCTGAGTAATGTTATGTTTTGTTCACGTCATGAGCCAACCAGCAGGGTGAGCGCTGAGACATGACACAGCCATGCTCAAAGAAAAAAATGCAGTGGCGTGCAGAAAAAGTCGGGACAACGGCAATGAGCACCGATAGCGCGGGGCATGCACTGAGGACAAGCGCCAGGTAGGAAAAAAAGTACCCGTTGTAAATTGCATTTCTAACTAGAATTGGCAATTTCTGGAGAAATTGCGTGTGAAGGCGAAGGCACTTCACACTATTGTGGGACTCGAAATGATGATTAAATGACATAAAATTGGTAAATTGATGATTAAATAAAATAAAAATGTTAAATTAATGATGATGATGAAAATAATTATTAAAATGTGTTAAAATTGAATGAATGAAAAATTAATGAATAAAAAAATTATGGCCAAGCGGGATTCGAACGCCCTCGTGGAAGTAGCTCGTGTTCAGAGCGCCATTGTCTTCTTACTGAGCTAAACACCGATTTAATGCTATTCTGGTGGACTGATGCTATTAAACGAGAAATAAAAATGGTACATGCCGTTAAAACGGTAAAATGATGTTTTTAACTTAAAATTAAATGAAAAACTAAATGAATGATGAAAATAATTATTAAAATGTGTTAAAATTGAATGAATGAAAAATTAATGAATAAAAAAGTTATGGCCAACCGGGACTCGAACTCGCTCGCGGACGTGGCTCGTGTTCTTAGGATCATTGTCTTCTTACTGAGCTAAACAGCGGCTTAGTGTTACTGCGGTGGAATGATGATATTAAACAAGAAATAAAAACGGTAAATGCCGTTAAAACGGTAAAATGATGTTTTTAACTTAAAATTAAATGAATAACTAAATGAATGAATGGAAAATAAATAAATAAAAAATAAAAGAGTTAAATAAACGAGTTAAGGAAAGAAATCATGAAAAAAGTTGTCAGATGTCAAAATTTGAACTCACTCCTGAACGTCACTCTTGTCTAATGCGCCATTAAGAATGAATGGGGGATTTTAAGGCACAAATTTGCTAATTATGCAAAAACGGTAAATGTTATGAACAAATGAAATACTAGCAGTCATGCCGTGAATTTTTGGAACGTGTGAAAGTTGGAATGGAGTGAATCGGTAAAAGCATGTGGGAGTAGTTAGGTGTCAAAAAAGTGGGAGGAATAAAGTAGGATAATAATAAGAAGAAGAAAAATAAAGTAGAATAACAATAGTGTGAAGGCCTTCGCCTTCACACTAATTATTCCACAGACCCGTATAACGATATATAAAGTATATTTCAAATAACTATCATGTTACAACAATATTATCAAACCATCTGTGTCACTCCAAATCATTAAATCCATCGATTAAATTCCTCGTTCTTTATGTCAACAACGCCGCGCGTGCGCTGCAGAGATCTAGTATATAACTATATTGTAGCGTTAACAAAGTACCAGGAAAGACGTGGGTTTGGTAAACGGCTCTTTATTTAACAAAACAAGAGTTCAACGAGCCAACAACTACTGAACTTCCAGCCACGGAGGTGGAAGAGAGCTTCATAAATAGGATCGGGTGTGCGTAAAAGCCACGTCCGAGCCCCATCCACCGTCCCCGGACAGCCACCCGGCCGAGCGCCGGCCCCCAACTTCCATCCATGAAGGTGGAAGAGAGCTCCCGTCGAGAAGGACCGGACGTGCGTAAAAGCCATAATAGTTTTTCAAACCTTCTGTGTCACTCCAAATCATTAAATCCTTCAAACTCTTCGTCCTCCGTGTCACTTACAAACAAAGCCGCTAATGATGCCGGTAGTACGTGGGGCCCTTTGTCATCTTCGTCATCCCGTGATCAAATCTTTTTCCCTTTATCTAAACAACCTCCGCGCGGCACGGGTGACGTCACTTGCAGTTCAAATGACAGTAATCCCTTGCTACATCGCGGTTCGTTTATCGCGGTTTCACTACATCGCGGATTTTGAATTTTGAAAATGTGTGAAAAAAATCACATATAAGTCGCTCCTGAGTATAAATCGCCCCCCCCCCCACCCAAACTATGACAAAAACCGCGACTTATAGTCCGAAAATTACGGTACATCATATTCAGTACTGAAGAGAGAGTGCTGCTGCATGTGTATATGTTCTAATAGGTGAGACAATCTCATGTACGTTTTGATGCTCATATATGTACAATTTTTTTATTATTTTATGTAAACATAACTGCTCAATCAGAACACGAATACAACACACATAACTGGATGAACACACAAATCTTTGTTTTCCTGGCTCAACATCGGACATCCCGCTCAACACGCAACAGTACGAAAGTATCCATAGAAGGTGAATAAAAAAAACAATAACACAGAAACAAAACAAAGTATTGTGCGGATAACTCAGTCAGCCTGGCCCAGCGCGAGGGCGAGTCAGCCTGGCCAGCACGCAAGAGCAGAGAAACATTTTATTGTATAATAATTGTAAAACAAATAACGGTTACTACTTCGCGGCTTTCGCCAATCACGGGTTCTTTTTTGAACGCAACCCCCGGGAAAAACGAGGGTTCATTGTAATCCCATAGAATTTTTTTTTTTTTTTTAAGACAAGAGCTAAATTGACAAGAAAGATAAATATCTAAGAGAGCGATCAAAAAATTTTTAAAAAGAGAGACGGAAAAAAAGAAAAAGGCAAGAAGAAGTAAAGGAGAAAAAAAGAAAAAAGGAAAGAACAGCATGTTCAACTCGCGGCGAAAACACGCATGAAGAGGGCTTCTGTTACCAACACACTATCGATCACCTTTACCTGATGAGTCGCAAGCTGTGTAATGTTAAATGCACAATACGTATTTCTTGTTTGTTGGAGCACTTGATGCAAGTTGATGCACGTTCATATTCATTCGTATAATAGGAGATGGCGCCCCTGTCTCCAACAACCAACATACAAGTTCAATTGGATGAATTACTAGATGACAAATCATACTGAGGTGTTTCCGATTCAGCAGTGATTGGAAAAAAAATAAAAACCGCTTAACAATCACATGTCGTCTCTCATTCTATGGAAAAAAAAAAAAAAAAAAAAAAAAACCTTGTCTACAGGGTTCCAAAGTTGCAAATCCTTCCATACGCAAAATCGAGCGGAATTGCGACAAACATTTCGACCACATGTGTTTGGGAAAAGGGTGAGGGAGAATCAAGTAACATAAGCTTACCGTTTCCACAGATCAAAAGCTTACACAAATAATGATCGTTGCTTTTGAAGCAAAAATACATCCAGGAAGCTTGAAAAAGTATTGCCATCAGCATCTACAGCTGCAGGAGCTTCGTCTTCACTGGTTGCACGCAAGATTGTTCCTCCTTTCCTTCCGCTTCTGCAGTTTTGTTTCATATTCGTATTTTGAGCTGGTGGGCGGATTGATACAAATGTCGATACAACCCCGCCCAAATGGGAGTCAATACTGGAATGATACTGCAACTGTTAAGATTTAGATTTGATGGGATTGATTAAAACAAATATATTGAGTATAATATGGATCATTATTAGAGTTCTTTCCCACATTTTCCATTCTCCATTCTCTAGAATAACACATTATTCACTTTCAAATATTGCCTATTGAACAGACCTTATATAGCACGGGTGTCAAACACAAGGCCCGGGGGCAGATATGGCCCGCCACATCATTTTATGTGGCCCGCGAATGACAAATTCGTGTGTCGTTACTAGAATTGCAAATTGTCTTCACTTTTAATAATATCTTTCTTTTTTTATATTTGACCAGTTTTTACTCGTCTGATTTGAAAACGAGTTATTTTTCAGTTTGTTTTGTAGCTTTTACTGGATCTAATATGAGGTGCTCATACATTTATTTATAATGGCCCTCCGAAAGAAGCTATGACTACAATGCGGCCTGTGAAAAAAATGAGTTTGACACCCCTATAATATAGAGGAACCGTTTTTTTCTGGTATCTGCCAAGCATATATGCATACTTCTGAATACTTACTTAATTAAACTAATCATTGCATATATGAACTGAATCTAGCTCTACAGTGACCATGGGGAAAACACAACACTAATAATACAGGAGTAAGTGAATGATAAGCATTTTGGACATTGCCCAATCAAAAGAAGTGGGTTTGGCGTATCACCTGTATAAAATACATGTTCTGCTCACAGTAAAGTCACTCTGCTCATCTTGTAGCAGCATCAAACTGTCCCTTCTTTTATGTCTTTATGTTTTGTAACCACACAGATGTTACTTTTCAGACGGGGTGACAGAAAGAAAACAATCCATTTATTGCCCTGTTAGCTGACCAGTGTTGCGACACTCCTCCTGTCTGCTTGAATAACAATCCATTTATTGCAAATTTAACTGAACAGCGTTGCTACAGTTGCAAAATCCCCTTCCTTTGGTGTAGCAAAGCCCATGTAACCAGGGCATCCCAACAGATTAAAAAGCAAAGTCAAACAGGGAGTTTTCAGTTTTTTTATTTTTCCTTTCCCTCCTGGAAGTTTAAGATCAGGGAATGTTTGAGAATAATTGTAAATATTTGTACATGTGAAGCCCTTTGAGACTTGCTTGTGATTTAGAGCTATATAAATAAACTTGACTTGACTAGAACTGATGGAGACTGAACATGAGCGAGAAAATCAATAACTGGTTGTCTTCTCTTCTTCTTTTCAGGTGCTGAGACCTGACACATTCAAACGTTGTTTTTTTTAAATGGTTTATATCTATCTGTCTGGCATCGAACTATACAACACACTGATTTCTTTTGTCCTCTCATATTCAAACACACAGACACTTTTCAGTGATATCACAATCATCCTTTGAGCTTATCCTCCACCAATGTCTCCACTCCACCAAAGCAATAGGAAGGCCAGGGAGAGAAGAGCTGTCCCCAAAAGATCCCCAAGAGCTGTGAGATAGGGTATAGAGTAACTGTCTGGATCTTTCCCCCTCTTCCACAAACAGTGCACCATACAATCAGCTATACACAGCAAAGAAAAGACCTGCAAAGCAGAAAAGTTGAGAAAATGCATGAAAAAGGGACAATGTGTGCAAACTAAGCAGAAACACACATCCGACTGACTCACCTGAATGAAAGAAGCGGTCAAGAACGTGACTGTGAAGAGAGCACTGGGCATGGTGTAAGCCCCTTTGATCAGGTGAATAACGTATAAGAAAATCAGCTGCCCAGGAATGACAATGAGAAGTAGCACCTTTGCAGATTTGTGATTTGGTTCTGAATCAAAATCAGTCATACAGTTATGAGAGAGAGAGGAAAGGGGATGTCAAGTCCTATATCTCTCTATCATGCAATGTCAATTTTTAAATTATGATTTGAAGCCACCCTTCTAAGAAGAAGACGATAGAACTCCTCCATTTAGAATGAAAAGGTATTAGTGTTTGCTTGCATTAGGCCAGGGATCAAAATATGTGCTATGACCGCATTCAGGAAGCCATGTCTGGGGTTGAGCGGAATGCTAAATGCCATATATCCTCAAGGTTATCTCTGAAGACAGAGCTCTTTTGGAATCAGCCCCTGCTTTATTTTTCCTGAATGCATGCATCAAGTCAGCTGAACGGAAAAGATGAAGTTGACTCCTGGAATGAGTCAAAAGCTTGTGCTGTGTGCATGTGTGACAACAACATTTTAAACCCCCACATGACATTGTCTTCAATCATGTCATTCTATATGGTGAGAAACATGTGACCCTACACCTTTATACTAACCCTAACCCCCTTCAACCGCCCTTTAACCCCCCCTTTAACCGCATTCATCACATTTCATACACTCTAGGGAACCATCCATCATTTTTAATCCCCTTTTGATGACTTTTAATCACCTCTTGATTCCGTTTTGATAAAGCCATCAATCATAGCTGGAGTAAATTCGGACTTGACATCCCCTTTCCTCTCTTTGTTATGCATCCCTTGAGACCCATTTATCAATTGCTGAACTCAATGCTACTTACCTGAACCAAAGAAAGTGCTGCAGGGTTGGTGGCACCTTTTACGATCTTCAAGAACCTCTCCATGTGCAAAATTCATATGTAATTTTGTGGAAATGCGACTTGCTTGTATTGAGACAAGGTTACCTCCAATGCCTGCATGGTGAGAGTAAAGAGAAACAAGTCATAAGGTTACCCACCACTTTTTGGTTCTTTTATCACAAACAAGGTATTTTAGCTTGCATTACCTGACATGTTTCGGCATGAACTTCCGCCTTCAAGGGTGATTGAAATTTGCCCCAAAAGTGCGACTTATACTCCGGTGCGACTTATATATGTTTTTTTTTTATACTTTATTGTGCATTTTACGGCTGGTGCAACTTATACTCCGGAGCGACTTATAGTCCAAAAATTACGGTAATTTTACTCCAGTGGGGAAAGTTTATCCTATTCCAAATGATAGTTTTCCCCACTCTACCTTCTTTGCAAGAACCACGCTGGAGACAGTTTGCCCATTTTACGCTTGCATGCAGAGAAAGTCATTGTTAGCCAATATGTCAAATTTTATTAGATTCTATGTAAGTATGGAGGATCTTTGCTGTTTGACTGTGCTCATGGGTGGAGTCATGAATTGTTTGAAACAATAACATCACTTTTTGAAACAAAAAAAATCCTTGTTTAAACAATAACATCACCTTTGTTTAACTAAAGTCATGAATGTATTTGTGTAAACCCCATCCATTAAGATGTTGACGACTTGAACTCAATAAAAGGCAGCCAGACTGGAGGAAAGACGCGAAAGTGCAGAAGGTCTTAGCTCTTGGTTTTACGAGGTTGTGGAAACAGATACTTTGTGGAGCATTTTTAGATAACGAACCAAGAAAGAATGTTTCAACAACAGAAGGGAATGTGGAAAGTTTCAACGAGTCAAGGGAAAGGTGGAAAGTTTTAACTGAGTTAATGATTCTCGTCAACAAAATAAATTGTCAACCCTAACACCAAATACTCAGTAGTGATCTATACATACAAAAGTATGAATAATATTCTAAAATACAACAATATGCATGAAGACTAGAGCAGTCTTGTCAGTGCAGACTTTCAAATACGTAACTCCACCAGGCCCTGAATCTTCTCACATTGTGTCAAGATGGAATTAGGTGGGAGTCAGGGGTTTGATTGAGGTAGGCAGAAGTGGGGGTTTCAAAGTGTTCTTTTCAAATCTTCTGTAGAATTTTTGCATTTAAATCATTAACCAGCCTCTTATCAGTCTCTGCTTGGGCAGAAGGGGGGGAGGGGTCTTTGATCGTTTATTTTTGTGTAAATGCAGGCCTTTTTACACTGACTAGGTGACGCTATACCAAAAACTAATACGATTGATTAAAGTACATATGCACAAACTTGTTTATTGCAAAAAAACAAAGGGAAAGGGTAGCTAGAATTCCCGAAGGACAGACGCATCAAAGAAGCGGAACCAAGGAAGCAGGACGGCAGACGCCGAGACACGGCTGGTAGCCAAGAGGAAGCAGACGAGCAGAGAGACAAGATGATGGGACAAAAGGCAGACGAAACGGCACATAAGAAGAGGTGTCGTCGAGTCAAACGAGCTCGGTGGAGACGTGGTCATAAACAGGCAATGGGTCAGACCAGGCGGCATTCAGGAATGTTCGGTCAGTCGGGCAGCAGAAAAGCAAGACCAGCTATTTACAGCCAATGAGAGCAGGAGCAGGAACCGGAACGGATGATTGGGTTGACTACTTGTGATTATTTAGAAATGCTGAGTGGAATCATTAACTCTAGTAGTCTTTGCTGGAACCTTGCATTCTTAAAACTTTGCACCTTGTATTGTTTTGTACAAACGTTGTCCAAATATGCTTCACCAATAAGACAAAGAAATAAAGAAACTAAACCAGTTTGCTGAGGCGCCCCCAAAATGTGTTCACATTCATCCCCACCCTGCTTTCTTACAATAAAAAGGCTCTTGCACGACAGAAAAGTCGGCGTAGCTTTGAGACACATACATGGGTGTTTCACAAGTTATGATGGTTTTGCAAATGTAAAGCGGCCAAACTGACTATTGTGGTTCTTGGGAAAGGTAGAATGGCATTGAAAAGCTCTATAAATGGGACAAAAGAGGAGAAGTGAACGACTTGAGTGACAGCTGGCAGACTGAGCGCTTGATGAACGATGTGCGTCATGTCGGATGCGAGAGAAGAAAGGAGTGTGGGGACGAAAAGTGCTGACCAGGGTTGTGAAGCAGCGGACATATGACAATATCAGTTTAACTTGCAAGTATTCAGATTTATGAACATAAAAATACACTCTGCACATGTGTTCTGAATAATCCTTAACACTAGCAAAACACATTGCGCAATGGCCTGCATAATAGATTCGCAATATTAAGAATTTTGCTTGTAGACACAAGATTTAAAGAAGTGCCATTTGTCAGAATAATAAATACAGAGCATCTGCTTTAGTGTTTTTCTTGTCGCAGGTAAACAAGCCAGCGCGTCGTAAAAAGATAACTTGCCGTAATTTATGGATCTAGTGTCTAGTCTCCCTTTCACCTTGTGAAGAAAAAAATCCTGGAGCCGTTGTTATCAAATGTTCAGAATACTTTCAGATGTCCTCCGTCATCACATTTTGGAGTGCTTTATTGTGTGTTAGGTTTCTAAAACATACAGACTGTTTACTGATATTGTCATCAAATGCAAAATTTTAGTTCATGGTTATAACTGTCGGCCATATGGATGTATGCGAGTTAAGCTGATGGAGTATATGCTTTTTGCTAGCAGAGAATTTAACCGTACCCCTTTACTGTCACTGCAAAATATTTATTGTGATTGTAGCCTTTTTTGTAATATTGACCACATTGTCAGACAACAAATGACATGAGATGATGACACAATATGACGCCTAACGAATATTAATACTTGTTACTCACACACGACAGAACAAATACCTTACTTTTCATCTTCCCAACAACCTGGTGGTCTGCTCTAATTTACAATAAGAACTTCCCCTCAAGAGACTGGTACCAGAATCTCTCAATGGAACATAAATTGCTGCTGGAGACAAGTGACCCTTGTTTAACCCAGACGGTGAAGCACAGGAGGCCCATAAAATGACCTTGGAGAAAAACCTCACATGAGATAACACCAAATGTGGCCTTTTTGCTGATTGCTATCTGGACCCTTGACGATCAAAAAATCTAAAGGTTTTTAAAATTCCGAATATGCAATTGGGTTATCACCTTCTAATTTTGCATGCTCTTGTACCATTGTAATACAGAAAGTACCTGTATGTGCAGCTTTCTCAAACAATGATTTGAAACAATGATGGAAATGACCTAGGAGAAAAACCCTACATGAAATAACACCACATGTGGTCTTTTTGCTGATTGCTATCTGGACCCCTGACTCATATTCTGACCCTCACAAAAATACTGACTGCATGTAATCGTAGTCATTAAATATTGTGAATCCATCAGCAGCCATCACATATCAATCACAGTCAATCGCATTTGAAATCATCCAAACGTGCGGTGGTCGAAAGTGACAACATTACTTAATTTTGATTGACGGACGTAAGTCAATCAGAAGGGGCGTGGCCAAAGGTGGCACCACAGATTTAATCTATTTAATACTTGTAATTAACAGCTGCCAATTAAACACTTCTTTTGCATCAATCTCCTTATCAGACCATCAATCAAATTGATATTCTCATGCTTTACTTACCATTGATAACTGGAGCATAAAGTATAATTCCAGCCAAGTTTGGATCCGACACAGTCTTATCCAGTATAAGCCCTCCCATACTAAAAAAAAACAAAAAAAAACATGTAAAAGAAAGGACAAGATTTTAGTTTGACAGATAGCAAAATCAATGTGTAAATCTCAATAAATTTGAATATCATAATAATTTCAGCAGCAAAAACCGCAGATTTATTTCAGGCCAATTCCTACGGCGATAATTTCGAATCTAAAAATTATTCTGACTGTTTCCACTCCTCTATGCAGAGTATCTACTATTGCAAAGTCCATATGTGAGCTGCCGCCATCCTCAACGACCCCAGTTACCCCCAGCACCATTCACACTGACATTTCTACTCTCAGACTGGAGAACTGAAATGCACGATTATCAAAATGAAAAGCTTTCAGTCCTTCTGTCATTTAACTGCACCGTATCCTGACTCAAGACTCGAGTCAGCAATCGGTATTCTGATTGTGCAGGCAAAATACAAAATAAAACAATCCTCTCCTGTTCTTATAAGTGCTTTGAATCTTGAATATTATTTTGCAAAAGAAAACCTTTGTTAGATGTCAAATTTTGATTTTCCAGTATTCATGCAAGTTGAGTAAAACCAAAGGCAATACCTGCTAATGACCATTGCTGTTATGATTGGCTCCCACCCAGTACGGAGGAGGAGCTGACTCGCAGGGTGTTTGGAGGAGATCACAATCCACAGAGGTATCAGGCACAACAAAGACAGATCCAAGAGATATAGCACATATGAATACAAGTCTGTCAAGAGAAAGTGGGAAAACGTAGTTTAGGATTTGGAAAATGGTGGACCAGTGTGGTGTCTGTACATTTATATAAACCTCTTTTGTTGTTTTAGGTTCTTGACACATTTTATTCATGTTTATTTAATGTATGTCAAAATGGAAATTATATTTTATTTTAATTTATAAATTTGTTGTGCATGACTTTTGGGCAGTTTGCATTGGAGATTCCAGCCGAAGAGGAACAAAACACTAACTGTACCCCAACAGTCGGGGTGACAGCTGAGACACAGTTTCTGTCCTGCTTGAATGACAATCTATTTTTGGTGAAATGTTAGTTGCTGCTGCAGCTTCCCCCACCCTTTAGTGCAGCAACGCCTCTGTTTCCATGTTTATGAAATGTCTGATGGTGCTTAAACCTGACACTTACCTATGAAGGAGTAGAACCACTGACTGAAGCAAGCTAATAAGGCCAGCGTGATGAGGTCTCCAAAGCTGGCTGCCATGGGTGTGGCCACATTGTCAGGGTTGATCCCAGTCCGCTTTGAGCCGATAATCACTCCCACCATTATAATACCTGGGCACAGGATTAAAAGGATTATTTTTATTTTATGAATGGATAGACGGTAAAGTGAACGGGAGGGAGGGATGCATGGATGGATGCATTAATGGATGCAAGGATGGGTGTATTAATGGAAGCAAGGATGGCCATTTTAAAGGCTCACAAGTGGTGGCAGCTGCCACCCATACCAATAATGCCTTTCCCACCCACTTGCCACCCCCTATATTCCAATTTTTTTTTTATAATGGCTCCTTAAACTGTCTCCATAGTGTGTATAAAACGTGTGTTTAGAATTTACTCGCACTTCTTTCAAGAAGAAATGCACCCAACTAATTACGAGAAAAAAAGTCAAGTGCATTTCACGTAGATCCAGATACATACAGTCAGGTAAGCTATTTTTGTTCAAATGGTCTGTCAAGCATGACAACTTAGATGAAGTAATAATCTGCAGCAATATTTTTAGATATTGGAGCTTTGCGGTAGCACTAACTAGCTTACATTGAGGCTTGATATTTTAAAAATAATACATTGTAACATCTTCCAAGTTTATCATGAGATGGGAACTGTACACATAATCACACATACACACAAGTGATGATTCTTTTGGACAGAAAGGAGGGAAAAAAGTTCAATTTGAACAATGCATACTGTATTTAGATCAAAATGCTTAACACCGGTCAGACAGAAGACAATTTTGTAATCCAAAATTTACCTTGCAGCAGTGAGGCCACAAATGTGGTACAAACACTGGTTGAACACAGAAGGATAACGTGATTGAATGGTATCCTTCCATCCGCAATCCAGCCCAACACAATAGCCATCAGGGAGGCGAGAAGGCCCAGGACAGTTGATTGAAGCTGTAGGATAAGTAATATTAGTAAATAGTAACTTTGGTGAAATACTACAATACTTGGTTGTTAGTTTGCGGATGATGCATATAATTTTTAATAGGGTTTTAGAATGAACCTGCTTGACTGCCAGGTTTCCCATGATCAACATCCATTTTTCACTTGCAAGTTCCATTTTTCCTGCATTTACCTGAAATGCAAACATGTTTATATACATACATTAAATATTAAAGGATGACTTGTTGTGACAAATTAGAAATGATGAGCGGGTTTTAAAGTACAGCATTTTTGTAGTTTTAGAAATGTATTTGAAAAAATGTACAATAATAAAAAACAGAATTCTTATAAAAGATGAATGGCCTAAATTATCGTTTATTTAAAGTGTGGTGAATTTCCTCTGTAGCATGTAGCAAACTTCCTTGACACTGTAGGAATTTACATTTAAAGAATTTACATGTATGTTTGTAGTATATTTTTGCTGTGTTCCTATTCCTGTATGTTTCCCTCATAAGGCCGGGGTCATGTACCAGGTCAAGCACAGACCTGTTTGTGCGGGATAGTGAGATTTAATTTCAGTAATATATAGTTACAGACGACAGAATATAGAACAGCCAGAACAAACAAGCAAACTGGGGCTCAACCCGCAGCTGTTAGGCAAAGCGATGAGCTCAGGTATCGCAAGGTATAAATCATGGTGAGGTCAGGTTTTTATACTGTATCCAAGGTTTGGAAGATTGTTTATACTATTGTGGGATGTTGTGTGTTAACATTCATAAATAATACAAAAAACAATCCATAATTTTGTTGGGGGTATAGCTTGTCTGTTAAGGATATGTGTTTGACTACATATTGTGTGGAAACGATATGAAATGTCTGAATGATATGGCCACAAAATACAGACGCTGTGCTAACTGTGTTAGAGATGTTCTGACTCTTAACTTATTTTGCAAGAACCACACGGGAGACAGTATGCCATTTAAGCACTTGCAAGTGGAGAGCTAGTCCGTTACTGTAGGTACAGCAATGTTCGAACAAACAAACTCTGCCGTTAGTCTCTTACAAGAGCATATTTATTGAGAACAAGTAGGGTGGGGGTGACATTTGACATGTTTGGTGGTCACCTCAGCAAATGGTTAATCAGTGCAGAGGGTCCCAGTTGGTGGTCACCTCAGCAAATGGTTAATCAGTGGAGAGGGTCCCAGTTTATTGTTTTACGAGGTGTAGAAATAAAACCTAGTGGAGCATTTTAGATGACTAACTAAACAAGGATGTTTCCACACCATTTGGAAAGTTTCAACAACTGAATGGTTAAACTTTTCAGAGTCAAGGAAAGGTAAAAGGTTCAAGCAAAGTTCATTCTAGTCTACATCCCAACATAATCATACGATCAAGATAGTTTATAAACCCTAACAAACTGTGTTTAGAGTTTTGCAAATGTGTAAACTGTTTAGAGAGATGCATGATAGCCACTGAGAAAAAAATACTGTATTATCTGGACAATAAGGCGCACCTAAAAACCCCAAATTTTCTCAAAAGCCGACAGTGCGCCTTATAGTACCTTAGAGCCTTATATATGGACCAAATTCCTAAATTTAAACTGGCTCGAAGCATTGTGTCATGAAATCAATCATAAGTGGCCTGCTGAAGACTATGAATCATAAAGACTATGGATCATTATTTTGTGATTATAAAGTAATTTGCTGCATCTGAAGCTGAAATAAAAAGATAAAATGGAGAATGATTTGATTTGGATTAAAAATCTGACATGATGCATTAATGGTGCACCTTATAGTCCGGTGCGCCTTATATAAGGACAAAGTTTTAAAATGGGCCATTCATTGAAGGTCCGCCTCATAGTCCGGAAAATACGGTAAGTTGTTATCATGTAGTATGTATGTTTGTGCATGTTTGTGTTCCCACACTCACCGCTGTTGACAGTCGAGAGGCAAGAGTCATTTCCAGGTTTCCTTTCATGCCCAACACAACAGGGAGCAAAATAAAGATCTCTGTGATTTCTTGGAATACATCCCAACTCTACCATAGAAATGCAAAACAGGAAGAAAAGTGCTCATTCAAAAACTAACTGTTGTAAGTTGGATTTACGTGTTTTGGGGAACATGAGCAAAGATGTGGAGTAAAAGTTGGTTCTTAATTTGCTCGATCTTGGGTTGTTTAAAAGAAAAAAGTCTTGTTCCTCATAGAAAGCATCTTCACTTCTTTGCTGGGGGAAGAGCCCCTCTAGCTGCCTGAATGGCCCTTTTACAGGCTCGTCTACTCCCTCCTCTGGCATTACCTCATTGTGGAATGGGTGCATGACCTCATCCTACTTCCTCTAAGCCTGCTGGGAACCACAGGTTGCCTTAGCAGCATTGGTCAAGACAGTTAACAGCTGTGTCCAGTCTCACTCTTTTCCGCCAACCGTTTCCCACCAACCGTTTTCCCCCAACAGCATAGCAACTAACCCCTGGTGTCCATTCCCAAACACATTACATGAATAAAAACACTTTTCCATGTTGAGTAAATATAACATACGTGCAGGATACCCGAGTGTCCAAAACATGCGGCCGCAAATTTGATCACACAACTACAAAGTCGATCATCAAACTGCGGCCCAGGGTGTCCTGGTGCCCAGTGCACACATGGACACCCTTATGTTTGACCATGGTGTTCATTATTGACAATCCGTGTCGAGCACAGAAGTCCAACAATAGAACATCGCTCGGGTTCAGATCGGGGGACCGTTCCTCCAAATCACGCCCTTCACTTGAGAACGATTTCTTTAAATGACTTGGCATTTTCTTTACCTGAACCATGTCAAGAAGCAGTCCAGCAGAGATAGTTCCCAGCCCAGCCAGCAGGAACGACACCAGTATCTGCAACACTAAGGAGCAGATTGATTCGGGGCGTACCTCCTGAGACCCAATGAATCTTGTCCTACTGGGCAGTAGTGGGTCGGTCTCAGTGTAGTCCTGTGGTTCATAATTGACATTGATGGGTGAAATAATCAATTCCGGGGTGAGATAGTTGGGTCCTGGAGAGTGTTGTGGTAGGACGAGGATCTGGGTAGATCTTTTCTTCTCAGATCCACTTGTCTGGATACCCTTTGACTCTGGGAATACCATATTGTCAAGTGGAACTCTGGCAGAAAGGAATCTTGCTCCACATGCCCTAAACAAACATAAAAACTGTAAGTTACAAAACTCCATCCATCCAAAAATTGCAAAGAATTAGAAACTAGGTTTTCTAGTCGATTTGTATTTTCTTTGGCTCTGTTTTGGTTGCAGTGTCCGAAGAGAGGGTGGTTGTTTAGCGTCATCTGATGCAAAGATTGCCTCTATTGTCACTCAACATACCAAAATCTCATGAGCAACACTGAGGTTATCTTGTCTTACTGGGACATGTTACTAATAAGATATTCCTGAGAGATGCCTGTAGGTGTGGGACAAGTTAAGTCATAGCCAAATGATTTAGTGTTACAATTTTGAATTCAGTTAGCTAAAATAAAGCTCATAAAACAGACTGTGTTTCTTTGTAAATAACTCGTGTGCACGCGCGGCTTTCCGGTGTAGCTTATATAAATATAAGACTAAATAAATCGTGAATTTTAGCTGGTCCGGCTTATAGTCCGGTGCGGTTTATAGCCCGAGATTTTCAGTATACATGAATGTATTAAGTTGAGTAAGGACAAAGAGGAGACAACAAACATAGGAATGATATTTCATCATGATTTATTATGTTTTATTATACATTTGTGGTTGCTGTGGAAAGTGTGTCGTGAATAAGAGTCAGAAGCAGAGGAACCTGCTTGGCCCTAGCTGATCTCCAGCCGGCAACATGAGGGAACCACCGCAGACGATCTTTCTGCTTTTAGATAATATGATGAAATGACGTGCAAGATAGCTTATCTGCTAATGCCTGGCTTGAAGTAACTCTGAAAGAAACATAAGTAAACAAATGTCGGGCAGATGCCTGTTTTCTGATTTGCCCACCCCATTGAAGGGGCCCTTATGTAACCCAGGGACCTCAAAGTGAATAAAAGTGACGTTTATGGGAGGGCTGAGTAGAATAGATGAGAGAACAGCCTACGGCTCTCGTATCTTCCTTGCAAGAAACGGGAAGTGTGTTCTGTTAGGGTTGAATAGATTAGGTTGATCATATTATGTTGGAATGTAATCAGTGGTGATTGACCTAGATTAGGTTGATCATATTATGTTGGAATGTAATCAGTGGTGATTGACCTAAGCTTGTCCTGTCTTAACAAAGGAGTAGAACAAAGTGCTAAGATCCTTTGCACTGATTGACCAATTGTAGAAGACGCAATCAAAGTTGTTTTGTCTACTCAACATCGTAAAACATCCCCCGCTATGATGTGATCAGAGGCCAGGTGTTTCAACCCCCACCTTGGCCACCACACATGTAAATTGTCACCCCCACCCTTCTTTTCTCAATAAATACTCTCTTGCATGGGTGCAGCGGCAGACTTTGTTCGGACAGTGCTGTGTCAACAGCAACGAACAAATTCTCCACTTGCAGAATTTGTTCGGACATTGTTGTATCTACAATGACGAACAAATTCTCCACGTGCAAGTGTTCAAAGGGCATACTGTCTCCTGTGTTGTTCTTGCACAGTAAGTTAGAGTCGGAACATCTCTAACATTTGTTATTTTGGGAAATAAACCTAACAACAAGGGTGTAGTTGGTGGAAGGCTGCGATCCCACGCTAAATCGAGCAACAGAATGTAGCTGGAATTCGAAAACGGGATGATGCTGCAACCGCATGCCTGAGAAAATGTCACCCCGACCCAACAGGTTGGAGCTGGAGTCTGTTTTTAGAATCAGTCATGTGAATACAGGATGTGGTCCAAGATTCACCTTTAAACGGAGTCGGGTCACTTATGTTCGATAAGCGTGGATTTGACACCACTAATAAATCAGAATGTTAGTTTTTGACACATTGTTCTGTGATGCAAATATTTCAATTGCTACAAATAAACTAACTCCAATAAATATTTGTGTGCGTGTGTGTGTGTGTGTGTGTGTGTGTGTGTGTGTGTGTGTGTGTGTGTGTGTGTGTGTGTGTGTGTGTGTGTGTGTGTGTGTGTGTGTGTATGTATGTATAGGCCTATACATTAATGTTTGCTCCAAATTAGAATACAAAAACCCCCCAGTTATGATGGATGTAAATGTTGATAAAGATCTTACCTTCAATGTTTAGAAATTCCGCAAACCATAGCTTCTCACGCTGCACTGCAATCTGTGGCCCTACCTTGTCTGAATGATGTATTGTGCCTCCACACTGAGTTAAGTGTGACATCGTCCCACCCCATGACTAGAACAAATCATGTAGCAAGCATGCCCACCATTTTTTACATATAATTGTTAGATGAGTGTGCTGTCTGTTCCACATGCACTACTGTACTGCATAACCACCACAGACGAATAAATGTATTCTTCACATACGCTAAACTAATGCATGCATTAACAGCATAATGTACAACCAGGACAACTATTATTTGAATATAATTAGCCATGAATATGATTAACCTTTCTGTGCCAGACAGATTGGGAGAAAAAAAAATGTGCAAAACAAAAGCTGATGACTTATAGGCCGGGTTTATCCACTGAAACCTTACAGTTTCGGACAATGAACACCCTGGTTTTTGCCCCTAATTGAATAACGTAATAAGAATTGTCAAGGAAGGGCCTGCTATAGCTTCAGTAGCACTATAATCTAATAACAGAGAGGGTCCAAATACGATATTTCAGTAACGCACGCACGCACGCACGCACGCACATTCATACATACATACATACATACATACATACATACATACATACATACATACATACATACATACATAATCATTTGTTGATTTCTTTTGCAGGCAATTATCAATTGTAAACGTGTAATCATTTATTGATTTCATTTGCAGGTAATTATCAATTGTAAATGTGTATAAATAAATATATAAAATTATAAATAATATATTCATATATGTATATATATATATATATATATATATATATATATATATATATATATATATATATATATATATATATATATATATATATATATATATATAATATTATATATAATACATAATAATATAATATAATATAATATAAATATATAGAAAATATATGTGTAAAACGTTTTGTGCTATGATTTTTTTGTGGAAAGTGGGGAAATAATATTGGGAATATATTCTTATATAAGCATGTTGACGTCCGAACTTGAACTTCCGGACTTCATTTCCCAAGAACGCTTGCGGCACTTTTCGAAATCACAAGACCCATCATGGCTTTTTGTAGCCCTATATTTTAAAAACAGTGTTTGGATTGCATATTTTCCTACGAAATGGCTGTGGAAACTCTTGCACCTGATTGGGAATTTGACCGTTTTGACGACGGTTCACAGAGTGAGTGACTGCAATTCGGTTGATTGTTTTTCAAGTGACTGCATCATCTTACAGCAGCTAGCAAGTTAGCCCAAAAGCTTCGTTTCTTTGATTATGGAATGCATTTGTGTCGAACAGTCCATCAAACTGAAACCCACGTTGCTTTGATATACTGTCATCTTTGCTTGCTTTTAACAGTCAACAATAATAGACTATAAACTAACGCTCCGTCCAAACATCACAGCTGACAGATTGTTAAATACCTGTGGTAAAGAAAGTACTTCCGTATTATGCATACCACCGATCACAGCTCAGGATACACTTGCATCATTTAATGAGTCCCCATCACAAGTTCCGAATGGAATCGGAATCAAATTATAATGCTGCGTGGCGTGGCATTCCTAAAACTATGAACTCTTGGACTTGTCTTGTTGAAGTACTGATCAAAGATCCCTTCCAACAGAAATACATACAGAAGTTCAACTCAAAAATTATGCCAAGTTTTTGGAAGAGTACACAGCTCAGCTGAGGGGCATTGAGGAGGCTCTCGATGACTCAATTGGAGATGTTTGGGACTTCACGCTGGACCCTATTGCCTTGAAAGTAAGGAAACCACAATCATTGTCAATATTTACAACATTTAGCAAAGCAAAAAGTGGCACAGAAGCCAACTTTTGCAAACTGAAGCAATTTATACCACTTGTGGATAAAATTTGGAGTGTTCCTGATCAATTGTCAGAGCAGCTGCAAAAAATAAAAGTACAGAAAATTCTCTCCTATTTCACCTATCTGTGTTGTTTAGCCATAGTTAGCATCTTTATGTTTGGAGGAAATGGGTGGAAGCATGCATGTCAGAGAATACAATCCCAACTATGTTTTGGAATTGTTTTGCTGGGGAAGGGACTGTTATACTTCACAAAACAGATCAGTCAAGAAGTCCAGGCACAAATGGCTCATCCAAATGGTCCAAAGCATACTGCCTAATTGGTTACACAGGCCATTACAATGCCCCGATGTTAATTCTTTTGACAATTTATAAACAGCTCTGGAAGCCATGTGTGAGCAAGGTGGCCTTACCCTGGCTTAAGTTACATCAGTTCTGTCAGGATGAATCATCTAAAATACCTTCCAAATATTGTCAAAGAATTCTGCCATACAATAAAGTAATGAAAACTAAAAGAAATAAAGTTTAAAAAAAACATTTCACCAATATTTTGTATTTCAGCTCGTCCCATATGAGCAGTCTTCCTTGTTGGAGTTGATTAAAACAGACAATAAGGTAAATCTAAAAAACACAAACAAACAATGATCTGTTTTAGTGATCATTTAAAGATCAGACCTGAAATGTTTTTTTTTTTTCATATTGATTTGCAGGTCCTAAATAAAGTCATCACAGTATATGCTGCTCTGTGTAGTGAGGTGAAGAATCTCAAGTATGAGGTAAGCATGTAACTGCTCAGTTTCCAATCTGCTTATGTTCTGTGGCTGCCACAGTATCTCCTTTCATTGGTCATTGTTTTTTTGTGTGCTATTATATGCACATAATAAAACTAGAATCATTGCACTGGTCATGTTCCCTCGCAGGCAGAAAACAAGTTCTACAATGGTTTATTATACTATGGAGAAGGAGGTAATATGCCAGTCGTCTACTCATTTCCAGTATAATATTGCTCATTGTTTCAGTATGGATTAATTAGACTCATTCTTACCCCCCATTTAACAGTGTCTGACCTTAGCGTTGTTGAAGGCGAGTGCCAAATTCAGATGGGCAGATTCATCTCCTTCTTACAGGTAGCGAATGAAGGAATTTGTTTAATAAATAACAAAATAATCGTGACTTATTTACAGTACAAAAAGAATTGACTCATAATTGTCTATCAGGAACTGTCCTGTTTTGTGTCAAGATGTTATGAAGTGGTTGTCAACATTGTTCATCAGCTGGGTGCCCTCTACAACAGCAACAAGTAAGTTAAAAAAACCTATGTGAAGAACAGATGAAAATGTTTATATATTCATGCTTTACTCGCACTCCCCATTAATTTTTTTGTAGCATGTGGAATGTTAACTGTAAAAATGTTAGAATGGTGCTCACTAACTTATTTGCAAGAACCACACGGGAGACAGTATGCCTTTTGAATACTTGCAAGTGGAGAAATCGTTCATCACTGTGCATACAGTGGTGTTCGAACGAAGTCTGATTTTGGATTCTTGCAAGAGCATATTTATTGAGAGAAGCAGGGTGGGGGTGAGAGTGGGCAGGTTTGGTGAACCCCTGACCTCTGGTCAAATCAGAGCAGGGGTTGTTTTACGATGTTGTGTAAACAGAACCACTTCGATTGCTTCCTCTGCAGCTGGTCAATCAGTTCAAAGGATCTTAGCACTTTGTTCTACTACTTTGTTAAGACAGCAAAAGTTTGGTTAATGTTTACAGGTTCCATTCCAACATAACTTTGATTGCTTCCTCTGCAGCTGGTCAATCAGTACAAAAGATCTTAGCACTTTGTTCTACTACTTTGTTAAGACAGGACAAGTTTGGTTAATTATTCCAACATAATCATAGGATCAAACTAATCTATCAACCCTAACAAAAACTAAGCAGTTGACTGTTAAATTTATATTGGAGAAGGAAAGGAATAATCTTTGCACTGTCCAGCTCATTCATAAATCCTGACCTTTGTACCTGTAAATAACTGACCAGTAATATAATATTTCAGGGCTGCAACTAAAATTATTGATTCATCGGGTGTCCATTTCCAGGTAAGCCTTCACATATCACCTGTGGTATTTTTGGTAGAATTTTTTTTTTTAAACCCTCTGTATTCTTTTTCTGTCTGCAGATAGTTTATGAACACCTTGGTGATTTATTAGTGGTTCTACTTACCCTTGATGAAATCATGGAAAATCACGGGACACTCAAAGATCACTGGAAGATGTATAAGAGGTAAGCCACGGTAGTTAAATTTCCAGAACAATTGATTTGTAATTCACATTTTGGCATACATTTATTGCAATAATTTGGTTCCAGGTTATTGAAGTCTGTGCACCACAATCCTGGGAAATTTTCAATTGCCGAAGAGAAACTGAAACCATTTGAGAAGCTCTTGCTCAAACTTGAAGGACAGTTGCTAGATGGCATGATAATGCAGGTGACTTCCTTTTAAATATCAAATAATCAAACCAAAAACCATCCGCTCTGGGCTTAATTAATCAAGCCTGACCCATGCTGTCTTGTCTCGCACAATGCAACAGGCATGCGTTGACCAGAGGTTTGACGATCCTGCCAAGGGAGTAACTATAACCAAAAATGCCACTTTTGCCGAGGAGTTCGCCTTCAATATACGGACCATCTTCTCCAATGTGGAGTCCAAAATTGGTCGGGTTTAATTCACGTGATGTTTGTTCACCATACGCTGTTCTAACATAATTTTGAGTGATTTACGTCTGTGTGGTCTACAGGGGAACCATCAGAAATTGATCAGAGAGATAAATACGCTGGAGTGTGCGCTCTCTTTGTGCTTCACTTTTACATCTTTAGAAATGTAGACAAAAAGCTCTACAAATCACTTCTAGATGTCTGTAAAAAGGTATTCAGAAAGGTCCCGCTGGATCGATCACTGCTTATTCCCTTGACACAGCTTTTTGAAGCTTTCGTGTTTGTACTTCAGGTTCCAGCTGTCACTCTGACTGCCAACATCATCTGGTTCCCCGACACATTCCTGCTGAGCAAGGTTCCCGCTGCAGCTAAAATGATAGACAAGAGAAGTATTCAAGCCATCCGAGCGCATCGAGACACCTTCCTTCAGCAAAGAGCCCAGACACTGTTGAAGTAAGTCAACTGTGTCCTTTTTTTTTTCTTTTTTGAAGGTCAGCAACAATTGCAGGTTTGATAACATGATGTCGGCCTGTCTTCAGGGATGTTCAGTCGTACTATGTGTTTGTAACGTCGTGGATGATGAAGATGGAGTCCATTCTGTGCAAGGAGCAAAAGACTGACAAGATGGCTGAAGACCTTAACAGCAGGTGTAATGTATTTGTTCAGGTAAAACAAATCTAGATGACTTCATTGACCCGTCCAAATATTGTTTTTGCTGTGACATCTTACTTGGTGTTTCCTTTCACGCAAAGGGTGTCCTATTTGCATACAGCATCAGTACCATTATCAAGACCACCATGAACATGTACATGTCCATGCAGCGGCCCATGACCAAGACCTCTGTCAAAGCGCTGTGCCGATTGGTGGAATTGTTAAAGGTGCGTAACCATGGAAGCTGTCAGGACTTGGCAGATGTACTGATCTTGTCTCATGTCACTGCCCCTCAAGGCTGTGGAGCACACGTTTCACAGACGATCGATGGTCGTCGCAGATTCCGTCTCTCATATCACTCAGCAGCTGCAGTCGCAGGCCCTCAACGCTATCTATGTTGCCAAGGTAACGCACACGCTATATGGGATAACGCACACGCTATATGGGATTGCATTACATTTCGCTCGTTGTGTAGCTCCCCTCCAGTCACTTGTTTGGGTATGTTTATTGCTGCATTGTGTTTGTAGACTCCAGTAGCGGGACAGTGGTAGCATTTTAACAAATCTCTGCAATTTGAAACTGTTCCTGGCTTTGCTAAAAACACATCCGAGACATTTTTGTCATTGTTGGGAAATATGTCAAATAATATCATTAGATTCTATGTAAGTATGGAAGATCTTTGCGGTATGTGACAGTTTGACCTTGTGAGATGGGAGGTATAAATGTCCTTCAGGGAGGGGAGTGAAGCACCAATAATCCTACCAGCTGTGTTTACTATGCGCTGCAGGGCTGGTACTGGTACCAGTCCGCGGCCCGGTGGTTGGGGACCACTGCTGTTGGGTCTTCAACATTTACCAAGAATTTCACAAAGACAGTGACTTGTCTTCAACAGCCAACGACTCCTGCCGAAGGGCGCTCGGGCCACACACAGGAACCGCGCTCCAGCCACAGGCGGGCCCCATTTTATTGAATAGATACAATGGGTGGAGTTTACACAAATGTATAGCTTCTCATGTTCACAGCAGTACGTTCAGCTCATGATTTCAGAAAAACAACGATGCTATTGTTTAAGGCAAGCAATATGGACCGCTCAATGATGTCATTGTTCAAACCAGGATGTTCTTGCTTAAAGCGACTCATGGCTCCAGCCATATGCATCCTGTTCAGAGAAAAACACCATTGTTCTCTTAAATATTCTATATTGGTTGGAAATTCCCTGGGCACAAGGTCGTGCCATACAGCGAACATATTCCATTAGGAACATAGAATCTAATGATAACCTATTTCCCAACAACTGCTTTAAACAATAACCTCCTTGTTTAACTAGTCATGAGATGTCTATACTGCATGCATGTGAACAAGACAACGTCTATGTTTAAGTAAAGTCATGAGTGTATCATGAGATGTCCATACTGCTTGTTAACAAAAGAAGCCATACATTTGTGAAAACCCCACCCATTTCATTAACTCAGTAAAAAGCAGCCACGCTGTAGGAAGAGCGCGATTCGAGCCACACTTTCTGTGTGTCTGGTTTTTGCCCTTTTGCAAAAGTCGTTGGCCCCTCAAGACAACTAACTCTCTGCCTCTGTGAAATTCTTGATAAATATTGACAGTCATGATAGCCCAAGGATCAACCATTACGCCACACTCTGCTTGCTTATTCTTGCCTGTTTTTGTTTGTCCCCAGAAACGAGTGATATCTGACAAGAAGTACAGCGAGCAGCGTCTGGATGTGCTATCCTCCTTGGTGCTTGCCGAAAATGTCCTCAGTGGACCCAGCACAAAAGAGAGACGTCTTGTCGTGTCTTTGGCTCTCTGTGTTGGCACTCGGATGGTAAGTTCAGGACACTGAGCCATCATTTTTTCATATTTGACTGAATGCAATGGATTAGAATTTTACACAGAACATTTCCATCAGCCATCAACAATCCTGGAGTCTGTCATGGACCTTTAGTCAGTATGTCACAGACATACTGCCCACCCCTAGGGTTAGTGACGATTCGGGCGACGGACATTAAACACTTCCATTTTCGTAGTCTTTTATCGTTTCCAAGTTTCTGTCATTTGCCAGCAAAACAGAAGTCTGCCAGCGCCTCCTTTTGGTGACCCAATGCCCACTTCTGATGATTTGCAGTCTGTTTGCATACTATTTGCCCATCTTCAAGCTGCAGCTGCAACGAACTTATTGTTATACAAAAAAATCTCTCTGGCTGCACTTTCTTGTAACTTTTCTTTTATAAGTAAGGCTGTCGTTGGCCGTTTATCTGTGGCTGCAGCCGCACGCTATCTGTCTCATTCTCCACCAAATAGTTTAACTATCACCCCTTGTTGTCTCCTCTTAATCCTCATCCACATCAATACATTGTGTATGAACAAACATAAAAAGTAAAACATCAACCTTAAATACATTCAAACTATTCAAACATCGTAACAACAATAAAACAAATGTCATGTCCATCAATTACTAAATTTAACACATCCTACGCACCATCTGCTCCACCTAGCCACCATGTCACTTCAAACCTTGTCACCATCTTCTGGCGAAATTTGGAATTGCACTTGGAGCCAATTCGCGCCTGGGCCAAATCCAATAACACATCCTACACACCAACATTGCTCTAGAATTGAGTGATGGTGTCCTGCGCTTTGCATTGCACTTGGTGATATACGTCTTGGATGTAGCTGCTTGTTCATGGAAACCCTTTCCATGAAACGCTGTTTTGAAGGTCACATGAAGTTTGCATTCCCATAGCAATTGACTCAGTAGAAAAAAACACCTGAAACTATACACCCCAGCTTGAATAACAACTCCATCCACTTTTTTATTTTTTTTTATTTCAAATGACTTTATTTGGCAACTGCCCTCTTGACATGCACTTCAACAAGTGAACTCCCCACAACATCAACCCCACTTAAAAAGATAAGATTATTGTCACTGCTAGAATCCTATCAGAGTTCCACTGAGTTCCTGAGAGCGAGCCATTCTTTCACAAATGTAACACTGTAAACTTTGTGCTTGACTATACACCCTCGGCCTTGGATAAGAACACCCAGACAGGGGAGTGAATACTTTGGACATTATTGTGTCTTTTTTTTTTTTTTTTCCTTCGATAAGAGCCCAGGAGACAAAACTATCTTTTGTGCACATTAATTCAAAGAGGTCAAAGCAGCAGCACAGAGTAGCAAGCAGATAACAATGCCATCTGGAAAACAGATACTTATACACAACCATTGATTGCATCTGTATTTATATTCCTTCAAGGCTTCTTTCTCTCTTTGATTGTCTGACTGAGCCTCCTTTGCTTCATACCTTCCTGAAATGAAATCCACTCCCTGTGGCCCTAAACTTTGCACCAGCTGTGGGCAATAAATTTTGCAAAGACACCGCATAAACTGAAATGCTGGAAATCCAACTTGGTAACCTCAACCTATCTAAAATATTATTTTTAATGGATTGAGAAAATGCAAGCTATCTGTTTTGGGCCCCAATCACTAACTCTTATTCTTCTTAGCAGGATTCAGACTCCCCACATACATAGAGTTAGAAGTATTGTTGTTTTCTATGTGTGCTACACTTTAACACAGTGTACACAGAACAAAACAAAAAACTGTCAAAAAATATAGAAAGAACTTGTGTCATTGTAATATAGCATACCGCTAAGTTATATATTGTCATGAACAATACCCGGTCAACATTGTCATATTATATCACAATGTGATGAATATTTAAAATTCAAAGCATGACGTAAATAACATGTTCACCTTTTACATGCTGTAGAAAACCTTCAGAGATGAGGAGTTGCTTCCACTGCAGCTTGTGTTGAAGAAGCTGGACCTGATTAGTGAGCTGAGTGAGAGGTGGGAGATGACAGGATGACACTCAACAACTTGGATATGACAGATGTGTGCTTAGTGGTTTTTTTTTTTATTTATTTCAACTTTACTTCTAAGGGTCAAACTTCAGTGCGACTGCAGTTTCCTTTACTGGCACCGAGCAGTGTTTCCTATCTACTTGGATGATGTTTATGAAAATGCAGTGGATGCAGCACGGATGCACGTAAGAAACACAACCTTGTTATTTATCGTATTCATTTCAGTTTTATCTGCATTGGAACTTTGATTTTTTTGGGGGGTGATTTATTCCAGAATTGGCTGCAATTCACAACAGAGCCAGTAAATGGTGCTGTGTTGCTGTGAAAAGACAGACTGGTTGGTCAAATGTTGCCAGGCTCTACTCATAGCTAAAGAGAATTCAGACCACAAGAGACTTGAGTCAGTATGGCGGCCATGTTGACATATCATTTAGGGACATGTAGTCCCCTCCAGAATTACTGGAACAGCAAGGTCAATTCTTTTGGTTTTGTTGTAGACTGACATTTGGATTTCAAATCTAAAGATGGATTTGAAACAACGGTTCAGGTCTCCAATTCTTATTCCATCGTATCTTTTTGAAATTTTCATTCAGTGTCCATAAGATCCTATTTTGGCTGACAAGAAACACAGTCACTAAATTTGTGCACGATATCAACTGTCTCACATGATAAATAAATGAATTGGTAAGTGTGAAGCACCAGATACAAGTATAATACTTACCACTGTTGGGCTCAACACGGTTCATTAGTTGAAGTTTTAATTTTTACCATGTGATGACAGATATTTCTGTGTCTTTTTGAGGTGTTTTAAACGTGACCTCCTCTTTTGCTATGCTGCACAGTACATGTTTAGCGCCCTGAGGGACTGCGTACCTTCAATGCTGCAAACCAAACACATGGAGTCATATGACCAGCTACTGGAGAGCTACGACAAGGAGATCATGGATGTTTTCAATGAGGTAAGTCAATGGACCGCATTAGAAAGGAAGTCATTCCTTCAAGGTTTTCTACAATGTCGACAGAACCAAAATCACACCATTTGCTCTTTTTGTGTTGAATTCAAGCACCTGCTGGATAAATTGTGTAAAGAAATAGAGAAGGACTTGCGGCTTTCTGTTCATATGCACCTGAAGCTGGACGACAGGAATCCATTTAAAGTTGGAATGAAGGACTTTGCGCACTTCTTCTACCTCAAACCCATCAGATTCTTCAACCGGTTCATTCATATCAAAGGTTCTGATAAAGTCCAGCTCTTAATCATATTTACAATCAACTAAAAGTGCAATTCTTAACTGGTGTTAACACTTGACAAAATACAACAATAAAAAAATGACATGCAAAATGTGTCCTTCCAGCATACGTGACCCACTATCTGGATAAAACGTTCTACAACCTCACCACTGTGGCTCTTCATGACTGGGCCACTTACAGCGAGATGAGAAACCTTGCCTCACAGCGTTACGGGCTGACAATGACAGAAGCACACCTGCCGAGTCAGACCCTGGAGCAGGTCTGTTGCTTTGGAATATATCATGATGGCAATGCAATTAACATTTCTTTTAGATTGTGCCTCTCATGCAAATGGTGCAATAAAAGAAAATAAAAATCCCCATTTATGAATAGATTCAGATTTAAATGAACTGACCTTTTGACCTCGATAGATGTTGCGGCCTTAAAAATGGCGTGTAGTCGAACCTTTGCCATGTCTCCTCTTAACGGGTGGGCAACATATTGCATTTGCAGCTCATGCTATCTTTTTGAGAAGGCAAATGGATCTGTTTTCATCTAATCAATCTTCCCCGAGGCTCCACCATTTGCTTTGTGTAGGAGCACTGCAGTGGAACAGATGATCCAGACGCACTGGTGGCACTAGGTGGTCGTGTGGTTACTGCCCCCCCTCCACCCACCTGAAATATATGATAATTGCCATGGAACAAATTTGATGAGTGCTGATAATATTCTCCTAACACTGCATGTTTCCATCAAGGGCCTGGATGTGTTGGAGATCATGAGGAACATCCATGTTTTTGTCTCACGCTACCTATATAACCTCAACAACCAGGTTAGAATTGTAGCCTTCTTGTTGAATTTCTTAGCAGCACTACCAATGCTGCATCGCGAAGTATTTTATAAAGGAACAACTATTCTCGTCTCGCAGATCTTCATTGAGAAGGCAAGTAACAACAAGCACTTGAACACCATCAACATCCGACACATCGCCAATTCCATCCGCACCCACGGCACTGGTATTATGAACACCACGGTGAGTGTACACGGAGATGTGTTTTGAGTTTATCATTGCTTGTATTAGCTCACGGGAGCAATTGATCTCCTTCAGGTGAACTTCACCTACCAGTTCTTGCGCAAGAAGTTTTACATCTTCAGTCAGTTCATGTACGATGAACACATCAAATCCAGGCTCATCAAGGATATTCGCTTCTTCAGAGAAACAAAGGATGAATCTGACCAAAAGGTGTGACAAGTCAATTTCAAGAAAACCAGACATTTCTGAGGATGGAAATATTTTTTTCTTGAAATTGTCTGATGATTGTTGTAGTATCCTTTTGAGCGTGCTGAGAAGTTTAACCGTGGCATCAGGAAGCTGGGCATCACTCCTGATGGACAGAGTTACCTGGACCAATTCAGACAGCTCATCAGTCAGATTGGTAAAATCGACACACAAATGTTCATTTATTTTATTATTTTTCCGTATTTCATTTCTATGTATTCCATCTTGGATGATTTGTTTTCAGAAATCTCTTGTAGGAATGGAATGCTTCCAAAATATTTTGGTTTAAGTACTCTCAGAAAAAATAGATGAGTCTCAATGTCAGAATGAAAAAGATATATATTTTGCTTGATGTTTAATCTTTGATATGATTTAAGCTTTTCAAATGTGTAACTTAACGTGGAGTGCGCATTTGTCCTCAAGGTAACGCCATGGGTTATGTACGCATGATCCGCTCAGGAGGACTCCATTGCTGTAGTAATGCAATTAGGTGAGCTGTCCAATGACAAGATCCATTAGAAATTCTAAGAGTGGCTTGGATGGATAGATGTCAAATTAATGCTATTTATGAATGATGGTTTTGTGGGTCTTGAAGGTTTGTCCCAGACTTGGAGGATATTGTCAATTTTGAGGAGCTGGTAAAGGAGGAAGGACTGTCAGAGGAAACTCGGAGAGCTGCAAGGTAACACCTCGGACTACCATGGTGACATTCTGTCTTTTACGTGAATTAGAATTCTGACACATCGAGATAAACGTAGTGGAAACGTCACCTCTCGATATTCAATTGTCGTATACAGCGTACTGGATTCCGTATTGGGAGATTTGACCAGCAACTCTGCCGAGGGGACGGAATACTTCAAGATGCTGGTGGAAGTATTTGCGCCTGAGTTTCGACGCGCAAAGAACATGCACCTGAGAAACTTCTACATGATTGTGCCCCCACTGGTCAGTACGGAGGCGTGCTAACTTCTGGTCGCTGGTCTAACGAATAGCATCCAATTTTTGTAAATATAGTAGCAATCTGCTTACAATAAATGACATATTTTAGCTCAATGAAACCGATTAAAGCATCTAAAATGAATATGCACAGCACCAAACAAGATTTTGGGTTTGGAATACAGCTTTTGTGATGACATCAATTTCTCCTTTAGACTGTGAACTTTGTGGAACATTCAATCAGCTGCAAAGAGAAGTTGAACAAGAAGAACAAGATGGGAGCTGCTTTTACAGATGATGGATTTGCTATGGGCAAGTCACCTTCATTGCTTGGAGAAAATCGTAAAAACAAATGCACGAATGGCTCGTGACTCTGCTTTTCTCTTCTTCCCCAAGGTGTGGCATACATCCTGAAGTTGCTGGACCAATACTTGGAGTTTGACTCCCTGCACTGGTTCCAGTCAGTCAGAGATAAGTACAAGCAGGAGATGAACGCCATGGTGAAGGAGCAACATCTCCAAATTGCCAGTCAGGATCAAAAGTTGCTCCAAACAATGAACCTCACCCAGAAAAGATTAGATCTCTACCTTCAGGTACCCACTTCATGTAACCTTGCCTCCCTTTCTCATGATCTTTTCTACTTCTTGAATGGGCTCATTAGCTGACATGGAGTATTTATGTTCTGTTTGATGTCCATCTGCAGGAGTTTGAGTTACTTCACTTTTCCTTAAGCAGCGCCCGCATATTCTTCAGAGCGGACAAGACAGCAGCTGAGGAGACTCAGGAAAAGAAGGATAAAGGTTTATTGAGTCATAAATGATTTTTTTTAAATGTGTTTGTGAAAAATGTCTTCTTGTAAATTGAATTATAAAGTAAATGGTTTGGGTCATCTACCCCCCCCTATAGAAAACGCCTCTAAAGCTGGAGGATCTTCTGATGGAGCCAGCACTCCAGAGCCCGGATCAAAGTGACACTGTTGTCATTTCAGCAGCAAGTGAACAAAGAATGAAAGAGAATGTGTCAAGACTGTGCATCTGACAAGATTTATCACTGAAGAATGTCTTATAAAATTTGTGTATATGCTTTTATCAACGATCGTGTACTTATTAAGACTTACTGTGTGCTGTATTTTCTGTCTATCCATTCTATGTACATCTTATCTTCAATAGGGGTCACGACCCAAGCTGACTTTGGGCGAGAGGCCCGCACTGGTCGTTAACCAATAATAAAAATGATAACATTGAATAGCTTTTTGGTTGTAGCTCCAAATTGGATTTTTCATTTGCAAAATAGCCTTGAGAAATGCAGAACAAGCATGTACTTTTACACAAATACCATGTTTTGTCATGATCGTTTATGGCCTTAAGTGGTATCTTTGTTCTTAACGCCTCATTATGCATAGTAGCAAAATGTTTGTGTGCCGTATTTGCATACAGCTCATTTTACTGTCCTTTTACCACATTGTTAAAATGTAAATGTGCCTTTCTGAACTGTAGGTAGAGTATATTTGATTTAAAGAACAATAGATTAATATAGAAAGAATTACACTGAATCTCTTGCACAATGCAAGACTTTTTTGCAGCACTGATAATTGCATTTTACACATTTCTTAATTTTATATTCATTGATGTGATACATGTAATATTTGCCTAACATGACATTCCATCAATTTACCATCCTTGGGTACATGTTTAAAAATGAATAAAACTTGCACTTTGGATTATTTTTTGTTTAGCGCTTATACATAGCGTGTGTCATTTTTTCCAGTGTTTTGGTCGATGAGCTCTTAACTACATACAGTACAAGAGACATTGTAATTCAGGAAAGCGTTTGTCTCCTTTAATACAAAGATGAAGCGGTTGCCTCAAGAAATACAAGACAGATCTGCACTGGTTTCTCCACAATTTTCCCTATGAAATTCTTCCGTTCAAACTGCTTCAACTCACTTTTCTACTTATGCTTTGTACTGAAAACTATATTTTTTGTTGTTTTTGTGACCCATGTTGGTTTTATTTTTTTGAATCTGAGAAACAAAATTCCTTGTGTGATACTTAATTTGATGCCCAAAGTGCTGTGTTCCAAGCTCCAGCAAATATCCTGTTCCTTCCACATATTGCATCCATGCTCACCTCAAAAACGAGGTACAAGGCAGGGCAAAATTTGTTCCAAAATAGATGTCATATATATATATACTGTATACACATAGATATTGCAATCATATATACACATTCAAAAGTACATGTTCTACTTTGTGTGATGTAAAGAAAAAAAAATGTACACAATTCTTAGAAA
This sequence comes from Syngnathus leptorhynchus, assembly GCF_054491065.1. Lineage (NCBI taxonomy): Eukaryota > Metazoa > Chordata > Actinopteri > Syngnathiformes > Syngnathidae > Syngnathus > Syngnathus leptorhynchus. The sequence goes on from NC_141200.1 coordinate 10,089,384, forward strand.
ATTGTAACAAAGACAGTTAAGTGTTTTGTTTGCTCTAAAGCAACATTTTGCCGGTGTCTGGTCTCTGAGAGTAATTTGTCCATATTGGTGGACACCAAGTAGCCCACACTTCACAAGCTAAACGTTGGGAGACAGTTATCAGGAGAACCATGAACTAGGAAATAGCTGGTGGTGGAATAAAAGGAATAAAGGGTGAGAAATGGCAAATACTGGTACCTGAACCAAAGGAAGAATGGAAACAAAACAAATGCAGGAAGTGTTGGGACAATAAAAAAAGCACAAACAAATGTTGTGTTCTTTTATTACTAAATATAGTGCAACAATAAACATTGCATTTTTTTCACCCTTTCACTTGAGTCTGAGGATTTTAACTTTGCCTTCCCCCTCGCTTTGTCTGCTGTTACAAACGAGGGTCGCTACTCCTTCCTGGGAGAATTCAGGCTTCAGACTCAGATGTAAACATAACACAGACCCTGCTCAAAACAAGACAAAAAACAGGGGGAAACAAATAGAATAAAAACAAAAGTGTTGCTGTTTTGGGCAGCATGAAATTTTGGAACGGTAGGCAGTTCTGATGTCAGACTCGCCTCTCCTGCAGTCAAAGAGACAAATCATCGAGGAATAAAAACCAGGCTGTGAGAACCACAGCGCCCTCCCTGGACGACAGCATTATGTGCAGGAACAGCTGTAGCTTTGTGAACAGGTCGGCCTTAGAAGGCCTGCTGAGCTGGGTTGTAGTTGAATGTTGTTGGCACGTGAGGCCTCTCTTCCAGCTTGTCATACTCCAGATAGAATTCCTTCGATTTACAGACACCAAAAATAATCAGCACTGTTGCCACTTTTAAGAGACCGCTTAGAACTTTTACCTTGGCCACTTTTCTCCAGTTAAGACAATCAAAGAAGTAGTAGGTGCCCCTCTCGTAGGTGTTGGTCTTCATTGTTGGCTCCATGCCAGGGGCTCTTGTGATCCAAAGTCGTTCCTCCTTGTGGTACCGCCAGTCCCGGTTAAAGCTGGGCAGATGAGTCGTAAAAATAAAAAAAAGAGGAGGATTTCAAACCCCGGGGAGCACAAGAGCCAGGTCGAATCATCCATTATCACTACTTACAGTTCTACTGCTGCCAGAAGCTGTAGCAAGTCGCCACCGTTCATGTAGTACAAGTAGAACAACAAGTCTTCGCCGTATCGAGACAGTTTAATAGGAGCCAGCTGGATGCAGGACGGCAAAGAAAATGAGCCACGGACTTTGAAGACTGTATCCATTTACAACGAAACCTTTTTCAGTCAAATACGTCTGATCAAATAACCTTCTAAAGTCACATAAATGACACCAATGTCAAGAACTGCACATCTTGTGAGATTTCACTTCGGTGTCTCGCTTGGTCTTGAACGTTTCGGTGCTGTCTCTACAAAACAGTAGACATGCCTGTCTTGACTGCTCAGCACAAGTTACAGCTAAAGTGCATATCCAAAGCATCTCAACGAGGTAATTACAGAATTATATCATCTTCAATATAAATGAGACTACTGGATACAGATTAGAAAAGATCAAATTCAGTTTATCGTAGACCTTAATATAAAGTGAGCTGCGTCTTTGCCTTCCTATGTATCAAATCACTTCCCACAAACACAGTAAATATTTGCATTTCATCATCATACCACCTTTTTTTTTTTTTTTTTTTTTCTCATAGTGCTTAACTTAACTAAATAGCGGTTAACTTAACACTTGTATGATGGTCAAAAATAAAGAAATGATATGGAAAAACACTGCCTTTAGGTTTTATGATGGCAACAGGAGGAAATGTATTCAATGATGACGTTTTTCTGAGTAAGGAGAAAGACAAAGGAAAAGAAAAATATGTCCGACCGGCATCTCAAACCAAACTGCATTCAATGTAAGAGGTTTCACTGTACTTTATTTACCTTGTCCCTTATGTGGATATTTGTCAAGTACTCCGATGGAACATGGAAGTCTAAAATTGCAAAAATTGCAAATGTTAACCAAGTCTCGTAAGAGAGGAAACTTGTATCCATGTTGGTCTCTTACCAATATCTTGAGGTCGACAGGGTGCTGAGGCCCAGGGTGATGCAAACTTGGGATAAAGGTTTCTATCAAGAGAGGAAGCAGGGGTCAGTCGCATTTTGAGGATGCGCTCCATCAAGAGTATTGCTTGCTGAGGCGGCTACACTCGTACTCTGGTGAATTTAAATTGAGACCCAGCGTTGTGAGGTCACTTCCGAGTGCCAGGTGGACCATCCCGGGGTCCGTTTCTGCTGCCCGGATGAACGTCAAAAGGCCAATCATACCAAATTGGTCCGTCACCATGCCTGAGGGAATGTTCGTCACCCGACCTGCGGCCGCGAGACATGACGAGGGTTTAGAGCGCGCTTCTTATCATCAATGCCTCATCAGCCGAGCCAGGCAACCTCTCTTCTAATCTCCTACGCCGTGAGCTTGTCAACCTTAAACGTCTCTCTCCAGAAAATTGCAGCAGTACACTGCGAGCGCTCACCATCGGGCAACACCTGGATCCCTTTCTTCTGGTTGTTGTTCTGCGCCGAGGCCGTCTTGTCCCCGGGGAACTTGGGCCCATCTGTGTTGGATGTGCTCTTGCTTGTTGAGTTCAAGTTCTAAACAAATCACAAGAACAGAGACAAAAACAAAAATGGTATGAGATCACAAAGGACTGTTTGGTATCCTGTGTTGTTGTGCGCTTACAGTTTTATTGTCATCGCTGGTCAACGACGGATCCTTGTAATTTGGGCCGGGCAATGCGGGGAAGTCCTCATTATGGATCGAGAAATCCTGTGTCTGTTCCGTTGATGGTTTTGTCACCATGCCAACTTGTTAGCAACACAACAATGGGACAGTTTTAGACAAAAAGGTCATTGCCATAAAACCAGTATAATTTGATATTCGGGTTTATCCAGGCTGCTTAATGACGCAAATTGTTGATGTGCTTATTAAGTAGTGTTTGAAAGAAACTTTCTGCAGCCTATTGGCCTACCATAGGGAGCCCTGCCAGCCAGCGGGTTAAGCACGGGTGTTGGGTTGCCGGTCCCTTCTCTCCGACTCCTGTCCGCTAACGCGGGGAAATCGGACAGATCCAGTCCCGCAAGATTTTCACTCCCATCTGCAGAAAGTGGACAAAAAATATGCTATCCACTCAATTCACTCAAATGTGATTTTCTGTGCACAAAAGAAAGCCTTCACAATACAATTTTAGAGCATTTTCTGTGGGAAGAAAAAATTAAAATAAAATATTTTTTTTACAACAGTGAATTTAGGCTCAGATGTAATCTGTAATAATCAATATCAAAATTAAAAACAAAAAAGCAATGAAGCATTGAGATACACCTTGTATTGTTGGAGGGGGGGGGGGGGGGGGGAAATCTTCTACTTCTGTAGACACATTGGTTTAACGTACTGACCTGTGCCATTGAAGATATTGCTTGATAACGAGTTGTTCATCCCAAAAGCCTGGTTGCGGTTCATTCCAAATCCGGACATGCTGCATATATTACAGATTAGACATACTTAGAAATGCTTTATAACACACCCGAAAAATCAGCAGAGAAAATCGGTGTGTAGAAAAGAAGCTTAAGACTAATCAAGCGCAGTTGTGTCTATGAAATGACAGTCTCATACCTGTTTACAGTGAAGGCCTGGCGTGCTGGTTGTTGTTTGGGCATACATATGATACTAGGAGAGCTGCGATTGGGGCTGCCGAGGCCTGAGCTGCTCATACTATTGGTCCTGCCGCTCATGCCAATGCCTTGACCGACCTGCGAGTGGTTCAGGATATTCCTCGTGTTCAGCGGTAAAGACGCCCTGTTGAAAGAAACAGAGAAACATTTATTAGTCCATATTTTTTGTTGCTCGAATCACATCAAGTCATTTAATTTCAGGTGAATTCAAGCGTCATGAGCCTGGCACCTGCTCGGTGATGGAGGGGTATGAAGGGACATGGTGGGGACACCAGTTGTCGGGGTGATGTGGCTTTGTAGCTGCGTACTTTGTGTTAGATTTCGGTTTAACTGAGGCGTACTGTTGCCCATGCCTCTGACCGAAAAGCCGAGTGCACCTGCAAAGGAAAAAATAATACCGTATTGGTAAAAATACAGAAAATACAGCCAGGTACTCCAATGAAAAGTCTATGCATTCAAAATGTCTACAAAATAACACTTTTAATACCCGTATGATGTTCAGGTTGGTGTTAAAATACACTTACAAATCCCACACAATATATTATTTAACCATTTAAAATATCCTCAGTGTGTCACGGTTTCCGCACTCACTTTGTGGACCGTACAAACTTGCACCAAGCTGAGATAGCTGCCCCGAGGATGAGGACGGTGAAGGTGACGACAGCATCTGGGGAGAAACATTCCATGAAGGGATAAGTCCTTGGATAGACAGTTAACCAAGCTAGGACTAAAGAGAGCTCACGTCTTTGTCCGAACGATGCGGGAACATCGACGGCTGGTTGTAGTACATGCTTTCATCGGTGAAGTCGTTGTCCACTACCTCCACAAACTTTCTCGAACCAAACATGCCTTTTGTCACCTGCAGAGAGAGTTCAAATAATATAGGTATCTAATGAAGGCAAGTGTGACTGGGAAAAAAAAAATACAATCAAGGTCAGCTCAGCAATAGAATATGAGTGAACTCAATCAGGATTGTGTGGCTCCACTTATTTACCCTTATTTATCCTGGAGGAAACTACTGCAATTGCCACATGTTTATATGCATTGTATATTAGCGTCTTTGTTGACACTTTTTTTTTTTTTTTACTTTTGGGATTAAAGATGCACGCAGTGTCCTTCTACTTGCGAGCTATAAAATATATCCAGACATTAAAAAGCACCTTTGTAGTGCTTCTTGTATTTTACACAGAAATAGATATTTAGACAAATGCTTCCACAGAGTGAACAGTTGGCGACACATAAAACGCGAGGCGCCGATTACAAATAAGACATTATAGAACAATACATAGTAGGGAAGTGCAACGTTTCTGTTAACTTAATGTTTAACAGTTTGCCATAGTGTATATTTTTTGACATTTTCGGTATCTGTTTGCGATGCTAACATGCTAGTTAGCTCGAGAAATGACTGAGTAGCCAATGTAGGCAGGTAGGCTATAAGCAGATGCCGTGCTTGTATATAGCATTAGCTTAGCTAATGCGGCTTCGCAAAGCAACCATTACGCTAGTAACAATTTTTATCCGTGCGCTTTTTAACGCATATTACGGAAATCTATGTGTTTCGGCATCCCAGCGTTGGTAGCAAGAAGAGGCTAGAATGCATATACCTCGAGACAGATGTCTCTTTCTCGTCTCAATTTACGCTCCGTTTGCCAAAGCAGCGACAGCGACAATCAGATGAAGCTAATAGCTAAATGAGCCGTTCCCCCGCGAAGAGGCACAGGAAAACACCAGGGCTAATTTTTCTCATTCATTTCAACGACCTGAGTAGCGCGTCGTGTGAGAAAGGCGATATACAATTTTAAAAAATAGGCTCACCGCATCAATTTCACTTGACTTCGTTAAATCCAAGATGGCTGTGTTCTCAACCGAAAAGAGAAGTAGCCTTTACCCTTTGACCTTACAACCTGCAGACCACTTCCGTACACAAGCCCGAACTAGTCTGTAGTTCTCATGGGGTGATGCTCACCACCGAACAACAACGACGAAAACAACAACAAAGACTACAAAAATTAAAATTGGAAATTTACATCTCTAAAACTACTGCCACGCCCCCTCTATCATTATAGAATGTTTTGCATTGTAAACCCCGTAGCTCGCCTTCATATGCTTTCACTTCTCTTTTCTGTTAGATTTCACCTATGGGCTTCAATTTAATCATCATCTTTACTTTCTTTGCAATTTATCAAATTACAAAAGCAAACATTTGTGGAAATAATTACAAAATAAGGAGTCATGGCAGCATTGTGGCGTCTGAGTGTCAATGGTTGTTTGTCCTTTTTGTGCTAAGTTTACTAGCACACTTGTGATCCTAATGAGGACACACAATCTTGAACGTGAATGATAAATGAGAATTTATTATTTCTTTGTATACTTGGTTGCTTGGTTTTTAATTTGCTCATCCTCTCCTCCCTTTATCTTTCATAAATTACTTGTGGCAAGCACGAATGGAAAGACGTGACAGTGGATTTATTCCATACTTACTAATTTGATTTAGCTGAGTCTGCTGATCTGATTATATTTTAAAAACCACAATATATGCTGTGCCAATAGGGCATACTCAATTTTAACTTAACAGAACTTCTTACATCATAGTTATAAATACATACATGTGATTAACCAAATGATACAGAAAAGGGTGGTTGGACGTAGCTAGACTGTGGTACCCCATCATGCCTACATGGAAAACAAGTGAGACAAACATTGACTTATTTAATGGTTCTTGAGGGAATTGTCAATGCTGCGAGTGTTCCATTGTATCGGTAGCCCACCAGAGAAGATAGTTATTTCATCTCTACTGGCCATCAGATTTACAAATAAAAAGAATTCTGCTTGATAATAATAACTTGCTGTCATTTTATTATCAAAGGCAGAATGTGGGTCGCAGTTCTTATTAGATTGCGCAGATGGTACTCTGCATCTAGTAGTGTGATGCAAGATATCCACAATACTCTTAGTCAAACGTGTCTCAGCTTACTGTAACATTTCTGACTTTGATTGTCCAAGTAATGGCATGACTGACACCTCACTGACTGGAAAGTTTCAGGACAAAACAGGTGCATTTTCAACAATGACGGATATTCCACTAGTTTCCTGTCAGAGCGGCCCAATCCATAAGAGGATGACGAGGGAAGAGGACGTGCCAGTGAACAAAGAACAGGGCCTCCTCTGATAAGGAACATGACATTTCATCCAGTTGGATCCAGTTAAAAAAATCTCTTGTAGCTAAAGGTATGCAAGACGATGAATGTTGGTGTTAACACTTCTGGAATTGCTAAAAAAAGAAAAGTCAAATTGAAAGTAAATGTACATTTGATCATACACTTGACCTAATGTAACATGAGTTTATGCTGTTTAGTATCATCTCTCTACTTCTATAATAATTGCATTAAAATTTAGACGCTTTCAAGAGGAAACGATGCAAACAATCACATTTTTGTCACGCCATTTTTTTCTCCAGACAGTGAACCGTGTCCAGCCTTATCAAAACAGGATATGTACGACTTTGGCAGAAAAAAAAAAGAAAAAAAATCCCATTATGCATATCCATGACATGCTGTGCCCCTCCCTGTCTTTCCCTTTGTCCCACCTCTGTCAGCACAGGGAACAAGAGGGGGGGAGTCATTTAGCACAAATGGGGAGGAGAGAGCTGTTAGTGGTTGCCTTGAAAGTCAGGCCAAAGCTCAGAGGCACCGAGTTAGGCACTGGGGAACATCCACTCAGGGAGTCTAATGTTTTTTCAGGTGATTATACTGGATAAACACATTGCTAACTGTTGGCGATGAAGATAGTTATGGATCAGATTTGTCGGAAAGTAGGTAGTTTTATTTAAATGGGTATTATTTATGTGATCAGTGCTATTGTATTTTACTCAACTGTGTATTTTTGGACGACATGAAATGGTGCGCAGTGATTAGCATCCTAACAATCTGATTGTTACGTCATAGAACATTCATATTTCTAATCTAACAACTGCTGTTTTCTACACGTTTTTATGCACTTTGAAGCTGCAATTGGGGTGTTAAAGTGGACTGAGATTAAAAAACAAAAAAAAACAAAGATGGCAACCGATGACCTCAAATTCCTGTGAAGGAGCAGCAAAATGGGAAATGCCATGCGAGGTGTCATCGCCTTCATTCCGTCAAAACGCTGTCAACGCTTCCTAGTGGGGGACCTGGAGGAGATGCCGCTGGATCGGACTCTGGACCTGAGCAGCCGACAGTTGCGCCAGTTCCCTGTTGCTGCTTGTGTTTTTGATGAGCTGGTGAAGCTCTATCTGAGCGACAACAACCTAAGCAGTTTGCCTGATGAACTAGACCGCCTGAGGAAGCTTCAGCTTCTGGCTCTTGACTTTAACTGCTTTGAAGAGCTACCTGCAGCTGTCTGCAGACTGCCTCAACTTAACATCCTTTACTTGGGTAACAACAAACTCTTCTACCTCCCTGAGGAACTCCAAGACCTGAAGGAACTTAACACCCTGTGGCTGGAGACAAATTGCTTTACAGTCTTCCCAAATGTGGTTTGTGAACTTCCCAATCTCAAGACTCTGCACCTTGGCTACAACCAAATACGTTGCTTACCCGATGAACTTAACAGGCTGGAAGAACTGAGAAGTATTTGGCTGGCTGGGAACGAATTGACGGAATTCCCGCCAGTGTTGTTGGAAATGCACTTCATTGCTGTCATTGATGTGGATCGAAACAAAATCCAGCGCTTCCCCGCCCTCTCACACTTGCAGGGGCTAAAATTGGTCATCTATGACCACAATCCATGTGTCAATGCACCAATGGTGGCTGAAGGAGTCCGAAGGGTCGGGCGTTGGGCGGACTGCTCCGACGACGAACAGGAAGATGAGGGTTTGAAAACCAAGGTCTCAGAGATGGAGCCAGAGGAGGAGCCCAACGTTTAAGGTCACGTAAGAAAGTGACATTCAGCTGTGGTGAGGCCTGAAAGGACAGGACGTCACTCAAGTGGATCACTTGAAACACAGGGGTGTGCAGAGGCCTTCATACCATTGGTATTTGAACCATATATGGGAAGGCAACATGTAACATGTTGGTCGTAAGGAAAAAATGGTTCCTAAATCAAAATGACTGCAGCTCGCTAGAGGCCAAAGAACTATATTTAGTTACTACTGTATATAGTACATTAAAATGAATACATTTATGCATTTATGCATTTGATTACATTTTAGTATTTCCAATGAAGGCCCTAGATAAGGTTATGTAAAGAGTTTATTTAAGTGGTTTGTTTTATGCCTTTTGTGTGCGTGGATGTGTGTGTGTGGCTGTGTGCGGAGGGAGGGGGGGGGGGGGGGGGTGTCACATGCAAAAAGTCCAAAAACTTGATTGATGGAAACAGTATGGGTCTTTGCAATGAAAAGCATGCAGTGTTGTTTTTTTTTTTTGTCACAATTACACTTATTTTACAGTTTGGCAATTTGGCTGAAAAGTTCAGCCCTTTTACAGGTTCTCTGGGTTCCTGCATGATATATCAAAACCATGTGTATATTGTCAACCATTTTGTGTTGGTTTGGCACTGGGACAAAAATATAAGAGAGCTTAAATTAGGATTGCAGAGCAGTGGTATATGTCACTTGGCTGAGGCTAAATGCAGGGAAGGATATAAATCAAATGATGGATGGGGATTTGAGTCCATTAGGGCACTCCAGATCCGGAATAATGCATAATTCATCTGATACATTGGAGATGTCGTTTGAATGAAGCCTGCTAATGGGTTTTATTGTCACCGCATTCCAACCCTATTATCAATGGTTTGCATTTGCAATATTATCAAATGGTCTGTAAACAGCAAACTTTAGGAGGAAAAAGTGAAGAATAAAAAGTTTCCAATATGTACTTATTTGCTTGTTACTTATTTTTGTACAGTCTAACTGATCACTTTTTTTTTTTCATTTCACAAATGCAATGTTTGATTTCTTTTCGTAATTATCCCTAACCATAAATAGCATTATCCAATGGACCTCATCTCAACAACAAGCCCGGAGGTCTTTAGTGAATAAAATCAATATGGACAAATGAGAAACTTTTTTTGACGTCTTTCAAGACATCTTAAAAACAGAGTATTATGTGAGTTCAACTTTCAGACTGAGACAGAAAATAAATGTACTATCATTTATGTTCATGTTTTTATTTAGTGACAGTGCACAAGAAACATCTTTTCATTCTTTTGAACAGAACAGAATAGATGAAAGTCTGTCAATATCTTTGGTACCTTAAATTACTCAAACCTGAGCTTAAATACATAGCGGATGACCCTTTTACCTTCAATACCGACCATGAGATGAGAAACACATAAGTTGAAAATATCTCTTAATGTTGAACGGGGATATGTTATATTAAGAGACACTCAAAAACATACATAACTTAAAACATCCATCTAAGACATAACTTTTTTTTTTCATAACTTACTCAAACTTGAGCTTAAATACATAGTGGATGACCCTTTTACCTTGAGAAACACACAAGTTGGAAACATCAAATGCTGAACATGCTGTGTTATATCAAGAGACACCAAGAAACATACAGAACTTAAAACATTCATCTAAAACAAACACTCTTCTGTGAAACAATAAATACACTTTTCAACACTTACGTTGTGTCTGCGCATTGTAAATCTGACAAGCACTGATGGAAGCCCAGTTTTGGAACGAACCGAGTCCTTCAGTGCCACGATGGTGAAACGAGTCATTGCACTCAAAACTTCTTTGTGCGATATGAGAAGAATGATTCATGCAACAGATTCACAAAGCCCCTTCAGGAACTATTAAAACCAAATATACTAGTTTTACATGTTAATCGCGTCGCGGAAAAAAGTAACATTCCCAATTTGTAATTTTACTGAAGTGCGTGTGTTAGCTTATACTGTATATATATATATATATAAATAAAACAAGCCAGTGTTAGTAGATAGCAGTTGTAGAGAGAAGACAGATTATAGGAGTAAACTTTTTTTTTAATTAAAACTATATGCTCTGTATGCTATTAACTACTAATAGTGGGTATTTGCTTTTGTTAAGCTTTGCTACTATATCCAATGGACTGCACTCTAAGCACTCTTAATGTCAACATGGCTTTTTGATGGACCAGATCTCTGTCGGAGTGTCGTCTCACTCTGGTCTATCGCTTCAGGCATTACGGAGTCAGGAGGCACATCTATTTTGGAATCCGGAACATCATCTTCAGTGGCATTTACTTCCACAAACGATGTTTTTGATGACTGTGCCACCGCCGTGTCATCGGCCTGCTCATCAGATGTATCATTCAAAGATCCAATCAGTCTTGGGGAATCCAGCTCTTTCTGGGAATTCAGTTCTTTCTGGGAATTTTCCTTCTCCATGCGCTTCTTCACCTCCTCTCTTCTCTGCTGCATGCGCGTGCTGTCCCCAATCATGACTTTGACACGTACCTGATCCGGGGGCCAGATGCCACCCCATATGAATTGCAGGTAGCTGAAAAGCACAATCACGCTGAGGAAGGCGAAATTGGTGGCCACACCGATCACAGCGGATGTCAAGGGGAAGTTGTAGATGACATAACGGAGGCCGGTGAAATATGCATGAATGCGGAGCTGGGATGAGTAGATTTGCACACGTTTAGATTGGATCTCGATGACCGTGCCGATGGTTGGCTGATAACTGTTGGTCTTGTAGGAAGAGAAGAGCTCGATTTCTATGAGCTGCTTCTGTTCAGCCATCCCGGTCAAGAGGAGAGGAGAAAAGAAGAAAGTGCTGAGGGTCTGCAAAAGGGTAGAGCGGTAATGCAGCATTGTTGAACGTCGAACAGACGACACCATCTTGCCACCTTTAGTGTAGCACGACATCTTGACCATAAACATGCCCAGATGTTCATTCACAGGAGACTCTGGTAACTCCAACTCCAAAGATATTCGATAAGGTTGGCCATAAGCCATCACCTGGTCCCTGTCGTTCCTCAAGAGGGAGATGTTGGCCGTCGGGAATGAGCAAAGCTCTGATTCTGATGCATCACAATCGGAGCTGTAGTAGAAGTGCACGGGGGCCGAGAAGCTCACACTGGGCATGTAGGAATAATAGAAACTACCGTACAGGAATATGGACACCCAGAGCAGTAGTCCCAGAACACAGAAAAGTACAGCAGCTTGGAATAAAGTTCTCCGGGCCTTCAGGAGAGTCACGGCTGCCACATCGTGCAGCCAGTGCAGAAGGGGTCCCATCGTAGGCCCCATCGTGCTTGGTCCAGTCCCCGAAGCGATTCCTCTCGCTCTGAATCGGGCAGCGCCTCCTCTCTGTGGCTCTGCTGGCCGCTGCTCCGATGGTGCCTCTTTATATTCATACATTTAATGGGCGGCTCCAATGCGACACCGTGAAATTGCAAATTTTCGCCTCAACATGTCAAGACAGTTCTTGCAATCGTCAGGACCCCGACTTAAAATGGGCGCCGCAAGATTTGTAACCTCACAAAAAGAAAGCGATGGTGAGATTCCAATGATTAAGTCGTCACATCCCGACGATGAGCTCGGTAAGCTTGTTATCTTCCCAGCTAGCAAAACAAATGACCCAAGAACCGGAAGTGTTTGGACCACTTCCTTTCTTTGTGCTATTAGTTGCAATAGCTTGTTATCTTCCCAGCTAGCAAAACAAGTGACCCACGAACCGGAAGTGTTTGGACCACTTCCTTTCTTTGTGCTACTAGCTGCAACTCGACCGCTTCGAGAAACGAAGGCTTGCCGCCGCGCAGGCCAAAGAATCAGCGATGAAGAAAAAGACTCGCTCTACGGGAGGAGCGGTTGGTCGGAGAACAATTCTACAACTCTCTCCTTCCGGGCTCCGCGGAGGAAATGCCGGGGAGAGGGAAGAAGGGCTCTCGGGATCCGATGGTATTTCCCAACGCGCTTGCTAGCGTCGGGCTTGCTAAATGCTACGTATTTCGAGTCTCGGCTGTATCCATTTGAAACGTGTATTGCGTGTTTGAAGTTGACACAGGCGTTACATAGCGTGAAAATGTAACGGCTAAATTTTGAATTGTGTGTTAGGTATTTGTTTCGTAGCGAACCATTTCGCGTTGCAAAATGTGAATGTTGGTCTTTTAATATAACATATGTTAGCTTTAATCTGAGTTCATTTAGTGCATCCTGGCTTTGATGGTTGTCGTAAAATCATTTGTTTTTTTTTTTTACCCTGATGTTTTGGTAGCAGAAGAACAGGAAGGTGAAGGACAGCGTTTTGTGAGCGCGACACTCAACATGAAGCCTCCCGCAGTGAAAGCCACCGGTACGATTTTACATTAAAAACTGTACAGTAGACTCGACCAGGGCTCAACAACTATTTTGAAACTGAAAGCTACATCATGGGTACTAGCCAATGGAAAGGCCTGCCATATGTTTGCTCATATTACCCTTAATTATGTTATTAACAATTAATGACATTCATCAGTGTGGAGACATTATTCAAGTTGATTTGACAGAAGTACTCATGTAGTTATTGGTGGTTGGGGGAGGCCTGGTACTTACTTTCCCCAGGGAAGATTATTTGACAGAACATGTCTGTGTCCATCTGCAGAGGGTCTGTCCTTGCTAGGGGCCTATGAAGACAGTGATGAAGAGGATGCTGCAGTGTCTCGATCAACTGCAACTTCTCAGCACAATCACTCTGGTGATATTGACAGTACATTAGCAAACTTCATGGCGGTAAGTATAATTTTACTTGTACTTGGGTTGGGCTATTAAATATTTTTCACAAAGATATGATTTCCAATTTAAGTAGTTTCCCCTGTTGCTCTTAAAACAAGCCCACAATGACATTATTCAAAACAAGTTTTTGTTTTTTTGCTTCCCCTCTGGGATTTGCTGCAATTTTCCTTGCACTGCCCAGAATTAATGTCCATCAACTTTCACGAAAATTGGACAATAAATGATGTAACATTTCTTTCTTGGTAAAAATGTCTTGTCAAACCATATAGTGTATGTAAATGAGAACCATAATAAATTATCATTTGAAAATAAGGTTCAACAATTCAACATGATCTATTAAACTTGCATGGCTCATCTGTTTATGTTTTTTGTTTTTGATGAGTTATTTTCTCATATACAGAAGAGGAATGTTGACGTTGACAAAATATTTGTGGCTGAAAAATGCATTTGTTGGATCAAGAGTTTCAGGCATGTTGATTAATCTTTGCTTTTGCAGCAGTGTTTAAAAAAAAAAAAAAAAAACTTTATAACATTGCTCAACAGGAAATTGATGCCATCACTACTCAGCCAAGTTCCGATGAGGCAGCAGGTCAACCTTCCATCCCAACTGGTAGTGCACCCAAACCAGATGCTAATGCCCAGCAACAAGGTGCCAGACAGGACCAAACGGAGTTTAATACTCAGTACTCATTAGCTGGAGGTAATTATGTGTCTGCTCAGATGTAATATTAACAATTTAGATTGAGCAAAAATTAAATGAATTCCCAATGATTGTACCCTGGAACTATAACATTCACCTCACAATTCTGAGGTTGGGGGGGTTGAATTTTCTGTTGTTTGTATGTACTCACACTTCATTTGTGACAGTCCAGCACAGGTTAATGTGTATTTGGGAAACTCTTGCTGTATTTCCCAGAGTCGATCAACGACGTCATTGATCGATCAGGTTATTTGAGGCATTGCGGTTGATGGAAAATTTCATACAAAATCTCATCCGATCCTAACTGTGTCCTAGTCGCATGATGCACATCCTTAACATCACCTTTTGTATTGGTTTTCTTCCAGTGGATGTGGAAATGGGGGACTGGCAGGAGGTCTGGGATGATAACTCTGGCTGCTATTATTACTGGAACACTCAGAACAATGAGGTTTCTTGGGAGCTGCCTCACGATCTCGCTAATCAAGTGCAAAGACTGGCTCACTATACCAACAGGTCAGTGAGTAACTCCATCAAAAATATTTACGAGGCTCTCTCTTACATTCTTCACTTCGGTGGTGAGATTGCGTGTCCATGGGCTACACACTACCATTTGGCATGCTATTTTTTACTTCCTATTAAAGGACAATGTACATTGATCAATTGAACAAAAGGGCATTCATGTAAACCTGCTAGAGTCTGCGGTGTCTTAATTCTTTTTGGTCTCTACTTTTTGAAAGCATGGTCAAACCAGTAATGGGGCCATGCCTAATTTTCAGTCATCAATACAGTCAGATGTGACATGCCTTACAATGTGTTGTTTTAGTGCCAATGGCAATGGTACATCAAGTGCAGATCACTACCCTGGTGAAACAACACCTGCTGCACCGCCAACATCAGCTAAAGAAACTAAAGTCAAGGCAAGTGTAAGTCCACATGATTCCACAGAAAAATGTGTTCATGGTGTTATGACATCATTGTGTTTGATCACATAGGAGGTCATGGAGAGTGTGGTGGGTCTCACAAGTAAAGAGGAAGAGCGATGTGGAGTGGCGGCGTCTTTGCTTGGTCCCTTGATCCCTACAGAAGTGAAAGATGCTGAAGAGAAATGGCGAAAAAAACTCCTTAAAGTTTTGGATGAAAACGAGACCAGTGTGGACTCTGACGGAGAGGTTGTTCCCCCTGTTGCATCCCCGCCTACCCCTTCGCATGACTTAGCTGCTATCCAAACAGTGGAGAAAGATTCTGATGCAAAGAAGCTATCAGAGGAGAACTCTGAGATTGAAGGGGGACCTGAAGAAGACACAATGGAGCTGGAGCTGGCTCTGGAGAGGAAAAAGGTTGGTGGTTGTTTTGTTTAACGTGTGCTTCCATATCAGTGTCTCAGCAGCTTAAAGTAAACCTCTCATTGTTAGGCTGAGCTCCAGGCTCTGGAGGATGGCGATGGAAGTGCGGGAGGCTCCAGCCCTTGTTCCGAGACGAGCCAAGATGCTTCCGTATCTCGTGGCGCGCTCAGGAAAAAGCGATGGAAAACAGTCTTCCCAGGTGCTCTTAGTCCTGATTCCAACAGTCGAAGCTCAGAGCCTCAGGAGAACACACAGACAGGTGAGTTATTAATGCCCTAATGCCAATAGATGTGAGAAATGCCATTATCTAAGTCTCATTTCCGTTAGCAGATACAAAAGTTCCGGAGAGTGTTACAGCAGAAGAAGATGGGGAAACGGGTAACCCTGAGCAGAAACCGGAAGTGCCACCAAAGGAAGAAGTAGAAACACCTGAGCTCAGGGTAAGATGATGTTACAATAGTACTCCACTCTAACAAGTAGAATGCGCTTAGCCACAGTTGTTAACGTGGAGTGACTTAGTTTCAGATTGGAGAACTGGCTAACACCTTAACGAGCAAGATGGAGTTCCTGGGCATACACAAGAAGGCCGTCTCGAATTTTCAGTTGCTTCTGCTGCAAACGGAGGTAACATGAGTCTGTACCGAGGCAAAATTGTTCCAACTTCTGCTAGGAGCTATGTCATTGCATCAAATATTCATTGGCTAATTTGCTTTAATGTCCTTGTGCGCATCACCATTTGCATATCCTTTAATATTTCAAACTCTCATTATAATCAGTTACAACATGTCATTCCTGACCTAATTGTGGAACACTGTTCCTAAATTTGCTCATCAGCTTCCTTCTAACGCCCCTCTCCCCCCCCCCCCCCCTCCTATTTTTAGACACGGATAGCTGACTGGAGGGAGGGCGCTCTGAACGGGGCCTATCTTCGCAGCAGGCTTCAGGAAGCTGCCGAACACATAAAACATTATGAACTTAACGCCGCCCCTAAAGGCTGGTCCTGCCACTGGGACAGGTACGCACTGCTTACCTTTAACATCTCTACACCCCTTCGCCCCTCCCCAAATAAAGTGCAGTGTGAACTACGCGCGCCTCAATCCCGTGGGGGCAGACTTTGTATCATGACAATCTTAACCAGTACGTGCGGATTGGTGCACAAGCCAGAAGTCAGACTCTGCAGGTTTCAGTGACAAAAAGGTCATTCTAGCATTGTGCCTTTGGTGTACTGATAAGGGAGCATCCACACAGGGCCAGCCTGCTGCTTCTCGAAAGGAATCCATGTCTTGACGAGAGACTCCAAAGCTCTCTGTTGCGAGGGCCTTTGTAAGACTGAATTTCAGTCAGCGGAGAATTTGGGTGGGGAGGTAGTAGGGCTGGGTGCCTGGGAGAGCTTTGGACTTTTCAGGACTACAGTCCCCCCCAGAACGCAATGCAGACAGAGTGATGCCCTGGAAGCCACCAGTGTCACGCATCCAATAAAAGGTGAAGACGGAGCAATGACGGGAATCCAGCAGGTCAGACCAACTCTATTTCATGTCTTTCTGTTTATTATTTTTCATGACCGAAACAAATCATTGTGTGATGGTAAATGATGTATATTAGTGATTTCTTGTTGTTGATGATGGTGCCTGCATCCTGGCATCTTCCTCATCTGTCGCGAAGGGAATGATTGTCTTAAACCCAACGTTTATGACAACCATGATGTGGGCTTCTCAATACTGCCTTTGGGAGCCAGAGATGATTTGTTTTTCTTTTAACTGTTTTTGAGAGCAAGGTGGGTTACCTATCCACATTCTTAGTCACTCTTCAATTGGACTCCCCTTTAGGATGGTGAAAGCTACCATCCATACCAAGCCCCACCACGTCTACTCCCTTGCCCTCTGTCCCAGGTCATCGTACCGGTCAACTCGTTGCAAGGCCACTCGTTGAAACTGTTGCCTTCTATCTCTGTTGTCCCACTCTTTAGAGAGCACAGGCGGTATTTTTATGTCAACGACCTGACGCATGCATCGCAGTGGGAATTCCCGACAGAAGAGGCAAAGGGGGATGGCCTGAAAGGCGACCAGGCTAGTCTGACCAGCAGCCAAGGCGATGGCAAAACATCTTCAGGTTAGAACAAGGATGTGCCTGCTTGTTTAAGGGTTCAAATAAAATGGTCAAAATGTTTCTTTAGTGGTAACAGTTTTGGGTTTGTTTGTTTTTTGCTCTATACAGTCCCATCTGTCCGTGCCCCTGCTGCCCCACCAGCAGCGCCATCATCATCATCGTGGTCCCCATCTCAACCCCCACTTCCTGACAGCCCTCCTCCACCTCCTGACCTCCCACCTCTTCCGCCTCTGCCCCCCGGCTCACCCCCTCCACCTCCTCCGCCCCCAGACAGTGATAGTGAGATAATGGAGGTTGAAATGGAGATGGACGATGACAATGATATGGAGCCTCCAGCCCCTGGAACTGAAGATGATGGCAGTGGGTGGCCCCCTTCAGCTGTTGCTGGTGTTAAGGTGTGCGCTTGTTCAATTTAAAAATGCTGTTTGGCTTTCGATTCACAAGATTTATACTTAGTTTCCATGTTTTGGTGCAGGTCTTGGAGTCTTCAAGTCCACTGGCTAAGGGTCAGAAACGAAAAGCTGGCCAGCTAAATAAAGCCATTATTGGAAGTAGTGCCATCCTGTACACGCAGCATGTTACCACTGCAGGTAAAGTTTGGGCATCTGATAGTCACATTAGGAATCCTGCCACCACCAACATTGGTTTTGCTTCTGTCTAGCGCCTGTCATCACAGCGCCAGTTTACTGGGGTGTCCCAGCTGTCACTGCACCTCTAGTGCCCTCTGAACCTCCTCTTCCACCTGCTCCCGCGATGCCCCCGCAACCACCGCTGCCACCTCCCCAGCCAGCCTGTGAAACCTCAGCGCCTAAAGTGACACCTGTGGAAAAGATCAAGAAAACCAAGAAAGATAAGGTTTGTAATCAGTTCAGATTGTGGTCATTGTATTACTTTTTACTACATCAAAATAATTGCCTACATAGGTTAGAAAGGACAGTAATTTAGTTTCAGGCATGTTAAAATTTCAAAGAGCTAATTGTGTTATGGAATTTGATTTGTTGAGGCAAAATGTGACAATATTTTTGGGCATCATTTTAGGTTATTTTTAGGGTAATCTCAATCACCTTCTATTTTTGCCCCTAGGACAGACTCCCAATAATTAACTGTATGTAAGTGGGATTTGTTCACACTTGGGGTTTATGACTGAAGTTAGGCAGCTGTCAAGTGGTTTACTAGCAGTTGCACGAGTCATTGGGTGTCTTCCTGAAAGTTACGTAACACTTGGAGTAGGCCTGAGGATCAGATGCAGGTGTTAGTTACCCCTAACTTCACATTTTTAGCTTAAGTTAATACTTGACATTTCCTGAAAGTTTGATGCACTTATCATTTCCTAGTTTACAGTGTAATTGTGCGGGCTGGACTCTCTTCTACTGTGCAGTTCTCACATGATGTCTCCTGCCGTCCATTTGTAATTGTAGAAGGGGAAGACCAAAATGCCATCCCTTGTAAAGAAGTGGCAAAGTATCCAGAAAGAGCTCGAGGAGGAGGAAAAAAGCAGCTCCAGTGATGAAGATAGAGATCAGCTCAACAAGAAGAGTATAGAAGACTGGAAACACCAGCAGCTCCTCACGTATGTGACGATGAATTTTGTACTCTTCTCCTATTAATGTTTCTATTTTGTGATATAATGAATGCTACCAGGATCCGTTTCTTCTAATTCATTAATCCTTCAGTTTTATAAAAAAAAAAAACATCTTTTTTTTTTTAATTTACAGAGGAAAAGCTTCAAAGAATGCCAACTTTGAGGCACTTCCTGACAATTGGAGGGATCGACTGAAGAAAAGGAAGCTGAACAGCACATAACGTTTGAACAACGGAAAAATATACTGTTTATAGGTCATGTTACTGTTTCTTCCAAGATTTTTTTTAGTTCAGTTGTCTATATTTTTGTATTCAAAATCAACACCTATATTAACTGAAAGGGTTTGAATGTCCGTTCCTCATTATTATAGGTACAAGTGGAAATGTGCCATCAATCTTCAGTTTATAATAAACATTGTATTCAGCTGGCCACAGCCGTTTGTGTGAAAATCGGCATTTTTAATTAGATTTTTTTTTTTTTTTTTTTTAATCATTGTACATAACATGTATAATAGGACGAGCTGTGTTCTCTGAATGTGTAAATTTTTGTACATTTATTAAACAGTTTTTCCAATCTCTGTGTTTTAACCTGTTTCTTATATATTCACAGAACATCAGATACATTTGTCTAAACAAGATGAAAAAGGTTTTGGCTGGAAATTGTCTACAGCTTGTCCCGCAAAGTCTGATAGAATTTATCCAACTTCGTAAATTATCGTCACATACATGAATAATATTGGAACTAAACGAACTATTGCCATTGTATCAATTGTATCCGAGCGATTTTATAGGTTGGAAACTGGCTTAGCCAAACAAAAAGAGGCTAAATTGTTGCGGCGCTTGCTAGGCCCATCGGTTGCTAGGCAACACCTTGTTGCTCGAATAAGATTGGTTTTTTTACAAACTTCTCTCAGACGCTGGGACTGAAATGCAGCGTTGAAGCGAGGTAAGTCGTCCTAAATTAATGAAAAAAAAACTGTAAATATTAATTTAACAGCCGCAAGTAATGGGAAGAAAAGCAAATTTATGAGCACTACATCGTGTTTTTTTGGTCAGAGTTATCAGAACGTCAAAGATGGGATCCTACCGTCACTTAATGTGCGATTTCTTTGGCCATTTGTCACCAGCTTTACACTTGAATATACTCTTTGACTATTCTGCTTTTAAAATATTGTGCAGTTCTTATGAACATTGTAGGAGAAGAAATAATTCAACAGTGAATTGAGATCGGCTCTCGGTTAAGTATGATGCAGTGGAAATGAATGTCTTCAATTCAAGCAGCATAGGGAATGACATCAGCACAATCTGATTGGCTATCTTAGTAATACCTTTGAAATATTTTTATTTACAAAATCTAAATAGTGTGACATCATTGCTGCATCATTCCCTGTGTCAATCTCAATGTGTACCATAAGTCAACTACAACTATTCTTTTCTGTGCTTCAATTTTAACAGCACTGTGAATGTAGCCGTTTTTGTTAGTCGAGCACTGCAAGTATTTCATATTTTTTAGTCTGAATGTTATCTATTCAGAAACATAGGAAGAGTAGAGAAAGAGGACAACAAAGATATGCTGTTACCAGGCTAAATGCCAAAGAAAGAAATTGCAACATATATCCATCCCCATATGTCATGCAAATATGCCACCAAGGGGCTGTGAGCATCATGGGGATGACATCTGCTGCAACATTTAGTAAGTGCTACAATCTAGTGGCAATACTGTCATGGTCACTTAAATGTGTATTTGTGTACATGATCGTATCAATCATTTTCTTCTATAAAAAGTCGTTTAAAAAAAATGTGTTAAAGTAATTGAATGCTCGACTCGCAATTGAATCCTGTGAGCATGAAGCATTTCTGATTCAATTCGATGTACTTTTGACATTTTGTCTTTGTTAATTAGCCCTTTTTGATGCAGCTAATGAATATATCAAAACCTTGCCCAGTTGTGTAGGCCTGCAGGATTTTATTCTGCAGGCTCCAAACTAATGCCACATTTTAAAACAAAAATAAACACCTCCTGGCATTTTACAATGCCTGGTCCTCATAGACATGCTTTACATTTTTGACATTTAGGAAGGAACAACATCAGCCATGGCCGGTCCTGTGATAAGAAGTTGGTGGAACTCCTACCAATTGGACAAATCTGACACCAATGAGTCAAATAAAGAGGAGGACAAGGAGGACGTAGTAGAGAAAAAGCAACGTAAGTGTTTACTGTCCCTAATGTCAAGAGATTTATTTTGAGAGTAGCCTGACTAGTTTAAATATATATGTCTAATGTAGCCCTCAAGGCATACAAGCAATCCCACTCAGTTTAACCTTGTTTTGTGAAGGTGAGATAATGGACATAATGGGAACATATTTTTCCACATCTACTGGATGGGACGAGAGTTTTAAAGAATGATTAACTAAAGAAATTGTTTCTGTCTCTTTAGTATCCATTAGTCAGACACTGCGAACCAGGCAGCTACGTGTAGAGTTTGATGGTGGACGCCCAGTTTTTAGTCTTCGAGCACCACTGGACCTGGTTCAATTCCCATCTATCTCCTGCGCGCGTTGGCCAGTAGAGTGTGAGGTCATCACTAATGCAATCCATCACATAGGTAACCAGCAGTCCAAAAATAATCTGATGATCTGCAATTTAATATATTTTTTTTACTTTTCTTTAATATTCAATCTTAATTTTTTTTATTGTTATTATTGTAAAGTTCTGCTGTTTTTTCAGTGGGGCCTTTTTGGCTCCACTGCAAGCATGAATTAATAAAGTCAAATAAAAAAAATCAAATTAATAGTACTGCATTTCTGTATCGCAGAGTGGGAGCCTCCAAACCATGAACCTTTCTACCAACCAAGTGGTAATGAGAAGTCACCCATTTCAACTGGGGAGGAGAGCAGACAAGTTGTCTATTGCATTGACCAGGGTAACTTTATAACTATACAATACTGCACAGTAGGGCTCACCAGTCATTTATATGAAAGATTATTTATTATTACTATAATAACATCATGACATTATTAAATACAATTGGAACAAATGTGTTATTTCAGAAGTGTGTTTCAAAGTGATAGCCATTAATCAGTATCTAAGAAGTAGTTTTTAGCTTTAAAAAGGTCGGTGACCCCTGCTGTACCCCTGACTATTCTATAGGAACTCATTGGCCAATGAAAACCAAAATGAGAGCAGCATGAATTATGCCTTTATAAAGGTCAAATTGTTTTTAAAAACAGATTTATTCATTTATAGAATTATTCATTTATCATGAGAGGGATTTTTCCCATTTTCCCAATTATAAGTACAAACTCGTAGATAAACATGACTACCAAATAACAGGAAAAATACATAAGTGCCAAATAATTTTTTATATTAAAAAAATATTATTTAGAAATATTATTGAAAAGACCAATTCCTGATGTCTTTTGTTTGTCGTTCTTTTTAAGCTGACAAGTGTCCCTACTTCAAATGCTCTCGTGTCGGAGGTTCTCGGGTGTCTGTGAATAGCACCTCCTCCTCTTTTAACGAAGCCAGCCAGCCAGACCTCTCACTTGAGTTTGAATCACGATTTGAGAGTGGAAACCTTCAGAAGGCTGTGCAAGTGTGAGTCACTGAAAATGTTTCATTTTTACCTTGTGTTTAGGTTCTCCTAATCTATGTATCATCTCCTCCACAGGGGTCCCTATGAGTATGAACTCACCCTGCGCACTGATTTATACACCAGCAAGCACACGCAATGGTTTTACTTCAGAGTCCGGAACATGAAGGCTGGGGTGGACTACCGTCTCACTATAGTCAACTTGATGAAGCGCCGCAGCCTCTACTCCCAGGGCATGAAACCTCTGCTCTACTCTGAGAGAGCCGCTACGGAGAAAGCTGTTGGATGGATACGAACTGGCTCCGACATCATATACTACCGCAGTCAGGTTGGTGGCTTGAAGTTCAAAAAATGGTCACAGTTATGAGCTTCTTTATATGGGTACACAAAGAGAGACACAGTTGAGCTATGGTAAAATGAAATATTGGATCTTTGGGAAACTTTATTGTATTTATTGCTTTGAAAATGTTTTCATCACTGCAGTGGTCCCAAGTGAGATTTGGGATTTTGAAGTCAATGTTCATCTGCCATTATTGAAGAATTTCTTAGAAACATTGTTTGGGAGGTGGCGGATAAATTTATCAAATATATAAAAACAGAGAAAACACACTTATTATATCATGAAAAATAATTAACAAAAAATACAGCACATTCTCCATTTAATTTATCACTAATTTCATCAACGTGAAACATATTGTTAATCCATATTTTCCAATTCTCACTCCCTATCCCCCTCAAATCTAGTCCAATCTAGTTTTATACACTGGTGACCACTCGGAGATGTGACCTTTACCCTTGGGAAAGGCTCCTGCTCACCTGCAAAATTCTTTACTAGTGTATGGATGGATCCAAGGCTGTATCGATCGATGTATGAATGAATAACGAAACTGTGCTCGACATGAACGCTATGTCTCATGTTTGTCCCAATTCAGAATGCAAAGGATACCAATGAGTCAAGAACCCTGTACTCCCTCACATGGACTCTCCAGTTCCCGTATGAATCTGACACCTGCTACCTCGCCCATTGCTATCCCTATACCTATTCACACCTCCAGCGCTATCTCAGGCACATTTCATCCAACCCAGCAGTGGTGTCATACTGCAAAGTACGAGTCCTGTGTCACAGTCTAGCTGGAAACGCAGTCTATGTGCTAACAGTAACGTCACGGGCTGGCGAAAAAGAAGAAGAGGGAAAAATCAAGCGAGCTGTGGTGGTCACTGCCAGAGTTCATCCAGGAGAAACCAATGCATCCTGGTTGATGGAGGGATTTCTGGACTTCCTGCTGGGGAACTCGGATGATGCGCAACTTCTCCGAGACACTTTTGTTTTTAAGGTGAGCGAGTTCAAAAGAACCTGATCAGAAATCTTTTAAGTGATCTGCATTTTTGGATTGAGCTGTTGGTGCTCTTTATCTTAGTCGTGTTCTGATTTTTTAAAAAATACTGAGTAGTGATGTAATTGCTGTCTCATGTTTTATGACTTGACCAGAAGGTCAATAAGTTATTTGATATCGGTGCTTCATGCCAGGCATTTGAAATGACTTTTTTTTTTCTCCATCGTATCCTTCAGGTGGTGCCAATGCTGAATCCAGACGGTGTGGTGGTTGGCAATTATCGCTGCTCTTTGGCAGGCAGGGACCTCAACAGGAATTACAATAGTACACTCAGGGATTCCTTTCCATGTGTGTGGCACACCCGGAACATGGTGGAAAAGTGAGCAGTTTTTATTGTGTATCTTCTTAGTATTTTTTTTGTATGGTATCTTTTTATAAGTCACTGATGGTGCAGCGTGGATTTGATTTCCACTCAGTGACAATGCACATGTGGTTGTCTGTTTTGTATGCCCTGTAATTGGCTCCAAAGATTAATGGCAGGATGATACATTTGTTGGTCTATTGTTTATTCTCAGAGAATTTATTGAAGTCATTTTCATACCGGCTCCAAAAATGCAGTAATTGTACACCGTCTTATTTTGATTAAATTTTGTTGATACAAAATTCTGAGGTCACTGTTATTGTCTTTATTCCTCAGATTGTTGAAGCAGACAGAAGTAGTTCTTTACTGTGACTTCCATGGCCACAACCGTAAAAACAACGTCTTCATGTACGGTTGTAACAACAGAGATGATGATTCTCCGAAACTTCGAGAGCGTGTTTTCCCTCTGATGCTGAGCAAGAATGTCAAAGACCAGGTATTATTTGTCAGTACAATGCTGTTCTTTTTTATCTGTGTCCACTCTTAATTCCAGCCTCTGCATCTTCTTTTGCATAGTTCGCCTTCAACAGCTGTAAATTCCAGGTTCAGAAAACCAAAGAAGGAACCGGACGAGTGGCCATGTGGAGACTTGGCATCAAAAACAGCTACACCATGGAGGCCACTTTTGGAGGTTCCACACTGGGTTGGTGTGCACCTTCTGAATGTGTCGTTTTTGTGTGTATACTTTTATGATGTGTTTCAACTTTAACATTTCATCAGGTGAGCGGAAGGGAACACATTTCACCACTCAAGACCTCAAGTCCCTGGGCTATTATTTTTTAGACACCTTACTTGACTTTTGTGATCCAGATCCGACAAAGGTAAGAGAACAGCACACATCTTATTGTGATTTTATTGACTCAAACTCATGCATCTGATTTAATAGTTCACTTATGCCGCTTCAGGTGACCTATTGTATAAAAGAACTGACAACTCTGTTGAGAGAGGGAGTCCGAGAACTGGGCAAAGAATTGGACAGTGACTTCTCTGTCTACGATTTGGAATCCGGGTAATCTATCAACATACATGAATTTGTGAGGAAACCTAGAGTTTCCCAAGAATTTCGATGCATACTAAATCAAATATGTCCCACTTCTGTGAGTTGTTGAATGTAAACGTGCACACACATAGACGTTTTAATTTTTGTTGCAAAAATGATCATCCCATAAAAAGGTCTAGCAAAGCAAATGTATTCCATGTATTTATTTGAGTGTATTATATCCATATTGATTCTTTTTCAATTCAAAAAGATTTAAAATAAGCTAAAACACAAGCAAAAGTATTGAATTTAACAAATCAATGAATGAGAATCAACTTGCATTTATGTAGTATTGTTTTTCCTTGTTGAATTAATAGAAAATCAATTTTCTTGGATCACATTCATTGGGTAGATGAACCTGATCATTCATAACAATTGGAAACTTGAGTAACGTGTGTTATTAAATTGGACTTGAAAGTAACTATTACTTCTTTTGCTTTTGCAGCACCAGTGGTTCCAATAGCTCAGATTCTGATGGACTTCCATTACATTTGCTCACACACTCGCAAGCTGCACATTCAGAGGTAAGTGACATAAGGTGATGCTCTGCTCCCGGGGAGAAATTTTTCTATATACGCATTTCTTTTTTTGTCAGATGATGATCAGATTTGGATAACGTACAAAAAAATATGCTGATCCTCTCACCCATAGCAATCTTCTGTCAAGAACAAGAAGAAAATGACTCGCAAAGAAAGAGACAGGCTGAAAAATAGGATCCAACCTGAAGTTCTGCAAAGCATCACACAACATATTGTAAGACAAAAGTACACCGATTTTTGAATTGTACAAATCATAAATCTCAAACATTTAACATTTGGCTCTTTGCAGGAGCCTGACTATGACATTGAGAATGCACAAAAAGAGAGTTTCCTAGAAAGACCACCTAAAAGACACAGGAGAAAATGGCAGGTATGACATGAAATACTTTATTGTGCTGACCCATGAAGGAGACATTCACCAAAAAGCTGAATCTTTGAGAGGGTTCTGGGTTAAAAGCGTTGATAGACAAATATAGGTCAAAAGAGGTTTGTTTGCTGCTTGCTGTATAAACAGTAAGACCTGAGACAAGAGTCAACAAGACATGACTTACATTCAATCTCCTCATCTCATCATGCACCGCATCTCCACAATTGGTGACCACGACTGTTAGGGTTTATAAACTATCTTGATCGTATGATTATGTTGGAATGTAGACTAGAATTATTAACTTTGTTGAAACCTTTTACCTTTCCTTGACTCTGAAAATTTTAACCATTCAAGTTGTTGAAACTTTCCAAATGGTGTGGAAACACTTTCTTGCTTAGTTAGTCATCTACAATGCTCCATTAGTTTCTGTTTCCACGGCCTTGTAAAACAATGAGCTGGGACCCTCTGCACTGATTAACCAGTTGCTGAGGTGACCACCAAACATGTCCAATGTCACCCCCCACCCTACTTGTTCTCAATAAATATGCTCTTGTAAGAGACTAACGGCAGAGTTTGTTCGCACATTGCTGTACCTACAGTAACGAACAGGCTCTCCACTTGCAAGTGCTTAAAGGGCATACTGTCTCCCGTGTGGTTCTTGCAAAATAAGTTCGAGTCAGAACATCTCTAACAACGACAGCACCAATAATCTCAGATATGAACGCTTGCATCACTGCACACTGCAACAATCAAGTTGCTCGAGCACAGTCGTGATTTCGGCACATCGTGGCCCAGTTTCAGATGAGGGGAATAAGGCAGGATGTTCGAAAATACTTTCATGTGGTGGCACCGTGGCGACTAAAAGAGACATGATTTGCCTTCGTCTCCTTGTCTCGTTATAGTGTAAGGTCTTGAATGGAACCCCCATTACTATTCCTCATGTTGAATTGTATCAACACTTTTTCTGTCAAGGTAAAACTTCCTGGCCGGAAAAGTGTGATCCATGCAGGAAATACTGATTATCTGGGGATCAGTCATGTAACCCTTTGGCAAGGCTTTGAACCTATCAAGGTAATGACTTTCCTGTTGTCTGACACATTCCATACAATTTACCAACACATTTTAGCTGGTAAATTGATGAATTTTTAAACCTACATTCTATATCTCAATTTTAGTTTTGATTTGTCTTAAGTGTGTACCCCTTTGAATTCAATCTTCTGAAGATGTCTGAGGCTTTTTTTTTTTTGGAGCGGGGCTCGTATTCAAGGCAGTTAAATTCACATCTGTGCAAAGATTAAAAGAAAGTGAGAAAAAAGGTTAAGGTCTTTGTACCTGCCTATTTGCTGTTGTTTATTAATTAAACGGCTGTTTTCCCCAATTATATTAGCATTTTTTACATTTAGTAATAAAAGTATCACTGATATATGGATCCCATAATCTACCTGTCCTACTATTTTACCCTTCAAATATGTTAAAATGATTTAAATGATAATTCAAAGAACTAGTAATGGTGTTTGACTTTCATTATATTCTTGCCCAAAAAAAGTTTAGTTTCGTTTCTCCTGTGACTGAGCTAGTTAGTCAATTTAATCTTAAATTGTGAGTGAGAGCTGGCATGCTGCACAGATGTTTTGCAATTCTCTCTGTAAATAGTGACTTGTACAAAAGCACAAAGCAAAAAAAAAAACAAAAAAAAAAATGGACCCAGTGATGACTTGAAACTTGAAAAACCCTGTGGTGGCGTTCAAAGGTTAAAGTACCACTGTACTAGCACCTGACAAGTACAACGTTTGATATTTCTTTTCAAATGAAAGTTGGAAGTTATCCTCTGTGCTGTTTCAGAGTACTTCTCGAGAAGATAGGATGGTAGAAAAAGACACGCATCGCAAGAAGAGAACTAGCGCAAACATCACACCATTTGCAGCCATTTCAAATACAAAAGGTGCGTTTTCTATATCGCTTGTATTTAACGGGCACTAACTGAGCACCACTTGCGGTTCGGACTCAGAAGGATCAATCAAAGGAATGTAATCCGTAATTATTGATTGGAATGTCTTAAGTCACAATTGTGTTGATGTGTGTTGATATTTGCTTAAAAGAGGAACAACAGAAAGAGAACGCACAATGGAAATCAAAGCTACTGCACTTCAGTGCTTTACTTCGCCGCCCTCCAAGATTCTTGTACCCAGTCCAGCAACAGATGCAGCAGCTAAATCATCATCAGTATCATCAACATCTTCAGCAGCAACATTATCAGCAGCAGCAACATTACCAACGTTATCATCATCAGCTGCAGCGGGAGCTACAGCTGGACGAGGAGCTACAGCATCAGGGGGAGGAGCCACAGCAGCAGCAGGATTATTACCATTATCACCATCATAGTCATCATCATTATCCTCAGGAGGAATTCCATAATCACCATCATCACCATCATCACCATCAGTATCCTCAACGTCATCATCATCATCATCATCATGAAATGCAGCAACAGCAGCATTGCTTCTCTGGTGAGTGGTGTATCCATAATGATTGTTTTTTTTGCACATGCAGAAGTTCTACCTGTTTGAATTTGTATCACTCTTTTAGGACTATCACCCGCCAATGCATCATCTCACAGGTAAAAGTTGGACCATCAATGATTGTTTCTGCTGCGGGTTGAGTGAGGTTCTTTTTCTTTCCAGTCGCCGTCGTGCCATGTTTGACGTGGTTCCCACAAGGCACCTGCCGCCAAGCCTCAGCGATGAGAATGATTATTCTAAAGATAGAAATCCCTCAATGACGCCAAATCGTTACTATGTCCAACAGGATATGCCCACTGCACTTGAACACATATCTAGCACCAAATGGCAAGCTCTGAGAGATGAAGACTTTGCAGGTTGGTCTTGAATGTTGACATAGTTGGTTTGTACTCAAGTGAAAACGCAAATAAATAACTTGCGAAATGATGTATTTCGACTAAATACAGTGTCTTCAGCTGGTTTAAGTTTGATAAATCCGGTTTTGTATTTTATTTAGTTGGATTGCTGAAACATTTACCATTTCGAGAGATGAACCGTCGAGATCTCATGACCGAAATCAGTCAGAGAAAGCCTCTTTCCCACTCTAATTTGATATTACCTGTACTACGATACACAGACGTGCGAGGACACAGGTAAAAAAATTGAAAATCTTTATTGTGGAAAGATGAATGGTCCACTGAGCTGAAGTTTAACAAGATATACTGGTGTTCTGCACAATATCATGATACGATGGGGATAGTTTGTGATAACTGAGATGTTTTATTGGTTTCAAGTTGTACCTCAACTTCACAATGTCAGAATACCACTGTAGAGCACAATTAAAAAAAATAACAGTACAAACCTGTGTTTTTCCACTTTTCATCAGACTGAGCAACGCGACTTTAGAAGACAGGAGACTAAAGAGCATTTTACCCCCTGTAGCAAAGCCGTCCACATCTACAGAATGGCACCATAGGTGAGCGTCACTGTCAGGCTGAGGATCACAGTCCCCAGTAACTCAGGAAGAGTAGGTCACTGTGGCACTGCTCCAGAGAGGCCATCCGAGTCTGCTGCACTTTACAGTACGATGTTGGGATTACAGACATTTTGGCCAATCAATGGAACATATTTGTAAGGACTTAAGGAACATGTGAAAGCATCTAGTTAACAGGATCTCTCTGATGCTAATGTCATTTTAGATGGTGTGTTTTAACCTATGCTAACATAGCTTGACAATTTGACTTGTATGTCTAAAATTGAAATTACGGAGTCATATGGTAACATTCATTGATGGCTACATTTAATAAGCAGTATAAAAATAATACATTATTTGCATGTTTTTTTTTTTACAATCATACCAAAACTATGTACAAACTTATGTTATACATTGACAAAATATAAATATGCTTTCTCTTAATAAATTCATTATTTACATTTTATAAAACTTAAACGTGACATTGTGCTTATAGTCTTGGACGTTTGAGGTGCTCAAATGTGTTCTGATGTGTGTGAAGTTGGTAAAAAGATGTTTTAATCAAACTGGCGGAGATGGAATTGACTTTCTGTGTGTCTGACCAAGTCCCGGAGTGCTACAAAACCAGCAACAGCCTAGAGGATTCAAGAGAAAAAAAGCATTTTACTTGTCTAACTTGAATCCAAATCACTCAAGTACAAAAAAATGAAGGACTGATGTCCTACAACGACAAGAAGCCTCATACCTGCGTGAGGATGAAAACCGCTAAAACAATGTGAACGGCTCTCTCCAGCGGCTGTATAAGAATGGCTTCATTGAAAAGCTGAAAGAGGATTTGTGGCAACTGCAGCAAGATGCTCAGCAGCCAAAATCCAGCCAACTCTGCAACCTTTTCAAAAACAAAATAACAAATTATTTGTGGTTAGTGCTCATTGCATTGTCCTCAATTTTTGTGATTGGCGCTGGAGCAATCCTCAAAATTCATTTTAGTATTGTCGTGCCACCTTTTCGTGCAGGTTTCCCACATAGCCAAGATAAAGTCTGATGGCTTCAATAACAGTCATCAGGATGAGGATAGTCATGAGGATGAACTTGTAGTAGTCAGGCAAAGCAGAATACTGGTAAAATAACAAAGAAATCATGAAGTTAACAGTTGCTCATCACACTTCCATGCAGTTCTTTTCCGTTTAGATGACCTCGCAGTACTGTGTCAGACTGGCAAACTTCTTCAAACTCACAGAAGAAAGCAGTACAGTGTTTGTGTAATACTACAAAGTACAAGTTATTATTATAACATATGTTTTCGTACTTTGAGGTGCAGCATGACAATCTCACTGATCCACCACAAGGGGAAGAACCACATGTTAAAGAACAGAGACATCTGGAGGGGAAGGCTGGACAGAACGCGCTTGTCTGGGTGGGAAAACAGACACAGAGTTGTTACACATAAGTGAAGCTGCATGGAAAGACGAGTTTGCTCCAAACATAAACACACACACACACACAAAAAAACATTCCAGTTGTTAGTCATGCTAGCTCGCTGCTATGCTAGCTGCGTGTGAACTTTACCGTGTGTTGAGGACGTGTCGCGCTCTTTTGTGGGAAATTGACTCTGATCCACAAAGACATTACGAGAAAAATCCTCCAAACGTTTTCTAATAGTGTCTGGTAGATCCATTGTTTAGAAAGCGATGGTTAGCGTTCTTATCAAAGAAGGAAAAGTGATCCTCCTCTTCCTGTTCTCAGACGGCATAGGCTGCTGCCGTCTCCATGGCAACCAAGCACCACCGGGGCTCCGTTTTGGGGCAACATTCTCTCTGAAAACGCGCAAAAAAAACCCACCTTATTTTTAAATACATAGATGAGTTCAAATGCTTTTCTTTTGTTTTTCTCATCTTTTTTACGCACACTGGGTCATTAAATTAGGTACACTAGATCAGGGATGGGGAAACAGCTAAATTAGTGACTTTCAATTTTTAAATTAGACAGGATCCGATGTTGAAAATAAATGGATCATATCTGTTTTATGAAATTATAAAAATGTACTATTTTATTTTGCAATGTTTCAACTTGCCGCACTGCACTTTATGTTAGTGTAATTTGTTTTGCATAGATAGGTTGCTTGAGGTTTAGTGCTCGCCCTCAGTGTTGCAAGCATTTTTACATCCTCAGAATGATTTATCAGACTAAAACCTGATGGAGTAAGTTCAACTCCCCAAACACATTTGTTGTGATCTGCGCACATTAATTCATTTAATCATCATCATCATCTCATGTGAATATCATGAATTTTATTGTTGAACTGTTTTACGTCATTGTCATGTTAATACACAAATATTTATACTTGTTGGGCTGGAGTTGCGAGTATAAAATCAGCTGCAGTCACACAAAAATAAGGACTAGTTCTTGAAATGGTAAAAATTGTCAAAATAATGTTTTCATGTTTTTTCTCACGTTTGTTGTATATACAGTATCATATTTTAACATACAAATGTAGTCTCAAGATGCAATTTGCAGCCCACGTGGCAAAACATTCACAGTTTATCACAAATCACAATAAAACAAAAAACATTCAATTTGACACAGCAGTAAGCAGCGCCAGCGCCACAAAGTATAGAGATGATTTTTTAAACTCCTTCAGATGATAAATTCACACGAGTTGTTTGTGTACGATCGCTCCATAGTGTCATAGTATCGCAGGCAAGCTTTGTACTGAAGAAGCTTCTCTGTTAGTGGGCTGACTGTCAAAGCTTTACCCCGCACACTCAGATCCATGTACCTGAGGAAAGAAAAAAAGTTTTGAAGTTGTAAAAGCAACTGGCAATATTTTACATGCAGATAATTATGAATGGCTTAAGTTTGACCTCCCTACAATATGCCCGTGTATCTCACAAAAACGAGAACTAGGAGGGGCTGAAAACATCCATCAACACATTTGCCTCTCATTCAGAATGCTGAGAGTAAAAGTGGGACCTCTGAGCCTTTCCTCCTGGATCTAGAACAGCACGCTGGCCATCAGAGGCAGTTATATTTTGTCAGGGGGCCTTCATTTATTCATGCACAATAAAAAAAAATGCAACTCGCTGACCATTAGTCAGTGAATTAGTCTGCAATATGACTTCTTGAAGGTCAAGCTGATTATGTAAATTCTGTTTCTGTAATTCTCAGTACCTGTTTGATATACTCCAATACACCAGAGTATTTATCATCATCAGTGTGGCCATGAAGAAAAAGAATCTCTCCAGATTTCCATCATGCAGGACGCTTGGATAAAAGGAACCTGCAGTCAAGCATTGCTATGTATTATACAACATGTAGAATTTAAAGTAAGTATGAGTACTTGTTTACCTCCAGACATGAAGTAGACCAACTGAATGCAGATAGCTCCAAGGAAGCAGCCTCCCCCATAGGACAGTGTGAGAAAGTGCAGGGAGATTCCTCGAATGTGCCCAGGGGTCAACTGGAAAGAGATGAGAGAACCTGCCGTGGAAAGCAGAAACATGAATTGAATACGACATTCCATTGTTGCTTAAGCAAATCTGCCTTTTCACTCACATGCTGGAGTGACCAGAGCCTCAGCCAGTCCAAGTAGGATGTACTGCGGCGCCAGATGGAAACACGGCATAGAAGATACTTGGAGAACCTTTCCGGAGAGGGTTTGCTCCACCAGGGGGAAAGCCTTTCTGTGCAGCTCAGATAAACCTGCCACCAGGACGGACAGAGCTGCACATGCATGCCCCAGAACTGTAAGGGGAGGATTAGATAGGGTGGGGTGATGAGACAGGGGGCTGCAGAATGGGAGTTGCATGACAAGTCATTTTAAGAGAGAAGAGGGAGGGCAGCAGAGATAGAACAAAAAGAGGCATATTTAGATGAAGATGATAAAACACCGTGTTGTGTCACCCAGTGGTGGGTAAAGGAGAATACTCACTAATTACTTTTGCCGGTGCCACTGGAGTTTTGGCCATGGAGAGAGAGTAGCTGTTCACGCACTCGATCATCGGAGCCAACATGAGAAGAGGTAAAATGCTGATCACGTTCATGGTGCCGATGGGTAACAGGGCATCACTCAGGTGGAGGTTAGAGTTCATCGCTTGTAAGTAGTATCCAGAAGGAATCTGCATGGAACCACAGTAAAAAACAAAATAATGCATTTTTGTACTTTGCGCTTGAGACACTTTACAGCAGGGGTCACCAACCTTTTTGTAATTGAGAGCTACTTCTTGGCGAGTGACCAGTTTCCAAATCTACTAAAATGCCCTTACTCATTGTTTCCTTGGGGGCTACCTAGTTCCCCCCCCATGTTGATGACCCCTGCTTTAATTTGCTACTTGCCTGAGTAATACAGGCTCTGTATATCAGTTGGAGACCATAAAGAGGGAAGAGCTTGGCCAAGACTTTGACGTTCTCTACGTGAGTCTCACTGTACCGCCCGCCGTTATTCTCCTTGGCCCGGTCCAACCAGGACGGCACATCTCCACTAAGGTGGCGATAGTGAAGGCAACACATCTTGAGGGAGTTCATGAAAACTCCAAGCGTGGTCAGTAAGGATCCGCCTTTGACAGAAACAAGACGACATTAGTTTAAGGTGCCAAAAATAAAAAATTAATCTCACTTACCTAAAAAAAAAAAACTCTTATATGGCTTTGTTTTTTAATGTTTGTGAGAGTTTTATGGCTTTCTACCAAAGCATTTTAGCCATGATGTTTGGTACAATAAACATTTTGGGTTGAATTTTTAAGAATTTGGTCAAAAGAGTAAAAAAACAAAAACCGACATGACCAGAAATATTCTAATGACAAAATATTGATGGTGCATGCATCTTACCTTTCTTGGGTTTGTAGATGAGTTTGTTGCGCATCATGTGTATGGCAATAAGTGCCAGCAATGCCGATGTGAAGGGGATTAAAAAAACCAGATTTTTGGCCACAGATTGCTGGATGTAAGCAATACCCAAAAAAACAACAGTGGCATTTAGGTTAACCAACCAGTAGAACCTAAAAGAAAGAATGACACGAGTCTTATTGCATTATGTTTTGCAGCATTCAGATGAAATTCCTTGCTCTAAGATAACATGGACAAATCACTCGCTTCAATTTGAGATACATACACACGTTGTGCACCTATTTATGCTGTATCGTCATCATATGTATTCCCCCAGGTTAGTAAGAATACAATAAGTTAGCTGAAGAACAAGCTAAATGTCATCTTTGCACAACAATTACCCAATATCCAAAGTCCCGGTTACTTTAAATATTGATTCCGATATGTACTTGCCAACTAAATGGACATTCTGTAGATGCATCACATACCAGTTGAAGAAGCCCAGAAGCTGGTACTGATTGTAGCTCTGCAGGCTGTAAGCACCCAAGGGACAGAGAATGGCCCGGATACCACCAATGCCAAGTGCAGCAGCCAGAAGGCCGGTGTAGAACAGCGCCTGCTGCTCTTGAGCTTCCAACTTGTGACTCATATGATGAATGTCAATGTAGAAATCTTCAAAAGGAAACGCTACGACGGGTAACATGGCCGTGCCTATGGAAAATACAATTGAGGAGTCACTGCGATTGCAGGTTAGAAGCTGAAGATATTACTGAACATATTAGCTCACACTGGGCTGAAATATTGATTTGAACATGGGGTCAAAAGGTAAATAAAGGGATCCACACTATGTAGTACAGTAAGACCTCTCATGATTTTAGTTCTTTTTTTGTCCGATTTTTGTGTGTGTAAGTTCTTTTTCGTGATCTGAGTTTCCACGGTACATAACTGTAGAAAACTAAAAACTGCTCAAAAATTCTGATGCTCTGCCAAAATCAAAATGTGAACCATGTCATATAAAAATACGAAAAATAAACATTGTGTCTTACCAAAGAAATGGAGAAACACGCACAAGTAGAGCACCTTGGTTCTTCCTAAGCAGGTGTCGGCAAACCAGCCGACTAGCACAGGGGTGAGTGTGCTGGCTCCTATGAAGCACAAGTTCACTGTTGCGGCCAGGTAGTTGTCGTAGCCGAGCTTTACGGTGCAAAAGAGAATCATGTTGCATACAATGCAGAAGAATGTGAATCTTTCACACAGCTCCACCAGCAGAACACAAATGATGACTTGAAGCTTTTTGCGGCGTCCAGGTGATGCTCTCCGGTCTGGACGAGTGGTCTTGGAGAGCTGCCGCAGATGGCGTTCTCTCTCAGGCAGTCTCTGAACGTCCCCTGCCACCATCCCGCTTGCTAACTGGTGACCAGACTCCCTCATGGAATGGATGTCGTCTGTGAAATTGCCGAGCTCTGAATATGAAGTCTCTGCCTTCTCGGAGACGAGCAGCCGAGGCCGGGGGGCTGGCCCGAGCGGACATACAAAACATCAGACACAACTGTGTTCGACACGTGCTTCGAGCTCACCATCATTCCTCATGATTACTTTACTGATTAAATGCGTCACACGTTTTCCTCACAGTCAATTGACACATCATTAAAACACGGTATCCGTAGAAGTGATGGATGGAAACAATTTAGAGAGCAGCCCAGAAATACTTCTGTGATGACCAAGATGCATTTGGTTGTTTTGTCCTTTCCGGACAAACAGCTTTCCTACAGTCTTAATACCTAATTTTAATTTACCTAACTTCCACTGAAAGATTCCACCAAACATTTTGTATTAATATGCTCTTCCAATAAAACAGATCAGCTCAACACAACAACAACAAAAAAGATAATTTTATTTCACACATAAGAAGCACTCACCAAATACCACAACTCTTTGTGAAAACAGTCCAAACTCATTTTGGAACGCTTGCTGTATTTAGGCTGATGATGTTAAGAGCATGAGACAGAGGGCACACACGTAAACACCAAGCACGGCTGAATCAGTACATTGTGCCTGGGGTTACGGTAAAGGTTAAACCAGGGATCAGGTCGAAGTGACAGGTGTGAAATACAGCTGACTCATTGCAAATATTGTGTCTCTTTTAGCTTTATAAAAAATAACTGTAGTTTGAGTGTGCAGTGCTGTAAACCTGCCAGTTGATATAAGTCTAAAGCATTACAAAAAAAAAAAAACATTCTTGTGACCTGTATTAAAAAAAAAACACTCAATGACTCTTAGTCAGAAAGTAAAACTATAACATCCACGGTATAATCAAGTTTTATTGTTGTTTTTCGATATTTCTGACATTCCAAATTCAAGGTTTGATTTTTCAATATTTATCAATTATATATTATTTATGATATATCATAACAATAATAATAATAATATATAATAATTTATCCATATCTTGTGTTTCCGGTAACAAAATAATTTGTGAAAGGTGTTTTGTAATGATATGTAAAATAGTTTTATCACTTGCATGGATTTCTTTTGGATCACCATATAATGCAGTAATATCCAAATTCCTATTTTAAATGCAAAGTAAAATTGATAAAGTACAGATCCGGAATGACGTCAGTCGTCGTCATGTCTTAGGCGTGGTGCATCATGGGAAGACGATTGTTCGTGAAGTTTATGAACATGAAAGGGAGGAAGTAAATGCCGGATGGCACCGCTATATTAAAAGTAAGAAATTATTTGGGCAAACATTATTGTAAATTACCCAATGACTAGCATAGTGAGATGAAATATCGTTAAACCGTAGTGCCAATACTCTGTGCTAGCCAAATTTAGCTAACTCTAATTTCGTATTTGTACTATGTGCGTTTGCATTAGCGTTTGGGTACTACGATGAACGTGGACCTGTTGCAGTACCATTTATGTGATGTGATTACAGAAAAACAACAACACATATTAGTCATAAAGTTGCTGTGATGTAAAGTAACTGTATCCCGCTTGCAGGTATCGATCTTCTAGACATGTCTGGTTGGTGCCAACCGAGCTCCCCAGCGCTTGCGTCTGATGACTTCAGCTCGACCCCCCTCAAGTCAGATGAGCGAAAACACGTCTGCGTACCAGAAAACCTGGTGGGCGACGACATCCTACCTGAGGACGACGACACTTACTCCTTGTTATCCCCAATCTACCATGATAGTTATGAAAGCGATGAAGACGCGCTCAGTGCTACTGAGCAACCGCCCAGTGCTACTGAGCAACCGTCCAGGTATTACCTGCTTCTTCTATAAGGTGAACAGAAATCATTTTAAATGTACACAGTCCTTTCATCTCCGCTTACATATTCTTATTTTTAAGATGTGAGCAACAGAAAAACACCTCAAGTCAGACAGAACCTGAAGCCCTCAGTGCCTGGGAAATGTGGCTGGTAAACAAAGCAAAAGAAGACCAGCTTAAAATGAAAATGAAAACCGAGAAGGCAAGTTGACAAGTTGTTTTATCGGCGTATATTGTCCCACTTTTCTCAAAAAAGGCATGGCTACAAGTTCTGATTCAAACACGTCTTTAATCAGGCACGTTTACTCAAGGAACAAAAAGAACATGAAGAAATGGAACTGAAACAGAAAAAGATCATGGAGGATAAAAAGATCAGAGACTGGCAACAGCTTAAACGAGAGCAGGTTGAAATCTTCCCCATTAAGTTAGCCATTACTGCAAAAAAAAAAAACTGCTCTGATCATGTTTTATGATTGTAATCCAAGGAAAGACATAATCATCTTCTGAAAATCAGCAAAGAAGAGGAGGTACGGCATCAACAGGAAAAACAAAGAGAGTTTCAACAGAAAGCTCAACAGAAGTACAACGACTGGCTTCAGAAGAAGAAACAAGAGAGGTTAGAAAAGGAAAAGAAGCAAAAAGTAAGACCCTTTTCAAAGTGTCTGCGATTTAGCTACTGCTTGGCCTTATGTTTTGATCATTGGGGTCTGTCTCGTTTCAACAGGAGGAAGCAAGTCTGAGAGAGGAGCAGGAGAAAGAGCGGCGGAGGAAAGCAGAGGAGAACTTTAAGGAATGGCTGACAAAATCCAACGAAAAATGCAAACAAAGTCCAAAACCACCTCATTATTCAAGTGAGTGTGAAGTGGCAATTCTTAGCTTCTTGGCAACTTTCTGGATAATACCATCATGTAGATATGTGAATCGTGGTCCATTAATTGCATGTGTGTAACCTGCAAGTGCTATCCTGCCTTCAGATCCCTGCAGCTTCCACCCAGCACCCGGCTTTTACAACCCAATCCCATGGAAGCCCATCCATACGCCCCCTCCTGAAACATCCCCCGAAAACACACCGAGCAAACCGATTCAAAAACAAAGAAGAGGACATCAAAGCTCAACATTTCGATTCACAAACAGGACGTACAGATGACAAAGCTTTGTCCAATTCAAATGGGAATCACATT
Source organism: Syngnathus leptorhynchus (assembly GCF_054491065.1). Classification (NCBI taxonomy): domain Eukaryota; kingdom Metazoa; phylum Chordata; class Actinopteri; order Syngnathiformes; family Syngnathidae; genus Syngnathus; species Syngnathus leptorhynchus. Next base: position 10,128,549 of record NC_141200.1, read on the forward strand.
GTGACAAGGGGAACACTAACGTTTCCTTCTTGAGCTTGTTTTAAAGGAAGGGTAAACCGATTATGGTGCATTTTTCATGAACTAGCCCAGTTTTTGTATTATTATTTTTTTTTTAGCAGAGAAATTAAAAAGTTTGCGTTTTTTAATTTTATCAATTCATTTTTAAGAAATAATAAAACCACAAATGCCTCTAAAAACACCCTCTTTTAATGACGAATACAACTACACACTTAAGTATAGCCAACTTTACATAATTACAGTGTGAAAACAACATTTTGTTGTTCTGATAAAAAAAAAAAAACATGTTTTGTGATAAAAATATATTGGTGTCAGATCCAGAAAGTAAAAACCCAGCCACAGTTGCATCAATTCAACTGACAGGTAAATAATCTTATTGACTTGTGCCAGGGTTTTACTATCTGGACCTGGATTCTCCAAAATACACAATGTTTCACCCCTTTAATGGGCCACTTAATCCAGGGGCCATCCCTCCTGCTGGAACACTAACTCCACGGCATCATTGACATCCTGCACCACATAGGACGGCTGCGTGAGGCTCGGGTCAAAGCCAAAGTCCCTGTGACCGTGAAAGATGCGCTGCTCGGTCACCGTGTGTCCCGAGTCCGACGGCAGCTCCTCCTCTTTGCTGTACACTCCCGTACACACCAGAATGGAGCGACAGGCCTCGGGGAGATCCGAGCCTGGCTCGAACGCAGTGGGTGTGCCGCCTAGCTCGGTTGATGTCATGTTATTAGGGGTCTGGTAACCGCCTTGAGAATGTGCCCCACTTTGTTTAGCTCTCGTCTGGGCCTGAGGATACTGAGCAGCCTGGAGGTAACGGTTGTAGAGATTGGCACCGTATATATCGGCCATAGGGTTATCGCTATCATGGAGAGGAGAAAGATGTCAATGAGTTTGGATGAACTAAAAGTGTGTGTGCCAAAATGGAGGAATGGACTCACCCTATTGCGTATAGTCTCTTTACGGGTGTGGCCCATCCAAGTCTCTCGGCCTGCTTTCTGACCAGCAGCTCTGCATAATTATAAGTCACTATGCTGGGTTTACCAATCAGAGCTTCATACTTCAGGTCATGACCTGTCACCTTCTTGTAAAGGCTCTCCAAGCACACCAGGAACATACCATGACCAAACCTGTTAAGGAACCACAACATGAATGAAAATTCAAGGGAAAAAAAAAAAAAAAGCACTTTTGTTCCCCCCCAAACAACCGACCTGGGATTCTTGGCTTCGGTCATCCACATCAGATCCATGTTGCAGGCCAGTAGAGGAATGTGAGGATACTGCATATTATTCCAATTCCTGTCCGGATTTCCGTTGGTTAGAAGGACGTCAAGAATAAGCTGGAGATTGGTCTCCCATCTAATTGGCTCACCAAATAAGATGACCGCTACAAGGATATAAGAGGAAACAAAACATGTACACGTGCATCTCAATCAATTAGAATATCATAGAATTACTTTTAATATCGATATGAGGTCAAACTAAAGATGAAAAGTATTGAAGTATATCTTTAAATTTAACTTTTTAAAGTAAACTCCTAGAATATTTTTTTTCTATGATACTCTAAGTTGCTGAGATGCACTTGTATATACACTACTTAATATCATATGCACGTGTAGAAACATACCATCTATTTGCTGTAAACCTTTAGTAGGAGGAATCTGTGGGACAAGATAGAAGTATGAAAAAAAAATTACTATGTATACGGTACATTAGGTACAATACATCCAGTAAAGAAGAGCTGCTCTAAGATCAGCTCATACTAAATCGTGATGGTGTTGACAAGACGTTTGCGGTTAGTGTGGAGCTAAATAACTCACGCTGCCTTTGGGTCTTCTGTTATGATCCACTATATCCAGAAGTGGGTAACTCTCTCGGAGTTTATCGATGGTGACAATATTCTGGAAGCCCAACCTGAAATTTAAGTAGGTCAAGGCAATTCCCACGTGACCTTTAGTCTTTGTAACAATGATAGAGTAAATCTACAGACAAACAGGCGGTAAAGGGTCCAAAGTTTTTTTTTTTTTTTTAAACTTTGACGAGCAGAGTGGAAACACGCTAAATAAACAGAATCAATTGAGAGCATGAGTTGCAGATTTGAAACAGGATACATGTGAGCCACTTCTTCAACGGGACCCTGTCCTGACACCAGCACACACATTTGGTGAAACTGTGTGAACATTCGCAAAGGACTGTGTGACAGCATCACCTGCTCGGGCGACACCTGAATCAGAGAAACAGATACAAAATAAGACAAAGCAAGTTGGGACGACATTCAAAAATAAAAGAAGTTGGCCTTCACCTCTACATCAAGCACATGTGAAAGATGCTCTGCTTTAGTCTGCCGTATGGAGTTTCCAGCATTGGTGACAAACACCACAGGCACTTTGTATTTACCCTGGTGGTCCACAAGTTTCTTGAAACACTGCTTAGCAGCAGGGATGGGTGTTTGACCGCGCACCAGCACGCCATCGATGTCAAAGAGGAGACCGAATGAGCCCCGAGAACATGGCTAGAGAAAAGATGGGTGCACAGAGAAGGGGGGGGGGGTGGCATGAATTGATCATCCATTGTGCAGCATTATTGTTTCGATACAATTTAAGGCTGAACATTTAATAGAAAACAAATTGTGATTTTGGCTTCTCTCAAGCTTTAAAATGTTATAATAGTATATACAGTATTAATAATAGTATTTATTAAACAATTAAAAATTCAAAAAACTCCAAACTATCATTATATCCTATTACCGATTCATCCCTGCATGTTCAACACTTTATTCTTGAAACCTTTTTCTTTTTTGTCAATTCCAAATTGAATGTACCATTCAAGCATCTTGCATGTTCTACAACTTTGATGCCTTGCATCTTTGCACTCTTTGAAGTTTTGCTTCATCATTACCCTGATCAATTTACCATTTTTATTTTATCTTATGCTCTTTTCACAAATTTTGGAATTTACTGGCCAATCAAAACCGGATCATCTGGGACCTCTGGGATTATATTTTGTGCCATGTCATGTGGAAAACTGGTGTGACCAAAAAACAAAACAAAAAAGAAGTTCTTGCATGTTTGGTATCTTTGAATCTTGAGGAAAGGAAAATTCTGTGAAAACTTTAAATGTAAATGAATAAGGTCAGAAAATACGGATATACAAAAATAATATTGCTTTAAAAAACAAATATCTGCTCTTTCGCGTTTTTGTGTGATGCCGTTCATGAGTGGGGTGCACAGGGCAGAAGAAAGTTGCAACATAACTCTATGAATGTTACCTCTACTTTTTAAAGCCTTAACAGGCAAAACATTAGAAATGGTCAGTTCAGTTCGAATACATAATTAAATGAATCTCTTTAGTGTAAACAGTGTGCACAAGCATGTTCAATTCATAATACAGCTATGCACTGAATCTTTTTATTTTTATCAGGTACATTTAATGAGAAGATCGGTGAGTGCATTTCTAGATCAATATTTTGCAAAACAAAAGCTTGTCAATACTTTGCTCCTAAAGGATTGTGACACAGTGATACAGATAATATGACTAAGTAGAATTTACTCGTTGTAAAAAGCTGCTGGCAGGAGGATCTTTCGATTGCCCCACTGACCTTCGGGGGAGAAAAAAAAAAGCAATCACTTACATGGCTGTAATATCTTCTGGCTGCACCTTCACTGCCTGGTTGCAAGAGTTTCCACGCACTTCTCAAACACCTTAATGTCTGCATGATTAGTCTGCTAGTGAAATGCTGCGCGAGCAAAGACAAACGGGCCCAGTGCTTACGACACTGATGGCTATTTTTTTTTCTTTTTATTAAGGTCGCAAAAAGTTCAACCTTGAATCAATACCCCGCTGACTCAATAGCGTTTGTGGTGGTCTTAAATTTATTCCGGGCCACGAAAAGCGCATGCGTAAAACTGCGTCACGCTTCCAGGAAACGCCCTTGAATGAAATTCAGAGGCGCGGTTCATTTTAGGGAAAACGAAACTATATAGTTCGTCTGGTGTGCTTATTAAATTGTGATTTATTTTCAAATTCTAATGTGTTTAAAAGTTACATTACCGATACAGTTGTTTTTGATTTTTACTTATGATCCATAATTAATAATTTGAACTACGTCTAACACGTCACAGAGTTCTTCGAAACTGATTAAAAATTGGAAGACAACAAAAATATTCCGTATGTAGATTAGATAGTTATGAATGTTGTTGGTCACTTAAATGTTGTACAGAGGCTAAGATCAAATTCCTTGTTTGACATGCACAAACATGGCCAAATAAAGCTGATTTTGAAAAGTGGAACAGAAAATATACTGGATGGATGATTTTCATAAACTGGCAAATAAATAGGTGTGAGGCAACGTGTACTGTGCTTTGTCTAGAATTAAAAAGGAAATAAAATGTTATGGATTAAAAAAACATTTATTGGCACAAAATAAGTTGTACTAATAAACAGTACAAAGCACATCACTTGCGTAAAGCTCATAAAGCTTTAAGGTATCCATGTAATAAAAAAACAACAACAATGTGAGCCACTCCTCAGCAAAATCTTAGCTCATTTTCTAGTCCATAAATCTTGGCCTTTAATGTCATCAGATCACTCTGGACCTTCTTGGTCCGCGTATTGCTCTCTCGGACCTCTTGCAGCATAGCTAAATCCTGGTTGGGCCCAAAATTAAGCATTACCTGGAGAATACATAGATGTAAGAGCTCAAGTCAAACATTCATTAAATTGACATAACAACACAAACTACTTCCTTATGTAGAACAAAGGACAATCATTTTCCCATGTTTCCATTTCATACGTTTTTGTCCATCGGTCTTTTTACCTGAACAAGCTGTTTTTCGACATCTTTGAGTTTTTGTCGGAGTTGTCTGAGGTCTGTCTTGAAGCCCTCCACCTCCAAGGACCTCCTCTTCGCCAGTGCTTCATGACGCTGAGTCGTCAGTTTAAGACGATCGGACAATTTTTCCGCGCGCTCCTGTGCAAATCAAACATTGCCCAAGTCAGATGGGAGTTGTCTGTAATATAAAGGATCCTTCCAAGTCAATGCCTCTTCTCATTCCTTTCCGATATGTCTATTTTTTTTATTTTGTGTTTCATTTATTGACTTTTTAAATCTACCCAACTACAAACTTGGAGACCATTCAGTATTTGTACCTTAAATATTTCTTGCCCAGCCTCGTTCTCCTCCCTGGCTTGGGCCAGTTCTGATTCCAGATTGACACACTGTTCCCTGTACATCTCTGCCAAACGGTTGGCTTGCTTTACTTCCTCCTGCAATGCCTAAAAGAGATTAAAAGCTAAAGATGGGTTTGTAGGGAGGCTCTTTAAATGTCATAAAATACCCACAAGACGTACCTTTATGTCCTCCTTAAATTTTGGCCTGAAGTCAGTTTGAGTATTGTCGCCGCTCGCGGCTTGCCGTGACATACTAGTAGACATTGATTTTTTTGGAACATTCAAATCCCAGAGGAGGCGGTCCCTCTCCATCATCCATTTTTTCTCTTGAGTCTTTGTTTCATATTTGAGTTTTAAATAATCTTTGGTGCTCTCGTAGAGCAGGTTCTGGGCTCGTTGTAGCCTGCAAAGTTGCGCAAAAGAACACACGGTGGGTCAAACACAAATGTATTAAAATGTCTAGACAATTCTAAAAGTCTCACTTTTCTGTCAAACTTTTGATGTAGGACTCAAATCTCTGCCTTTCAGCCAGTGCCTCCTGTATTTTCATTTTTCGGTCCTCCTGGAGTGAATCAACCTGTTCTCTGGCTAGTCGGGTTTGTTCCTCCATCTGGGCATGCAGCGCTTCCACCTGGGCCACATAATACAAACCATGCATGAATACAACTATGACAACATTTGAATGAATACAAGCAGAAACCGTGGTACTTACCTGTAGTATTAAAGTATGGTTGTCCGTCTTATATTTTTCTAAAATATGGCAAGTTTCTGAATCTGTGAGGTTTCCTTTCCTCATGCTCGTTGCTAAGGAAAAAACGAGTAATATAAAAAAAAAATCTATCAAGGAATATCTTCTAATTATTTTTGTTTGCATTTTCTTTACTAGAAGAAATTACAAGAACAAAAAATAACTGGAATATTACATTCATCTGTTTGTATGACACGAGAAATAAACATCATTACAAAAATGTTTTCTTACCTTTACTGGTTACGTTGGCTTTTAACTTTATTGCCCTGAGATTTAAATTTTCCCCCGACTGCTGCATCTTCTGTTTGATCACCACCTAAATAACATTTAACACAATTAGTATTTGTAAGTGGCATTAAAATTTCCTGTCACGATGCCATGGCAACTGCTACCGAATAAAGTGAATACCTACTCCAGTAAGATAATAGAGAAACCATCACCAGCCATTAACGTCACAAGAGAAGAAGAGTACCTTGTGAGGAGGCTCCCGCAGAAAATATGTTGTCTCTCCATCATCAGCACCCACCAGCGAAAGAAGGTGCTGGATTTTTTTTCTGTCCTCCAGCTCTCTGTGCAACACAAAACAAGTCGGCTTTGACAATTCGAAAAGCTGACACAGAATGATTTTACCCGGATAGTCATGTTCTTCGCATTTTAAATCATATTGGTCATTATTATTGCAAAAGGTTGCTGTCAAGGAACCCAAGGTGTTTTTTTTTTTTAAGAATGTTTGGTGTACCTGATTTTTAGTCTGTCATTTTCTGCATGAAGCCGAAGTGACTGTTCTCTTTCTTGGAAGAGGTACACCTGCATGTCACTCAAGGCATTCTGCAGTTCTGAAATCTCACCTTCACGCTGCCGCAAGTCATTCTGTAGCTTATGCTGTTAGACGGTATTAAAAACAGAGATATTAGGAGGTATAGGAACTTATCATATGTGACATTAAAATCAAACCCCAGCTCACCTGGTCCTCTACGAGGCTCTTGTACTTCTCCAATATCTTCAACAGCTGCCCATGCTCTCCATCAAAATAGGCAATCTTCTTCTTGTAGCCTTCCAAATGTTCCTTGGAAGGACGGAGGTGCCCCACCCGCTCATTGATGGGGGGAATTGGGGAGTTTGAATCCATACCAGAGGTTTGCCCACAGTAAAAGGATCTGCAAAAAGAAAGATGTGTCAGTCTTCAGTCTGGCTTGGTGCATTTGACTATGCAGTGTTAATGCTTGAACAAACATTCTAAAAAGTAATGGACACTTTGGACTGGTCGCCAGCCAATGGCAGGGCAGCAATCTTATATTTATACAGTACTATATCGTTTTTCACATTATATACTAACCATAACTTTATATTATTATATTCGAATTAATAAACACAGATTAAAACGATTCCGAACGCATAAAATGAAATGTTGAATTGTATGAACAAAGAGGCGTTCATTGTTCAATGTTCACTGAGTAGGGCGGAAAAGAGTTACTTCTATGACCAAGGCGCCCGGGAGAGCGGGACTTTTGAAATGTTCAACTTTGACACAATATTATAGCTACCATTTAGATCAAAAACACTATGCGTAATCATCTCACATACAGACTGATTTGGCAGAGTTGTTATGATTTGAACGATATGAACGATATGTAAATAAGGAGGATGTCACTGTTTGCAGAAAGTGATAGTGATCGTCTATATTGAGTACGTGTCCAACATAATAATTCTGTACTAAAAAGGCATCTTGATGATTAGGAGTCATAAAAAGACATTACTCAACATTTCACATACCACGGAGTTGTTTGTTGTGTTCGTTGCGATTGTAACTGTTTGAAACCCGGAACTTTACTCCTCTTCGTCTTCTTTGGGTTGAAAGGGGACAGATGGTAACTACTTTGCCATCTAGTGGTAGATAAAAGAAATACTAACCCACAACAATGTAAACAAACGCAGTTATCGGACTAAATGGATGATGATAATAATAATAATAATAATAATAATAATAATAATAATAATAATAATAATAATAATAATAATAATAATATCATCATCATCATCAAAAAAAAAAATTGGGACGGCACTACTAATGAATTTTTCATTTTGCAAGTACTATTTGATTCCCGCCTCATGCATTTGTTTATTTATTCATTCAGCATTTGTTTGTCTTGGAGTCCAAAACGTTTCACTCAATTGAGTTGAGTGGATGAAGGTTTTTACTTTCGTTTAGTGGACTCCGGAGTCCCGACAACGGTTCAAATGTTAAGGATGATGTCGTGCTTTATTTTACAGAGAAATCAAATTAGATTACTAAAATTGGAAGGATACAGATCAGATTTTTTTATTCAAAGGAAAATATTCATTTTTTTAGCTTTCATGGACCATGCATATATATAATTTACCTCGGATAATATAGGATATTTAACTAGAAAGCAATGACAACTTTCCTTTATTTTCTTTTATTTCCATGTCGATAAAGTTCTCGCTTTAATCAAGCCTTAATTGTGAAATCTTTGCCGGAAGTTAGACTGCAGTAAAAGAACCTTTACATAATTGCCTGTTCTGACGGCTCAAACTTCACCTCCATAGGGATCTTCATAGGGATCTCACGTCATTGCGTAGGCTTAAACTTGCTCGTTTTTGTTTGCTTATAATGGAGCGCAAAGTTGCTCGTGAATTCAGGCACAAGGTAAGGCATGCAACATGTTTGATTGTTATCACGCGCTCCAAGATGTCATTTATCAAAAGTCTACCTGTCCTACCAAAAGTTGAAAAACAACTAACTGTTCAATGAATATGCAGATAATCAAACAAGAAGCATCTTGGAGCAAGCGTCTGGGGGATCGGGGGTTAGAAAGTAGGCGTAAACATAGAGGTTGTGTTTTTTGTGTGGATACTGTCTCCAAAATTCTCAGTATAATTTAGACCTAATTGCATTATTGCCGTGAACTCATTTTATTCTATATCTCCAATTACTGCGCCCTTATGCTTTGCGTGATGTTGTCATATGTCTAAAATGTAAGCTTATTAGCCAGCTTTTTTGTTTTCTCTGCATTACAGAAGTAGTTTTTTCAAAAGGTAACTGGCAATAGAGGAAGGGAACGTGATACGGCCAGGGTGTTTTCAGGCTCAGTGTGATGGATATCACCATACAACCATCTGGGAGGCTTCTGCTAAAGGGCACACAAGAATTGAATAAATGTAGATGTGCCAGAGATGAGCAGCTGATCCGGAATAAATGAGGAATTTAAGGGTTTAATTAGAGACTGAACAGGACACAATCAGGCTTTGTTCATTGCTGTGTTGTGCTGTCTCAGTGGTTTTCTTGCTTCCAGTTTAGTTGTCTGGCATGTGTAGAATTGTGTGAGTATTAAATGCACATTTGTTTGGAAGGTTGAGATCTGTGGAACAAATCCTAAATTACTATAGGAACCAACTATGCACACATGACACTGTTCAAAATGGCTGTGTGGCTGACTAGAGATCCTTTATGTCATTGGTTTATGGTGTCAAAGTCTGTTCAGGCAGGAGTGGAAAAAGACATTTATGGCTGTCATAAATGCCATGCAGATCCAGTGACGCATAATTGTCACGATAGTGTTTGTCTAAGGCTAAGCTTTATTCCAATCATTAATTGAACTACAGTCATCTGATTGAGTTATAATGATATCTATTTTTTGTCCTTTCAAAGTTGTGTGTAAATGACTTCAGAGTGTGAATGTTTACCCTTGTGTCTGAGATGTAAGGTGACACTCCAGTCCAGACCTTCCTCCTGTCGCCTCCTCTACTGTACTGCTATTATTCACTTGCTGTGGTTTGATGGGAAGGGACCGGCACTCTGAAAAGCTTCCTTCAGTACAGAAGACTTACCTTGATCAAAACAGCATTCACTTTTTCGACAAAGTGAGAATGTTAGCTGAATCTGGATCTTGCAAGAAAATTTAGGTTTGGGATTAGACTGAGTTGTAAACAAGGACAATGTGTTACATTTGTGAGTGGCCAAAGCGCTTTTTAAAAACCATCCTGCAACAGCTGAGTCGTCATAAGGTTTGTACAACTTTTGCAACATAGTTCACCCCATTCAGTGGTTGGGAATGTTTTCACTGTCTTGCAGGTAGAGTTGCTGATTGAAAATGAAGCAGAGAAGGACTACTTGTATGATGTCCTACGCATGTATCACCAGTGAGTACTTTGGTCTTGGGGCTTTCCATTGTTTTTTTTTTTCCCTAATTGATCAGTATCAATTGGAATAATAAATGTTGGTTTTATTTAAATAGAGGGTATCCTTTGAAAGTAAAATGTTAATAAATACCCCCCGATAGCCGATTTTAGTTTTTTATTTCCAAGTCAAGTCAAGTCAAGTCAAGTTTATTTGTATAGCAAAGATCTTTGTTTATTATTTTCTAATATTTCAAGTATTAAAGTGTATATGGGGTCTTTTAGGGTTTCTGATAGCAACATAGTTTCCGTGTGCTGTGGGGTGCAGGTCTAAGTTTCAATCATCTTTGTACCTGTGTTCCCTTGGCTTAAGCCGCTTATCAGTTTCCACTGTACCCTGACAAGCCTGGCCAGTTCTTCACAAAAGGCCCATGTTCACCTTCCAAGCAATTATAAAATGGCACCAATGAATGAATAATTCAAAGGAGGACGATTTGTGTGTTTGTGTTTGCCTTGCTGCTTTAGTTAATGTTCTGGTGGGTTTTGTTTTGAGGAGAGGAAAACCCCCCAAAAATGTATGTGCAAATTATACCATTGTTCACCAAAACTTTGTAACTAATCTTATAGATAATATATTAATCCATTCTAATAGAAAAAACAACAACAGTGCAATTGTTACTTTTGCATTTGTTATCAGAGGTTTATCAAAGAAAGACAACTTGAGGTTTCTGTTAGGCCAATGTGCTCCTTCAGCGTCTTGGGTTGGATCTTCTGCTACATTTTTTAAGTAAAAATGCTAAGTCAAAAAGGTTGTCTTTATTTATTATTGTTATTTTTACTAAAAACAAACTTTATTCTCAAGCATCACTGTTCCAAATGCACTTCCAATTAAGAGGCAAAACTATGTTAAACAGGATTATCAATATCGGATGAAAGTAACCATTTAACTAAATTGTAATCTAACTAAGTTATTTAAAAAAGTAATCAGTCCAGTAACCAATTTTTGTTTAAAAGCAAGTAATCAAGAAAGTAACCTAGTTACTTAGTTCAAGGTAATTGTGGCAATAGTGCTACCCACGTCTCTCCTCACGTCTAATTAAATGAAGCAGAATGAGTTTTATTCAGAAGCTTTTCATTTTGCTGTGTTGCAGGTCCATGGATTTGCCAGTGCTTGTCGGAGACTTGAAATTAGTAATCAATGAACCAAAGCGTTTGCCCCTGTTTGACGTTATCCGACCGCTCATCCCACTCAAGCACCAGGTGGAGTACGACTTGCTTACCCCCAAAAGGTCTAGGTGTGTACAATTTCTCAGCTGCACTTCAAATCATGTCAAGTCTATAACATTTCTTTTCATGACACATTCATTCTGGATGTTGTGGGTTCAGGAAGCTGAAAGAGGTGCGGTTAGATCGGACAAATCGTGATGGACTTGGTCTGAGCGTCCGAGGAGGGCTTGAGTTTGGCTGCGGTCTCTACATATCACAAATTGTCAAAGATGGTCAGGCTGGTAACGTTGGTCTTCAGGTTTGTGTATAATCTTGCCTCATAGTATAGCGCTATACACATTTATTCTTTCAATTGTATTTCGAAATGCATACCATACAGTACTGGCAACATGTATCAGTTGTACCAGCCTTTGTACCTGTTGCATAAAGAAAATCAAGACTATCTTTTTTTTAATATGGTCTCATAATATTTTTGTCCACTAGAGGGTAGTAGGTCCTTTGCTATTGAGCAAACAACTTTGTTTTTGGTCTTGAATACAGCGCAACAAAACATCACTAATTTCAGAGTAGAATTGCTGTAAAATCTATTTCTCACTAAGGAGTACCAAACAGCAATCCAATTGCTCATTTCTGATATTCAAATGAGTTTCTTCTTGTTAGAAATTGTGTGGAGTTGCGTTTTAGGAGATTATACTGTAAGAATGTAAATATAAAAAACAATTGAGCCATCCAATGCAAATGAGCCAAACCTCTTACTCATTAAATTCAGGTTTTTATCCATGCCATTAACACAAATTGTCTTCAATCAATCACATATTCTAACCGCACTGTGTGCAGTCTAAGCCTATAATCATTTGTGATGTCCACATTGTAGATGTGCTTAAGCAAAATTATCACCAAGATGTTGATTTAATTTGAGTGAAGATAGCATATGAAGGCGTCACTAAATCTTATTATTTACAAAGACTGGAATCTGCATTTAAATTGCTTTTCTACTAACTATTTCAGGATATTTTGAATGTATTATTCATGCTATTCCGTTCTGTATTGGTACTCGAGGTGGGTGATGAAATTGTTCGCATCAACGGGTACTCCATCTCTTCCTGTATCCATGAGGAAGTCATCAGTCTTATCAAGACAAAGAAGATTGTATCGCTTAAAGTCAGACGTGCGTAAATTATATTCTACAGTACGGATTGAGATTGAAGTTTGTGGTGTTTAACAGCAGTGGCATCATTTATGTATTTTAAAAAAATATATTTTGCAGATGTGGGGATGATTCCTGTAAAAAGGTACATTATTTGTTGTAATTTCCTTTTTCTTTTTTTGAGGTTCTGTTGCTCTGGAAGTGAGACGTGATCACTATCTTCTGTTTTTAGCTCATCAGATGAAGCTGTCAAGTGGCAGTTTGTTGATCAATTTGTATCAGAATCTGGGGTGAGTGAAAATCAGTAAGATGTCATAAAAGACTTTCATTCACTTCAGCTATAATATCATACTCCAGTAATGATTCAATACACGGTAACGTATTGTTTTTGCATGATGTAAAAACCCAGGAGAAAAAAAGCAGTGTTGCTGGTTTGGCATCGATTGGAGGGAAGGAGATCAAGGAGAAGAAGGTCTTCCTAAGTCTTGTGGGTACCAAAGGTATGGGTATCAGCATCTCCAGTGGTCCCACACAAAAACCTGGCATCTACATCAGCAACGTCAAACCGGGCTCGCTATCTGCGGAGGTCGGACTTCAGGTGAGTTCTCAGCAAGTCCAAAGGATCCGTGCGGCTTCCTGCTGTGAGCTGCAAGTCTTCTTAAATTTCTGCACAAACTTTAGATTGGAGACCAAATCGTGGAGGTGAATGGGGTGGACTTCACCAATGTGGACCATAAAGAGGTAAACACATAAAACACTTCTCATAATGGCTTCTTGGGTTTGACCTTGCAAGTCCTATCATTTCCCTTTTGATATAATTCATTGATTTTGGTTCCTGAAGAACCAGTGTTCATATTGATTTGGTCAAAATGGGTTAATATCACAGCATGTACTTATTGTGCTCGACCAAACTCTGGGAGTGTGAATTGGTGGCCCGAGGGAAGATACAATCAGCAGGTTTTACTTCACACACCATTATTTGAGTCATGCGTATGGATTGTACCTGTAAAAGTGATGCAACTTATTTGTTTGTCATTCTTTATGTTCTTACTTTCCAAGGCTGTGAGAGTCCTTAAAAGCAGCAGGAGCCTGACTATTACTGTTCTGACAGGAGCTGTAAGTAAATTCTAACATTGTGTTGTAGCATTTGGAATTTTTATTATATGTAGATTCTTAAAGCGCAGGCATACTGGAAATCACATGCTTGATTTATTTGAAGTGAAATTCCCTCGAATGATGGATGTGGATACAAAAAGTACATGTTCATTTTCTGATATGCATGCCTGGGCGGCATGGCTCAACATTCCTGCACTTTTATGGCTCCATCATTTAGCCTTCCCTCGGTCTCTCAACGTTTACCATCAATCATGTCTTTTATGGTTGTGTTTACATCAGGGCAGTTAAAAACAAATGTGTAATAAAGGACAAGTGACACTATCTTATTTATTGTGCCTCGCTAATGCATTTGTCTCTGTATGTTCCCTTTTTACATACCGTATGCAAAATGTTCTTCTATGAATTATTGAAATTCATTCATTCATCATCCATTTATCCGTCTGTTTGCCCGCCTGTCCAAAATCCATCCATCCACCTATCCATCCATCCATGCTTATCCTCATTACTGTGAGTGATTCACCTTGGACTGGAGCACAATTAGACAAACAACAATTCACACTCACAATCACAGCTAGTCTAAATTCCGAAATGAACACATGAATCAAGCCTTGCGGAAGTGGGAGAATAATTACCTGGTATAATAGGCAAAATCCATTCATGTAACATTCCACTCGAAATTCAAACCTTGTCTTTGAAGCAAATTTGCAAACCATTTCCGAATCTGTTTATTTTTCATTACTGTTTTCATCGATGTAGTATTTCCTGTCATGGGTTGTCAGTGAGGCTCTCAGATGAAATGTGAAATTGACTTCACAGTCCAGGAGGTTGACTGGCTCACACAATTTTTTTTCTCTGGCTGTTGCCGATTTCGTAGGGCAGCGAGTTGTTTATGACGGACGAGGAGCGTTTAGCAGTGGAGGCACGCAGGGAACTAGAGAGGCAGGAGCTCATGCATCAGAAGAAGGTAGCCCTGGAGACTAACAAGATCCTCAAAGAGCAGCAGGAGATGGAGAGACAGTAAGTCCTTGAAGGTTTATTGACTCTATAATACTGAGGCGGTTATTTCACCCCTAAAAGAAAATGGAACATGCTTAAATTATTTGACACAAAGTATTCAGTGTTGAAATAATGTGTTGTCCTCATTGACAAATAATATTTTATGCTTATTGTGAACAAGAGGAGTAAAAGCATGTGTGTTGTTTGTCCTTTTCTAATGTTTGGTTTTTGTACACAGAATTTTAGGTATAGCTAAAACAAACTCTGCTACAATTGTTGTCAGAGGATGGTTCATTTGGTCAAGGATAGATTCTCGCTGGTTCGATTTACTTTGGATCAAATTTGAATGCCGAATAAATAAAAAGAACCCAAATTACAAAAACAAATAATTTAAAACTCTCAGAATAGGACTTTAAAAGTTCTATCCACTATATTAGCTTCATTATATTACTCTGATGCACCTCTCCATTGGCGTACCATCCATATTAGTACAGTAGCTGGTGCTTTG
Organism: Syngnathus leptorhynchus; assembly: GCF_054491065.1. NCBI lineage: Eukaryota > Metazoa > Chordata > Actinopteri > Syngnathiformes > Syngnathidae > Syngnathus > Syngnathus leptorhynchus. Next base: position 10,143,617 of record NC_141200.1, read on the forward strand.
ACATGCTACAGTCCATTGGTCAACAATGAATTTGTCTTCGTGGCACAATGGGAGTGGAATAAAAAAAAAAAAAGAAACATAGCACAGATGTGATATTTCAATAATTAGGTATTTGCATGATGAAAACATTCTCTGTCATTGAATATTTACAAGCAATGACTGAAGAACTATTATTTTAATGGAAATTTCCCAAAATGGGCAAAATAACAAAGTTACCTGAAATGACATTATTTATAATAAATTTTAATATTTAAATGAATGGCAAACAGACCATCTCCTGAAGCAACCCATGTATGAAATGATTGCGTAGTTACAGTAGATCTCAATTTATGTAAGATTTACTACATTGTCTTGTGTCTTGTGATGGCACTTAACATCCAGAAATTAGATGCAGATTAACATGGAAGGCTAACACATTGGATAAAATGATATCAAACAGTATAATTACCTCTGCGCTCAAGTATGTTGCGTAGCTAGTTACAGAATGAAGGCTTTAAACTTTTTCACCAGGAGGAAAATGGAGATCTCACAGAAGGCTGCAGAGGAAGAACATCGCTACAAGCAGGAGATGGAGAGGTAATCAGTTTTATGTCCGTAGTTTCAGACATCATGTAACATCTGTATATTTAATAATGCTCCCTTACATTGTCATCCTCTTCAGGATTGAAGCTGTGGAGAAGAAACAACACAGAGAGTGGGAAGAAGACTATGGTACCGAGCGGCCTCAGGCACCTCAGATTCAGAGGAGTGCATCACCCAATCGTCCCGAGATTAAAACCACTCCGTCTCCGAAGGCCAAAAGTTCTCGTAAGCCCCCTTGTTGAGTCAACATTTTCTGCCGCTGCATGAAAATTTCACCTTCTTGAGCATTCAGCATGTAGATGTCACTGTGTGGTCTTTTTCTATGGACTGCTGTGTGCTGTGCTGCTTTTCATCAACTCCCCATAAGATGATGAAGCCAGCTCATTCACAGATGAGGCAAAGGAGGATGAGCAGGATGGACCAGTGAGTGTGGGGAAGTAGAATGTGGATGCCTACATGAATATAAAAAAAAAAAAAAAAAAAACAACACCTTGGGCTAGATTTCCTCTGACAACCAAGTCCCAAATGCCACTCTGCTTTTCTGCTGAATCTGACCAGAAAAAAAACCCCATGACAACATGCATGCCCAAAAATCCGTATCTTGTCATGTCATTTTTTTTTTTTTTTTTTAATAACGCACCTTGAGTAGTCCAAGTTGATAGTCATCTACACTACTATATGACTTATTATCCGGGTAGTCTTATATTTTGTACACTACATTCCTAATTGAGCACAACAAAGAAATAAGGAGTAAATAGGTTGAAAGTAAATGTAGGTTCACTTTCACTTGTGTGAACTTGTGTGTTTTGCTTGCTGTAAATCCATGGACACTTTCCATGGTTCTCTTTCATTTTTTTTTTATTTTTGCTAAGTGAAAATGTGATTTATTAGTCATTTTACACAGGAAATCATTTGTTTTGACGCTTGCAATTGATTTTTACCAATTAATGCCGAGCTATTGTTTCATCTCCATAGCATTTGGCTGGTTTTACCGATATGAGGGGAAGCTTCCTTCATTCCGCAAGGTATAGCTGACTTCCAGTTTTGGTTTTGGTGCTATGTTGTGATAGAGCGGTTAAGATAACTTAGAGTGTGGGCATGTCTTGCCATGGAGTTTGCAGTGACAGAAGTTTTTTTTGCGGGTTTACATTTATAAATATTTACAATGGCACTGCAGAAAGGAGAAAAGAAGAAAAAGAAAAAAGTGTCCAACATCGACACGCTGCAGGAGCAGCGAAAAAACAAAAAGGAGATGGAGTTCGAGCTGAAATTGGCCAAGGAGAAAGAAGAAATGTATGAAAAAGAGAAGCAGTTGAAGATAAATCGGCTGGTTCAGGAGGTACAAAACACAGCCAAAGTGAATTTGCCGTTCTTGCTCTCGTGCAGCAATATCTTTTATTTATTTTTTTATTGCTTCAATAATTGAACTGTGAATTTGTGTCTGGCATTCATTTCCATACTGTGGTATTGAATTACAATGTATGGCAGGTTTCAGAAACAGAGAGGGAAGACCTAGAGGAATCTGAGAAAGTCCAACACTGGGTAGAGTGTCTTTGTCAGACTCGCTTGGAACAAATTTCTTGTGTGGAGAACGAGTCACCAGAGGTACCAAGTGAAATGCTTTTCTTTTTTTTTTTCTCTGTGTGGATCTTTACTTCATAACAAATATTTCTAATATTTTCACATTCTCAAGGCAATAGCTTAGGCTCACATTGTTTGAAGTGACGAATGAATGCATTTTTTTTTTTAAATGACCACGATTAAGCGAAAGTAATTTGGTTGGAACAGGAAATGGGATTGAATTACACATGCGGTTCTTTCTCGTTAGACATAACTATGTCTGCCTAAACAGTATTACACAACAGAGTATTTCTGTTTTAACTCTTAAGCTGTCACCACCACTTTCACCTACTTCGGAGCCCAAGGTGAAGCTTTTCCCTGGTGGTCTGCACTTAGCCACGACCGACCTGGATGACATCAACTTGGATCATGTGGACAAGAGTCTGAAGGGGCCCCTGAAGAGACTAGCCCCCACCCCTCCAATTATTAGCCAGCCTCCCCCTCCTTTGCCTCTCCCACCGCCTTCACCCAAATTAAACCCCACCATCCCCAACTATGCATCTTCTAAAGTAGCTCCACAGCGCCGGCCAGCTTCTCCACCCAACGGTAGGCGCAGACCTCACCCGACTCAAGCCCCTCATCCATCTTCCTCCCATTACCCCCCTCAATCAACCCGTCCGCCTTCATCACCTCAACCCTCCCCGACACCTACCCCACCGCCACCCCCTCCTCCACCTCCACCCCCGCCCCCTCCACCTCCTCCGCCACCACAACAATCTAAAGAAAGAGTAGGCGGCCTCAGTGGATACCGCCAGCATCACAACCCGCCTCAGCCCTCAAGTCCACCCGAGCGTAGGAGTGAGTGGGAGACGGGTGGCTACCTCCCGAGAGGGGGCATCTACTCATCCAACACCAGTGAAATATCTTACCCTTCTAGTCCCAAGGTTAGAGGTTCTCACGTAAGCGTGTGTTCATGGATGCATGTTTTGCTCCTTAATGGTGTTGTCTGGCACCGGCATGACATAATTTGACTTGTTACAGTTTCCCTTTTGCCTCAGGAAATTTCTGGAAGATGTTGTTAGCTGTTTTAATTGGTCGTGATTTTGTTATGATGTGCATGTAGTGTGCAGTGATTGGACATTGTTTTTGTCATTTTGTGGCTTGTTGCAAGATGTGAAAGAAAATTCGGTTTTTTGCAAAGAGGTATTTTTAATGTTATGGTTTGACTCCTTATCAATTTAAGAAGTGTGGGTGCAGATTCAGAGACGTTTCTATGTACACAGTGAAGAAACGTTTTATTGCATTTTACTGTGGTTCAGGTTATGAGAAATACTTCGCATGCCAGTCGCATTTCCACGCCGTCCTTGGTGAGTTATTCTATTAAATGACACGTCTCATACTCATCAATGCCATAACTTGAAACATGATGAAATACATTGGCAATATTCTGATAGCAACTAGCACCTAGTCCTCCGAACCAGCGGCGTCCTACAGTCCCCGTCGTGTCGAAGCCCGTCATGCTGCCTCAGTCGCAGACCCACCGACCAGACCTGCTCAGACCCGCTGTTCGTTCCGATGGGCTGGTATGCTGTGACCCACGTGATTCACCTTACCAGGCTCATAAAGTATTCATTTGGCACATTAGAGTTTATTTTCTTATCGATAGGAAGTCTTTTACACATTGTAGCCACTATATGGGAAACATCTGTTGTTATCAACAAGAGGCACCAATGCAGATTCTCAAAGCAGACACAAAAACTGAGATGTAGCAAACTATTAATAATGATCAAGTAGGAAAATAAACAATGCTATATGTAGCTTCACAATGGTAATTCTTGTGATTGACTTCTCTATTCTGCAACCAATTATCTGGCAAGGATAATAGGGCATAATCGAAGGAAATTGCCCAAGCAAGTTATTTTTGTGTGATCTTGTGTTTCAGCCTGCAGAAATGTTGAAACGAATGGTGCCTTTCAACTCATCTTTTAAATCAAACAACAAACCCCAAGTAATTTAAGCTTCGGTCATAAATAGCCTTCCCTCTTTTTTGTCTGAAAGTGTTCCTTCCTCTATTGCTTCTAACCGGGCATTCAAGTTCATTGTTGTAGATGATTAGATTGTATCTTTTTTCAAATCCCTTGTGGTCTGGCTACCTTTAATAGTTTTAAGAATTACTGGCAGTACTTTGGAGTCTGTTTTCCCACAGTTAGATTACACTGGTTGTTAGAATGTGCCAGTTAAATTTGCAGTGTTTAAAAACTCTCTAGTCATTAAGTAATTCGTGTACCCTATAGAACTCTGTGCTATTTCCGAGTGGTCATTTTAATGACTTCTCAACAGATGGGTTCCATTGTAAGCATTTCTATTTCCTCTTCATCTTCCTCTGTTACTTGCCAAATTGTGAGAGTGCTTGTCATTCGGAAATAATGCATCCTGGTGGTAATTCTGTGCCACTCCGGTGTCTACAGTGGTTGTAATCAGTCCAGAAGTGATTGCGCACTCTTTCAGGATCCCAACAAGAGAGAACGGTTGTTTTTCTTTTCATTACTTACACTTTCATTACACCAATTTTCATTTCCTAATATCTCTCCATGATCAGGGAAATAATCTTTATATAATTAATATGTAGAGTAATAATGAGTGGGAGTAGTAAAATGAATCATCCGTTTTATCTCTGAGAACTTTGTTGTACTTGGAATAAAATTAAGATGGTTGTCAAAGGAAATGTGAGCATTCACATTTCTTGTTGCTCTGTAGCCTCATAGTTAATTTTTTACTGACATATGCGAGATGTAATGCATATCAATGTTCTTCCAGGGCTTTCAGAAGTACGAGGAAGACTTCGATCCCCACTCTATGGTATTGTATGTCTTAGTGTGATCACGTTTAAGTGATAATTTATATTGTATGTAATGATAACGGCAAGCAAGGTTGTGGGTTTGAATGATTTGTGTGTATGGAGTTTGCATGGTCTCCCTGTGCTTGCATGTTCCATTGATTAAAGACTAAGTTGATATATCAGTGGTTCTTAACCTGGGTTCGATCGAACCCTAGAGGTTCGGTGAGTTGGTCTCGGGGTTTAAAACTAGGGTTAGGGTTTCAAACTAGGGTTTCAAAGCTAGGGTTAGGGTTTCAAAGTCGGGTTTAAAACTAGGTTTAGGGTTTCAAACAACGGTTTCATACTTAGGTTAGGGTTTCAAAGTAGGGTTTCAAATTAGGGTGAGGGTTTTAAACTAATGTTTGGGTTTATTGTGTAAATTTGTGATGACACATATTTGAACTGGTCTGACAAAGGCAACAGAAGTCACACTGAATTGCAGGTAGGTAATTTGTTGTGAGTTCATGCATTGTGTTGGTTTTGGTCTTTGAAGAAGGTGATTTCATGCACGGCTCCTTTTGTGCACCAGTAAAAATGATCTGTCTTGAATTTGATTTTTTTTTTTCTCTCACTAAAGAGGGGTTCGGTGAATACCACATATGAAACCGATGGGGTTCGGTACCTCCAACAAGGTTAAGAACCACTGATCTATACTGTATGTGCCCTTAGAAGGGCTGGCAATTTGCAAGATTTGTAATATTATAATTTATGTTTAAAGCCTACTTAATTAACACTGTAGCCAAATAATGAGGACCTAATTCCTCTTTAGCTTGGCATCTGTATTTCGCTTATTAATTGCACTTTGTGTGTTTTGCTGTGCTTTTTCTTCCTCTTCAATTATCTTCCTCTCTGCAAAACAAGTTCTCATCGGACCAGATAGCAGGACGAGACGTGAGATTGCTGCGTATCAGAAAGGTACTTTACTTCAGAGAAATCCTTATTAAGTAAACAAATGAACCAACAAACAATGAATGAATGAATAAATAAATATATCCTTAATAAGATGGTGTTTGCCTTGTGACTAAATGAAGGGAGCATGACTGATGTTTCTGTTTCTTGCTTTTAAGGTGGGACAGCTTGATTTGGCCCTGGAGGGGGGCGCTGACTCACCTTTAGGAAAATTAGTGGTGTCGTCTGTGTATGAAGGAGGGGCTGCAGACAAGCACGGTTAGTACATTCACAGTGCTCAATACACATGTACACTCCTTTTTGAGTGCTATTTACTTTTTATCTATTTCTAAACACTTTTCAGTATTTCATTTGACTCTTTGCAGTTGAATTGCTGTGAATAATTAAAATATAGATTGATGTGTGTTTTGGCAACATCAAATGAATTTGTTCAAACATTGAGTGTTATGCAGTCGTGATGATCATTAAGAATGGTTATATAAACAGTTTGAAGTTTCATTGGATTTTATTGGTAAACTGCAACACATTTGACTCCCAACGTGTATGCACAATTACTGTGAACTTGTGCATTTGTAGGTGGCATTGTACCAGGTGATGAACTTATGGCTGTTAATGGGAAGATCCTACTAGATGCCCCACTGAGTGAAGGACAAAACTCTCTGGCACGAGCCTGGAATAGTGGAGGGGTACTGTATCGTTTGCTTCATTGTCTTACTGTGTTCCGCCTCCTCCAATACTTGGTCAGCAGATATACCAACAACATTATTGTTACAAACATGGGGTAATGGAATATGGGTCAAAGTGGAAGCCATTGCATTTACAGTTTGTGCAGATCCGGCCAAAGACCATGGAATGTGTTTTTTTCCTTTACATTCCATTTGCGTTAGAACCAACGTGACATCATTAAATAAACTTTCCTTAGCAGTCAGCTCCTACTTTTTAATACGGTACACATTACTACCACCTATCCAACTAGACACAGAGAAATTATGGAAATATGTGAAACAAAATTAAAACTAATACAAATAAAGGCAAGAAAAACAAAACGCAAATCATCACAGACATCTTATCACTTTCAGGACTGGATCGATGTTGTGATTGCAGTATCGCCCCCAAAACATTATGAAGATGAAGTGTAAGTATTCCCTTTTTTACATCTATCCTAACTGTGTAGTATTGTCGTATTTGAATACATGCAGTATCAATAATCTAACGTACATAGATCGGGCATAGGATATGATGATGCGGTTTATGTCTGTATGTTTGCACATGTTTGTGCAGCCCAAAAGCAGCATCAGTCAGTCCCAGTGTGAACAGAAAGGTGTTTGAAGGCAGTGCAACACTGTACAGGCACGGCTACCTGCTTCAGCCGTAACCCGCAACCCGGTAACTCCATCTGCTTTCAAACCTCCTCTTCTGTACAGCAGAGTGGATGTTGATGTTGTCTGTGGCATTGCCCCGCCCCAATTAAGCACATGTGACTGTCAATCGGGAGGAACAAAACTACTATTTTAGTGTGCTCTCTTGCCACATCGGAGAAACTGGCAGCAGTGAGAATGCACAATCCAATTTTTCTTTTTCAGTCAAAGAATGAAAGAAAGAAAGGAGGCTCAAGGCGATATCTTTTTATTCATTGTGCTCTAGATAGCAATATGGTGAAGACCCAACTAATGTGATCACTGACCCATCCTATTGTGTATCTGCGGACCCTGCGTGCTTTATATAAACATGTGTGGTATTGTCCTGAGCCCTGAGGTCATGGACATTCATCAAGCAGACCAAGACTTCTTGTTCAGATTGATGTTGTTCCTCGGGACTGACATGTACTAGCGTGCCTTGTCACTTAAGTGACCGAATGGGGGAGTTCTGCACTCGTACACACTGGTTTCGTTTTCAAAAGTTCAGTTGCACTTAATATTTAAAATACAAAGAAAAGTTTTGGGCTGCAGTTTTAAATGGATTATTATTTGCTTGTACAACTCAGCTGCATGTGTGTTGGATTGATGTGTTGCAGAGTGTCTACCGGACAAAATATTTTTGCAATGTGCTCGTATTCCCTTTAAGTAAACAGTACATTTATTTTGTCTTCTCCAACAGAACATTTTTCTAGACTCTGCCCAGACAACCAATCTTAAGAAGAAGTAGCATTTCATCTTTAGGGATTCCTTTGGGATTGAGTTAGTTTTTCCATCACAACAAATGAATGCACTTTCCTGCAGCCTCCACCTTCTTTGGCTCTTAGTGTTTGCATTGAAAGTATGCAATGAACGATCCTGCTGTGATAGTGAATTGCCTTTCTCTTGAGTTGTAAAGGATTCTCATAATCACTCATTAATATGATGCTGTCATCTTACTGACCCTCCCCCCCAAAGTCCATGCTTTCTACATGCTCTTATCGAATTGATTGAATAGATGTGTGCCGTGTTTCAGGCAATGTCAGATAGAGTCAACTCATCTGCCCTTTCCAGAAATGACAAAATGATTGATGATAGATATCTACTGTCAACTCCACACAGAAAAAGGTCTGAAGATTTGGACCCAGAATCTTTCGAGTGTGAGGCGAACATACTGATTACTGTGCTGCAGAAACTAGCTAATATTAAAATAGTACCTTCATCCTCATGACATCTAGCTGTTTTCTTGTGTAAATTCCTGCTCTAAGATGGCCATTAAAAAATGTTCATTTATTTGTTTCAAATAAATTTGAATTGTGTTTGTTTAAAATCTGTTTATTGCTCGAGTAGTTGTATTCTATAATGACATATAGGCGTGTTGCATCAGTATTGTACTGAATATGGGGTATTTTAGCATAATGGTTTTCAAATTTTCTTTTTAGATACATGGCAGACAATATTAAAGTCAGCACAGAATTGCGCAGATGAGCTCAGTTCTACACATTTGCAACTTCATATCATTATAGTGACATCTCTAATGGCGTCAATCTGTTTAACAACAATATATATTGTTAGCGCCTTGCTTCATATGCCTGTTTCTTTAGTGTATTTTGTCTAGGTGTGGGTCTAATGATAATTTTATTTGACAAAATATCAACTCCATACATAGTCCATTGAAGGATGAGGCGCAACATAAAATGGGTGTCCACAGGGGGCAATAGTGCTTAAATTTCTAGTTTCATTTAGCTTTGCATCTTGCATGCATCTTGATTATATTTGGTTTACTGCGACATAAAGTTGTTTAAAAAGAACATTTTAACCCATCTTTTAAAAGTAGGTCAAGCAATCCCCGTAACATTGCTCTGTATATCTCGTCCGTGTGTGTGTATGTGTGTGTCATCCCTTTTCCCAGTTATGTAATCACACTGTGCAGTCATCTCCACTCACATTGCATACGTGACTTCTAGTCCGGCTACCATTTGCAGAATTGCATCGACCCGTTGTACGGCTTTTGCTTGAGCTACTCGCCGGTTCATGACACGGGGCAAAGGGTGGCCCTGGGTCAACCTTATTCTGTCTCCTCTGAGTTCTTTGGGCTTCACCAGACGTCAGCACCGAGAATAGCTCCACGCCTCCAAAACGTTCACCTCCACCTGTCCGAATTTTCGATTGCCTTCTGGGCTCATGACAGGAAGTACTTTGCCGGCTGCTTTTCTCCTTCTCAAGTGACGAACTTTGCAATGCTGAAGAGCCAGCAATGATTCCACGATACAAACCGGTAAGACCGGGATCTCCTCCTACCACTCTTTGCATGGTTATTCATCCTGTTGTATTATTGTGCATTCTTGTGCCTGTTCAATCTCAATTTTGATGCAGATTAATGCGGATTTAGTCATGCTTAAATGTCATTATGTGCTGCAATGACACGAATACATCTGCAGGATTTAAAAGCAGTGGCTGGAAAGCTTCCACTTATTTTTCACTCCCAAAAAACTGATCACTGCTTTTCTGAGGTGACAAAGTGTTCTTCAGCAGAGATGAGCTCCCAAAAAATTCATCATTCACCTTTCCCCTCTTAATCTGGAGTACAACTTTATACTATCTGAGATGGGTGTGTGTTTCACAATTTGTCTTCCTGTCTGATATTGGACTGCATATATATTTTTTTTGAGATTGTGCTGTCCAGACTATGTTTACCTAAATTTGAGTGGATTTTATTTTTGTCCTGCTTCTTTTCCCCTGCACACTCACCACGTCCTCTGATGGAAGCTTTTTAAGAATATAGGTCACCACCAAAGTTTGACGTTTCTCTTGCGAGGCCTCGTTTATTCTGTCCTCAGATGTGGTGACAAAAAACGGATTAAATTGAGCTGAGGCAGAAAGGCACTATAATAAATACCCCGCAGTCAACTGCATGCAAGTGAACAATCTGTGTTACTGCTTACATCACATCCTTGTATCCATGGTGATATAAAACAGCAGCTAACAGCTCATGGCAACTGCTCATTATCTTTTACCCTGCATACCATTTTGAGCCGAATCGGAGGGGCATCGAGAATGTCCCTGTGTGGATTATTCAAATCTGGTCCCATGTGAATTTTACTGATCCCACTGAACAAGTGCTCTGCTATTGGCTGCATGCACAATCTTTCCCTGATTGGACTGGGCACACAACGCATTCATCCCATGAAGCCATCCTTTAATATTTCATACTTTTTCCAACATGTGCACCCTGCCAATTTACAGTTGTGTTATTTCTTGTGAAAGGAATTGGGTTATGATTTACGTCCAATCAATGGATGAGAACGAGAGATACGTAACTCATAAGTGGGTCAACATTTAGATCGCATGCTTGCTCGTGCTGCCTACAAAATTTGTGTCTGCTCTCCTCATTGGGCAGACACCGTCTCTCTTCACCTCTCTGTTTTCTCCCTCCCCCTCTCATTTCCACCCTCCTATCTTTCTTTCCCAGCAAAGCCGTCCAGCCCGCCTGCACGTTCAGCCCCTCCTGCTCTCGTCTCCCAAGGTCGCTCCAGTCTGAAAAGAGACAGGAACAGCAGGTGCACTGCAGAAGGCTACCGCCGCTCTCTCTGCGTGCGCGCGTATTGTGTGTGTGAGAGCCATGTGAGAGAGTGAACGCATTCCATTGGAGCTCTGCAGAGCTGGGCAAAAATTTAAGCTTCACTTTTAGAGGATGTGTGCAGTCGCAGGCAGACAGGATGCAGATGTTTGTCACCATCATGACCCCCACAGCTGCTTAGACTGCAGAGGAGGCGAGGGAGCTACCGTTGCACTGGACTGGGATTGTCTCTGACCCACCCCTCGCCTTCCCTATTTCTCCTCTTTGTCACTGGATCTAAATACTGCAAGCTGCATTTAAGGGAGAACCGAAAGGTGGCCACACTGGACATTTCGAAGATCTGCTGAAGAGGCTGTCAGTGTTTCCGTTATGATGACACCATTCTGTTTTTTGGGGTTTAAAATATGTGGGTCTTTCTCATCTGTCTCTGATACTCCTCTGTCCTGGTCCGCCTCCTCCTACCCCTCCTCCTTCTGCTCTCCTTTCTCACACTGACTCCATGCAGAGTCCCGGTTCCACCATGTCCTTGGCATTCTGTGGGAGTGAGAATAACTCGGCGGCCTACAATGTGGATGGGGGTGTTCTGAACAACGGGTGTTTCCTGGACGCACTCAACGTGGTGCCACACGTCTTCCTCCTCTTCATCACATTCCCCATCCTCTTCATCGGTGAGTTTTGCCTCAGACCTCCGGCAGTCACATCTATTCACATAATGAGTGAACCTGAGCAGTGGGTCTCAAATTAGACACAAAATAGCTTTCTAGAACCATCTCCCTTTTATGATTATTATGTCATTAATTCATAAATACTAGTATCAATTTCTTCAACTGCATGGTTGTTTTGCCTTTTAGCACCGACAAACAAACAAGACCAACCCAAATGAGCATATTCGCATGTTTGACCTTTTGTTATCCAATGAATAAGTGCTTTAGACAAGGTTGAATATTTGAACATATTCCTGGATCAAGTTTTTTTTTCTGGCACAGTATTTCTTGCGATTCAATATAGGTTTAAAGAGGTGTTACTTTTTTTTCCCCCTAATCTGTGGTGGGCAATTCCTGAAGTGTAAAGTTCAGTGTGTAACTGCCCTCACTTATGCTTCTCTGTGTGTGCCCATTTGAGAAGGCATGAAACATGAACAATTTGGCACTCTCCATAATAGGTGCCTCCGTGTTCCTGTTATATATCTGAATTGCAATTCCTGTGGAACAGCCACCGTTGGTGCTTCTAATATCTTACAATTGGAATATAATTCGATTATTATGATGATTATTTATGGGGGATTCGAATTATTGAAATACATGAATGAATAATACTAAATAAATAAATGGCGTAAGATTATGAGATTAGTTTGCCTTAATTTATCCTAGTCGCCTGTTAGCTTCCACCATTTACTGTCATTACTCATGAGACATAAAGAAAAGCATCTCTATCTAACTTTCAGACATCAGTCATAAAAGAATTATGAAATATGAAATCAGCTCTCTGTAAGACAATGTTTCCAAACCTTTCGTAAGCCAAGGAAAATATTTTAGGTTAGAAAAATCTCACTTCATATCACCAAAAGAAATATCAGAAAAGTATATACACGCGTCAGTGATATACATTCCATTCTGGATCTCATTGTTCTGTCTATGACCTTTGGTCACTGCTGTTGATTGATGAACCAATATACTTCGTAGCAAATAACCATTTTCAGGCCAGTGAAGTGAAATTCGATAGTTTTCTATGTATATGGAACAACAAATGATTCCCAAGGCACGCTTATGTGCCACGACCGTGATTGGGAATCACTGAATGTAAATAGACTCACCTGCCAAGTAAATCCATTAAGCTCCCTCTTCGTAGTTGTCTTAAGGTCCGTTGACGTTAAGTATTTCATACATAATTAGCAGTTTAAAGTTTTAAAAAATACCATATGGAGGGATGCTTTGAAGGTCATTGGAAGGTCAAGCTCCAAATGTGTTTGCACCAAAAATTCAATACATAGTGACACTGAGACAAAGCCTGTTAACGCGTCTTCTACTGTCACCACATTTGCCTTTTGTACAATGATGTGAACTTCAATATTTTCCATTTGCTCACCTGCACCTATAAAACCACAATATACACTCACGACACAATTATTGCTAGACGTTATTCTCAATTCAAATTGGGCAACCTGCACTTAGTCTTCATTTAGCCAGCAGCATGTCCTCTATTAACATGAAACATCGAGCCAATTTAAGCAAATGAGCACTCTGAAGGAAGTGCAAACCACTGACTACAAAATTGAAGTAAATTTACTGTTCAAAGGAAAAGTACAGTTGAAAGCTGCACTTCATTGACATTTCTTTTCAAATTGTCCTTTGCGGACCTCGGGTATCCTTACCTTTTCACGTTTACCTTGAGTAGAGCGAAAGAAACTTTTAAATAAGAGTTCTATTTGTGTGCTAGACACGGGCCACACGGCTCTCTATTTCACCCTGCAGCACAAGTGCAAATCTGAAGAGCTGTCTCGTGGGTTTATTACTGGCTATTTACATACTAAAAGGCCATCAGAGGTGCCAATTTGAATAGATATTCAACATCTACTCCTCCAACAATTATGTAGACATATTTAATGTCAGCAGCTTCTATTCATAAAACTGATTGGACCCTTGCACCCTGACCACCTTGATACACAGTTATGCAGCGTCGTTAGCACGCTGGTAATGAAGGACGTGGATGTCAGAGGGGGATAATGGTCTCAAAGGTCAGCAGAATTCACCTTTCAGGGATCACTGTAATGATCAGAAAAGCTGTTCCCTGGATATTTATCACAAGGCAAACCTTTAAGCATTCACAATGTTCTTTTTAGAAGCAAAGTTGCTGAAAGACTCTGAGATATCCTTTCTGAACCCCTTAACCTCACTTGAGTCACGGCCGTGATACACGTAAAAGCTGTTTTTATTCCACTGGTTATTGAAGTCACACTGCCTAAACCTTCCTTGTCTTGTTTCCTGTTTGAGGTTGGGGAAGTCAGAGCTCAAAAGTCCACATCCATCACAGCATCTGGCTTCAATTCCCAGGTCACAACCTGCGTTGGCTGCTCACCTTTGTGCTGCTCTTCATCCTTGTCTGTGAGATTGCAGAAGGCATTGTCTCCGATGGGTAGGTTTATCTCTACGGTGTCTTGGTTTGATGAGATTCTATGTTAGGGGCAGTAAGCAAACAGGAGCTGGCTTGTAAGATGCTTTGTGAAGTGCACACTGATTGGAGGTTTCTTTACTGAAGTAAACAGAGGAACTGTGTTCTTTTCAAGATACCAGCTGTCTTCTCCACAATTTTTTTTCACCATGTTCTGTATGGTGGCAATCAGCTCAATTCAATTCACTAAGCAGCAATTTGGCAAACAGTGAACCATTTTCCATACATTAGACAGCATTTTCAATTATGACCACTTTTGCCGTGAACAAGTGAGTTTGTTGTATAAACAGCTATCAGTCGGACCTCAACATCCCAGCAGTGTGGAATGACCATGTGCGCAATTTCTAATTAGAACCAAGTCAGAAGACATGGAAATAAGAGATAAACTTCACTCATTGGTTGCTTGATTGTAATTCTGTCTTCTTCCTCTGACCCCACTTATAGGTTCAGCCAGTCTCTCCATCTTCACCTGTACATGCCTGCAGGTCTTGCCTTTATGGCTGGCATCACCTCGATTGTCTACTATCATAACATTGAGACCTCCAACTTCCCCAAACTGCTATTAGGTAAAGCCACCATGCAGTTTCAGTACACTTTAACCTTGCTTTGTCGGTCTCTGTGATACTATCATTCTATTGGACTTGAATCAGTCATGACCTGATCAAGATTTTAAATGATCTTCGGTGTAACTTCGATTCACACAAAATAACGGTGGTGGTACTGCTGAACCTCAGTGCTGCTTTCTATATGGGTGACCATACCATTCTTTTAAATCAACTACAATATCAGGTTGGCATTTCTGGTGCTGTACACAAACAATTTTTATCCTACCTCACCGATAGAAGATTTATTGTAAACTTAGATATATGCTCCTCGAATGTCTGTGAGGTAACATGTGCTGTGCCTCAAGGTTCTATTTTAGGTCCCGTACTGTTAAATATTTATATGCTACCCCTTGGCAGTGCCATCAGGAGATACAAAGTGAGTTTTCACAGCTCTGCTGATGATACACACTCTGTGTCTACCGATAACACCGGTCCAGGTCCAATGAATGTTCTTTTCAACTGTATTCTTGACATCAAGAGAGTGTGTGTGTGTGTGTGTGCGTGTTTGCGTGCGTCCGTGCGTGTGTGTGTATGCGTGCGTGTTTCCACGTTTCCGCTATTGTTCGACTTGTTACAGCCGGTGATGGGGTGGGTGGGCTGGGGGTTTATTTTTAACTGATGTAAAGCACTTTGAGTTACACATTCTGTATGAAAGTGCTTTATATATAAATGTTGATTGATTGATTGATTGATTGATTGATTGATTGATTGATTGGTCGATTGATTGATTGACCTGCAAGACAGGATTAAATAAATCGTATGTTGCCATTTTGACCTTTTTATTGAGATGAACAATAACAGCTATGTAAACTTGTACGTGCTTCATAAAAATGAGGTGAGTGATTTAGTAATGTGTTTCCAGCTGAAAGGTTCATTGCACTGAGATGAGACAGCATCAGGATAATACGTAATATCATCGGGTGCACGGTGCTCCAAGCAGACATGAATTCTCTTCTTTTCATTAAGCAAATGATTGGTTTTCTCGATTGTTTTTGTATTCCCAGCACAGATATCAATTTGTATGAGTCTGCTAATAGCCATGTAGAAAATATGCGAGATAACGTTTATCGAGAGAAAAATAAAGAACAAAATCAACTTGTGCATTATTAACTAAACGGTGTTAAGCTCTGCTTGTTGAGCTGCCTTGAACAAGTTGGCCTTCATGTCGGAGTTGCTCTCTCTCTCTCTCTCTCTCTCTCTCTCTCAAGAGAGTAGCGCTTCAGTGGGGCAGCAGAATTAGATCTAACCATTGCATGCTGCCTCTTGTGCTGTGGCAAGAAGCCCATCATGAATCTGAACCACACTTAATCATTGCAATTCCCCATGACTGATAAGATGGAAATCACTTCAGTTACACTCAACCACTGTTGCAAATGACATCTAATCAAAGGAGGGCCACTTTCAAGGGACGCTATCTGCTTGTGACTATTACGACTAGAATATTCGTTTGTATGTTTTTTAAATTACCAGAGCATGGCCAGAATTTTTGAACAGTGACTTCAGTAAGACTAGTGTTGATTTGGCATTATGGAAGGGAAAGCAGTGCTCTTCCATTAGTATTTTGCTTTCTAATACTGTATGACGTTATATTGAATACAGAGCGGTGATTCAAGGGAAACAAGAAAATAAAATGTTCTTAGTGTTACGAACAGCATCTTACATTGAAGGAAAATGTAGTTTCTTAGCTGTTGTCTTGTAATTCTCACTCAACGGCACACCAGACTTATGTTTTAATTTATATGTTTATGTGTATAGCTCAGAAAGTTAGTCATGTATTTCAATCCAATTTGGTAAACCCAAGGACAATATGACCACTCAAGTCACTGCTGACATAGAAAGTTACATTTTCAATACTTGATCTGTCAAAGCCATTCTTTTGTGGCTTGTCTGACCTCTCCTCAGCCCTCCTCATCTATTGGGTTCTTGCCTTCATCATGAAAACCATCAAGTTTGCCAAATACACAGAGCATGGGATCGGCCCCAGGCAGCTACGCTATTGCATCACATGCCTGCTGGTGCTGCTCTATGGACTCCTGTTGGCTGTGGAGATCAACGTGATCCTGGGCAGAGTGAGTGTGCATCCACTTCCTGTGATAACGCATGTGTGTAGACATGTGTAGCTGATTGATTTCAGTCTGTTTTCTTTTCCGTTTAGTAACTCACATCTGCTTTTAGTCTCAAACAGGGGTGTCAAACTAATTTTTGTCACGGGCTGCATTGTAGTCGTAGTTTCCTCCGAAGGGGCATTATGATTGTTCACGATTTATAGTGTAGGCTACACAACAAACTGATGAATAGCTAGTTCATAACTAGATGAGTAAAAACTGTTCAGATATTGAAAAAAAGCTAACAATCTCTATTTTTTAAAAGTAAAGACAATTAGCAATTTTTATTCTGGCACATGAAGTCGATACACAATTTGTCTCACATAAAATGATGTGGCAGGCCACATCTGGCCCCCCGGGCCTTAAGTTTGACATCTATGGTCTAGACCCCCAATGGGCAGAGCAGTTAGCCGGTGACATTGTGCCGGACAGAAATGAATGTTTAACTAAGTGAGAGAGCAAACTGACATGATGTCTTTTTTGCTGACATTTTTTTAAATATTTTTCCCCTTATCTCTTTGTGAAATGTTAAAGTTTGTCTTTGTGAACCTATGAGCTGAGTGTACCTCATCTGCTGATTCTGTTTCCTCTGGGTAAACAACTGTGAAAGGTAGAAATGCTCCAATTATGCTTTGCACAGGCTGAAGTATAATGCCCTAAATACCATGAAGCACAGTGAGTCAGGCTTAAAAAAAGACACATTACGCAGTTAATGAATCAAAATGGCTCATAGAGAATAAAGCGCATTAGAGTTCAGACCTCCATCAAGTTTTATAATGTAAAACTGTATGTGCTACATTTTCATAATGTCTCAGGCAGCCTTGCCAATCACGGTTCACACCACCATTATACAGTATCATAAGCAGAAGCACGGCCCATCACGCCGACACTGTTCAGCGGAAATTTGATCAACCACTTTGAATCTTTAAGCAGATTTTCGAGTCTAAGATAAAGTTGAGTCTCCTAAGACTGGGCTAACAAAGAACCGATTAAACTAACTGGCTGTGTCCTTGTCTTACAGCGGTACATGTGTTTCGCCGACCCGACGGAAGTGAAGCCCCCTGAGGACCTTCAGGACCTGGGTGTTCGTTTTTTGCAGCCCTTTGTCAATCTACTGTCCAAAGCCACCTACTGGTGGATGAACACCTTCATAACCTCGGCTCACAGGCGACCCATTGACCTCAAAGTCATTGGAAAGCTCCCCATCGCAATGAGGGCTCTCACAAACTACATGAGGCTCCGCAAGGCATTCGAAAATCAGAAGGTGAGTGTGCTGCTGTCGTTATTTGCTCACGCAATGCACATTGAATAGAAAACTGCAGGAAGAGCATAACATGGAATTTCCCTCAGATTTATAATTTACAAGAGATGCGATATAGATCAGAGGCAGCAATTGCTGTCTTGTATTATTGAACCGAAATGAATAATTGGATCTTTTGGATGGCAGAAACAAAGTATTTGCATCGACACACTGTAGGTTGCTGAATTTTGACAGACAATTGTCACTTCAAAATGCCATCAGCGATAGAAATGGAAAGCCTTCTTCTCAATAAGTACAAATAGGACACTACAGTATAATACTTTATGCCACATGTGAATAAAAAAAAGACCACAAACTGTTGATGGTCTGTGCTTGCTGGCTAATCCTTCTTTGTTATGTCATTGCTGCATTACACTGCGTCATGCTGCTTTAACTTGACCGACTTTCTCATTGTGTTAGCTGAGCTCCTTCCCTCCTCGTGTCCCGTTATAATCAGTCTATCTTGGTTCATGGTTGTGTATGCTATCCCCAGGTTGCAATAGTGAGGACAAAGTCTCTGCTAGTCTACCTTAAACTGGAAATTAAGACTATTGGATAAATACTCCAAAAGACATGCTATAAAGGAGGAAAACAATTCAGAGTGGTAGTCGGGATTGATCCTGTCTATTGATATTTAAAGGCTATCAGAGGATTGTGGTGTTTAGAATTCTTTCGAGAGAGGAATGGGGAAAAATAATGTTCTTCTACTCTGTGCTGATCACTCTCAGCGGTGTCTTTTTGCTGCTACAATGCAGCCTGAGTCACACAATGCAGTATTTGATTGCTTATGATGACGGAATGACAAAAAAAGCCAAGTGCAGTATTTTGCCATGCTTGTTCTTTTTTAATCGTCTTGGAAAAGACCCTGGCCATAATTGTCTGGCATCCCAGGCATCCCCGTGAGCAGCCTTGCCAAGCCTCATGTGGGCGTCCTTCTGAAGGACCCTGGTGAGTCCTCTGGAGCTTGCACCCTGGCTGGTCACCCAATTGCCCATAATATCTTCTTGTCAGTGGAGCACTGGACATTACTTTGGGTCATTCCGAGTCCTGTACTCTGTTTTGTTATCTGTTTTTGTTGTATTCATACATTGAAACTTAGTTGTTTGCAGTTCAAATTTTGTTTTGCCACTCTTACTGTTTGACTTCTTTTTCTTTCTTCTTATTAATTGCCAATTATCCATAACCAGAAAGTGTGTTCTGTCATCCATAAAAAACAAAAAAAACTAAAACCATCCAGATGCCTTGTAATAAAATCTCCCTGCTAATATCGTGTCAAATTAGTGTGCATCTGTCCGAAATCCATAAAAAGGTTTGGATCATGTGTAGCGATATTGCATTCATTTTTCTCCCAGTGCTTCAAACTTTAAACGGCATCCTGTCCGCCTTAAGGAGCACGTCTCAGGGCTAATTGAAGGACTTCCTCGGCAAGGTCAGAACTTTCCA
This sequence comes from Syngnathus leptorhynchus, assembly GCF_054491065.1. Lineage (NCBI taxonomy): Eukaryota > Metazoa > Chordata > Actinopteri > Syngnathiformes > Syngnathidae > Syngnathus > Syngnathus leptorhynchus. The sequence continues at coordinate 10,163,141 of NC_141200.1, forward strand.
GTGTTTGAAAGGTCACAGACATTCGTCATGCCTCAAAGTGTGTCTGGTGTGAACGCAGTCTCACTTCCTTCCGCGTGAGAAGAGAGATAAAACGATCCTCGTGGGGGGTTGGATGCTAGTTATTGAGAAGGCGCCGGGTCATCCCCATTCTACTGTGAACAAGGTGACACGATGACCCCTGCAGGCATGACATCGCTGCACTTAATGGGAAGCCAGATCGCTGTTTCAATATGCACTCAAACTGAAAGACACAGCCGTCTTTTTTTCTCAGAGCGCTGATGAGAGCGGCTTCTCGTACATGACACCACACACGAGCAGTACGTCGAACATTTCCCGAGGGAACGTACGACAACAGTTTCGCAGTGACAGTCCAGATGTTTTCCTATGATCATTGCCGACTGACTCGTTCAGCCAAACTTTTGTGTTGTTGGACGTCACGGAGTGCTCATAGCATAAACAAACTCACAAAGAATAGCACACAGTAGAGTGTGAACCTGCACCAAGGCTGAGAAAAATCCAAACAAATATATGGAGAACTATATGTGAGGCTTTATTTGATAAGCAAGAGTGCAATTTAAATGAGTTCTAAGACCGAATCAAACTAATGTGCTACACAAAGGCATCCATTTTTTGCTTGTCCTTGTTGAGGTCACCGTTGTTGAGTTGCCTTTGGGCGAGATGTGAGCTGTCATTGGTGCAATTTCTCTAAAGTTTTGTGAAAATCAGTTATGCTGTTCTTGCTACACACAGTGATTGAAACATAACCCCAAACCAGATGTAATACAGTAACGAAATACAGTATACTAATACTCATACGTCATCCTTAGACTTAGAGTTCACTTCCTTCCCGATCCTTCCCTGCTGCATTGCTGTAGTACTTTGTCTCCTTGGGTGGTTTGTCCTCTAAGGCTATCATGCTTCACTGGTAAACCATTCATCGGTGATGCAGAAGCAGCGTGATGATTATGACCTTGTTCCATTGGCTGACTGTTTTTTTTTCTAATGATTCAGCATTTATGTTGAAGCGCATCTTTCTGTGGTAGCAGCAGTTTTTGCTGCAAGCTTGTTTTTGCTCTCTGTAGCAACAATATATACTGTATTGATGTCTTTCAATTATTACCCCAATCCCTAATAATTTTTCTTTTTGTCCATAATTGTCATCAGAGACCTCAGGGTACGGCGCCGCAGGGACCCAAATGGATCTGGCAGGCCTTGAGGAAAGCGTTCGGCAGACCCCTCATCCTTAGCATCACATTCCGCTTCATGGCTGACGTGCTCGGCTTCGCTGGTCCGCTCTGCATCTCTGGCATCGTTCACCACATCAGCAAGGACAACCGAACCATCCAGCAACCGGTGAGAGTCTCGGCGGCATGATATACAATGAAGAATTTACAATGTAGAATTTTTAACTCAATTGAACTCGTCACGACTCAACTTTATTTATAGAACACTTTCCAAATGCATACAAAGTGCATAGAATAGAGTTACAAATAAAACAACAATAAAGGAATAAGATAAACAGTAAACAATAATAGTGTGGCCCTAATTCTGCCTCTTTAGCAATATAAGGATTATTAGTCAACTTTAAAGGTTCTTTTATATCGGAGAATCGATAGTTTAACAGATTGATGTACAACATATGTTGAACTTCCTTTGTATGTTTTTAACAGTGTTTTAAAATTAAAGCCGAATTGTATAATATTATTATAACTATTTTAGTCGGTTCCCTATGAACCTGATGGTAACATTTTTGTATCACACAATTTGTATGATTGATATAGAGTTAGCAAAGTATAGAAATACACAATAAGTATACCACAAAATTCATATCTCTCTCAGTGACTGTCATCCCAAAATGTCAGTACACGTGCCCACGCCATGCCGTATGGCTTTGTAAGGATCCAACATTTGGGGCTGGCAATGATGCAGCTTTCTACCTGTCCAGTGTTTCTTCAGTAATGAGGTCTGTACTTTGATGACTGTCATGGGTAAAAATGATGATCAAGTGTCATATTTGAGCAATAAACCCACACAAGCATCCACGCACATTGTGGCATTCGGATTCAACCTTTCGATCATTCCAGATGCACTTTCTCACCATCTGGCATGCCTGTTTGCGCCTAGCACTAATTTAGGGCCTGTCAAATATTTATGACACGTATTGCTCAATTTCAAGGATTTCACAAAAGGCAGACCATCACATCGGAGAGACGCTCTGGCATCCATCTCTGGAAGTATCTCACAAACAGAAATTATCAAGTCAGCAATTCATCCTCTGCTGAACTGCAACATCAAATGCCAAAGTGAAAAGAGAGAATAGAGCAAATATAAAAATAGCACAATGACTGCATATGAGGAGAAAACAATTCCAGCGGTTTGATTTGATCGATTTGATGTAGACTGGGAAAGTAGGGGTAGACAAACAGGATAGGATGGGAGAGGACAGAATGAGACAGGACAGGTGTCATTAGCCAGGAAGTGGCGTCCTGAAATCACCCCTGAGCAGAATTTGAGAAAAAAAGGAGAGTAACTTTGTGAATGTATTCTGTTTTCTCAACTAAGTTGTTCAGGATAGCTTTCCTTTTTTCTGTCTTCCAGATGAGGTTGCTTGGGATTTATTTTATTTCCTCCAAGGAGTTTCTGGAGAATGCATATGTGCTGGCCGTCTTGCTTTTCTTTGCATTGCTCCTGCAACGAACATTCCTCCAGGCGTCCTACTATGTGGCTATCGAGACTGGTATCAAGCTACGTGGGGCCATACAGGTACTTTGCCTGAAATTGAGTGATTTGCAAAAATGACTCATCAATCTTGTGGCTGTTATCTCCTCAGACCAAAATCTACAACAAGATCATGCGTTTGTGCACATCCAACATGTCCATGGGCGAGCTAACTGTCGCTCAGATCTGCAACCTGGTTGCCATAGATACCAACCAGCTCATGTGGTTCTTCTTCCTCTGTCCAAACTTGTGGGCTATGCCCGTACAGGTAGGAAACATGAAGGTCAAGGTCAAGTGCCGCATGTAATTTGTTGCTTTTCTTTTTACTATTTTTGTGTCAATGCAATGTCTATTTTCAATATATAGCTGCAATTTGGTGAAACGCAATGCTGTTTTTTTGTTGCTGCATTCCTACACAATTTTTTATCTGCAATGTAGAGTCTTTCTTCCGATCGTAGTCCACAACAGTCCCCATAAGAGGAAAAGCTACATTTTGCCCTTTCAAAGCTTAGAACATAGCAATTACTGTGCATTACTTATCTTACGCAAGCTCTACAGCTGCGTTCAATGTACGTGGATGAAAACCATGTTCCAACTCTCCCTTTGACCCTTAGTCTTCAATGTTCTATTATGGACTTATAATGAACAAGGTTCACTGAATAATTAACCGTTATAATTATGAAACATTCAAGTGACTTTAGCGATAAAGTGAATGATAATTATTCATACAAATCACAAGCCTCACATCATAATTTCAGTACAACTTTGTGAGGGGACCACTTTGTAGAAAATACAGGATATGTCATAAACAAGTAAAGCACATTCTTAATAGTATTGCAGTAAAGCAAGAGGAATAAAAATCAGCAAATAAAAGTCTGAAAGTTTACTATATATATTATAGATCATTTAAAGATTTGAAAACAAATAATCCTAGCGAAGGGACCCCGCAGTAGAAGTTATGTGCTCCCTCTTAAATGTTCCAGTCAAGGCTGATTCCAAAACAAAGCACACGACAGTAATCTCAGCCGAGATTTGACAAATGAATACTCGTAAAATGATCTGGGATTTGAATTAAAATTGAGGAAAAATGCTGGTAGCGTGTGGAGAGTTAGTATATTACCAGCCAATCTTGTGTCTCGGGCAGTAATGATGCTCGCCTCCTGGAAAGTTGTTATGAAAGGTGCTGCTTCTAATGAGTCACATTTGTCGCAACTGCTTTTGCCTGACTGGTGGACATTTTTCTGTGAAGGAGAAGGTGTGACTGTAACATCTTTGTGGATGTGTGAAGCCAAAGACAGGAGATAGCTGTAGTTCAACATGAAGGTGTTTGATTAGTTTCAAGTCAGTCTTCTCACATTCTAGTACACTCAACCCCCGAAAGATACCTTTACTGCAAAGAGGGAATGAAAAAGCACTTTTGTGAATTGCGGGATAAAAAATAGAGAATTACTGTGTTCAACTTAACCTGGTCCATTCTTTGATTTAAGAGGAGGACATGAAGAGCAATCATTAAAACAACATGTAAAGATGATAAAGTGTGTATTGGTCCGGACTGATCTCTATGAATATTTTATTGGTAACGGTTTCATTTTGTCTCGATTCTGAACTCCAAACTATATTTTTAATTTGATCATTCTCCCTCAAGGACAAATTCAACTCACTCACTCACTGCTGGATATTTCTGTTGCACACTACACAGAGAATCAAATCAGACAAACATGCGGGCGTGCAAGGAGAGATGTCAGAGTGAAAGCAGTCTGACATCTATCCAACAACTCGTTGCCACCTTCGATTTTATCCGCAGTTGGACTTAACGTGACCCTGCAGTTCCAACTACTGTGCTTTCAAGATTTTGAGCATCTTTTTGATTTCCCTCTTTGTCCTCCTTTGCTTACAGATTATAGTGGGAGTGATCCTCCTCTATTACCTCTTGGGAATCAGTGCCTTGATAGGAGCCACTGTCATTGCTGTGCTCGCGCCTGTTCAGTATTTTGTTGCCACAAAGCTGTCACAGACACAGAAGAGCACTCTGGTGAGTATTACAATTGGCAGGCTTCTATTTTTGTAGTCATGCCATAGAGATGGGCAAGTCAGAAGGTCGCTTGTGCTGTAAAATCGCTGACATATACATGATGTGTGCATTTGTCTAGCTTTTCACAGCTGTTTCGATTTCATTCATTCATTGACCCGAGGTGTTTGAGTTGACTCTTCCAGGTCATTACCCCCACTGCCTACTGCAGTTTTTCACTCCGTTAACGAGCTGTCACCCAGATAGTACCTGATAAATAGGGTTCGTCAACACTTACTTGTAGTCTAGGTAACAAAGTGACATCTTACCAATTAATGACGTGGATGTAATGACGGCTGTTAAGCATACACGTGTACAGTACTGAAAAAAAGTTGGGGGTGAAATTTCATGATGAACCGAAATTGAACTTTTACATTTGCAGGTGAGCTTAATTTGCCCTTTAAACTTTTCATGTCCAACTATTCAATGTTTCACTACGTTGCTGCTAGTTGAATGGATTTTTTTTTTTAAACAGTCCTACTCATCACGCTGTTCATATTTTGACATGAGATCAAGACAGCTAACAACAACACTTCTCAAAGTTTCAATCAAAATGTTCTCAAAGGGAAGTGGCCCCTAAAATCTGGATAACAGAGACTGGATGAGTCACAGAAATGCATAGACGTGAACGCCCTAAGAAATGTATTGCTATGTATTAGGTTTAGGAAAAAAAAATAAAAATGCTGAAACAATGAAAAATGGGATCATTCATTTTAGGAAATTTCACCTGATAGAAGAATATCCATAACATTTTGTGAGTATATCTTGCTCACATTGGTATAAAACACATGAATCTGTTCTCTCTATCTTCTCAGGAATATTCTAGCGAGCGCCTCAAGAAGACCAATGAATTGCTTCGAGGCATCAAATTACTTAAGCTATATGCATGGGAACGCATCTTCTGTGACAGTGTGGAGGAGACCAGGGGCAAGGAATTGACCAGCCTGCGGGCCTTTGCGCTTTACACTTCCATATCCAGTAAGATGACTTTAATACTGTCCTTTTAGAAATGATCCTCAAAGTGCCCCCAAAAATAGCTATCTGCAGTGATTGACTTTGAGAATGAACCAGTCCATTCAGTACATTTCCATGTTTGTTTTAGTCTAATCTAACATGGCGGTGGTTGTGTTCTGCAAAATTTCAAGTCCTGTGACACACAGCTTGAATGGTATCATTTTTATTTTTGGATTGGAATGGTGGGAGCGATAGAATGTGAAAGTATGGCAACAATACATCCAACAAGGACCCAGACAAAACAACTCAGACAATGTGATTTTTTGGATGTGCATTAAAGTAGCAGCCCATTTAAACAAGATAACCACACTGCATTACTCTTCAGTGTAAGCTGCTTGATATAAAATATATCATTTGTGTTCCAATGTGTTTTCCATATTATACAGTACCACATAAAAAAGGAAAAAAACTAAATCCAAATTCTCAAATTACAGTACTACATAAAAGAGAAAAAACCTTCAACTCAAATTCTCTCCATGACCAAGTGTCTATTTCTCTCTTTTTCTGTTGATTTTCAGTCTTCATGAATGCAGCTATTCCAATTGCAGCTGTCTTAACGGTGAGTCTGAAACAGTGGATCATGTGTCTTCTCCTTATTATGTGTGTGCACCTTGCTCATGCTCAGCTTGTGTAAAGCAAATGATTGGTGCCAAAGACTCTTAACACATAATTCTGCCTATCGTAATAGAAGGCCTTCATAGTTGTAGCGTGGTGACAATTTAATAAGGGCATGTCGTTCAAGAAGAAATGTGACCCTTCATTAAAATCCCTGTAAAGTGAAAATAAATGCCACGCTGCAGTGCAGAATCTTGGTAACAACACTGTAATGATTAAATGATGACTGAATGATTTTTTAAAAAATCAGCAAGTGGTCTCTGCACAGCGTGAACTGTCTGTCACGCTTGACATTTTCTCCTACCTTTGTTCCGTGCCACTCTAAAACGACTATAACATCGGATTATCTGAAAAAAAATGGTGTGATTTTGGAGTGTGGGAATAGCTAGATCACTGACAATATTTCACATTTATGCACAATAACCGCGGATGCAAAAAAAAGGCTGGCAAGTTCTTATATAGTAGGAGAAAGGCTCTCTTGCAGCCACTGTAGAAATGTTTGCGAGTCGTTCTGAACACTCTGGCATTTTGCAGACATTTGTTGTTCACGTACACATCTCGGAGGACGCTGCCCTGTCTCCAGCCGTGGCCTTCGCCTCCCTCTCCCTCTTTCACATCCTTGTCACGCCACTCTTCCTGCTCTCCAGTGTCGTGCGGTCCACTGTCAAAGCTCTTGTCAGGTGAGGAACTGAGAAATACATGCAAGATGTCGTTTAGAGCAGCAATATATATTGTGTTGACTGAGCTCAAGTGGGAAGCAACTAAGCAATTGTTGTAAAGAGTGCAGCATGTCAGAATGTGGAGGATTTGTGTGATTGGAGCAAATAAGAAAATGTCATTGAGTTCATCTGATAGGATGTGACCGTAATCATAAATCACACCGTGAGACTAAGGTTTTACTATTTTCAAACATCCCTTCGGTTATTCATTTTTTAATCTTTTTTTTTACCATTGCTTATAAAAAAATATTGCATCATTGGAACTTTATTACCCAAACAGATAATGGTTTTATTATGCAATGTGTGATAAGACTTTCCAGGCAATGGGGACAGAAATAATATCCCCACTGAATCCCTTAAAATGTCAATATTTGCACTATCATAAGAGTGGTTATAGTCTAGGGGCTGACAAGAATAGTTAAAAACTTGATTTTATGTATATTTATTTAAAGGTTTTTTGTTTTTTTTAAATAGTGGAACCTCGAATATATTGGTAGCGACTGAATGTCTAAATTTTTATAAAAATGTAAAAAAAACAAAAAACATTCTGACATCAGCCATTCTCGATACTTGTCATATATTACGCAGAAAAGAAAATCAGTATGTATGAATTCATTAACACTTTGATAAGAAAAAAGACAAATCATTACACAGTCACATTAAACTGGGAAATAATATCTATAGATGTATTTGTGACTTTTTATTGCTTCATTGGTTTTATTGGAAGCAACTCAACATTTGCTTGTTCTCTGTATGACCTGCAGTGTTCAAAAGCTCAGCGAGTTTTTCTCGAGTGATGAGATTGGAGATGAGCCGGAGCCTAGAACGACTTTGACCTCGGGCTCCAACAACCATAACCAAAATAGGTACCAGGCTTTGGTAAGTGCATGTAATTCAAGTCTCAAAATGACCCATGATTAATTTAAGATTTTTGTAGGATATGTCACTTGTATTGATTGCAATCTTTCATATTATAGCAATAAAATTGTTCATTAAAGTCGATAAATTGCAATCGCAAATTCAGTTAAAACCGTACCCTTTTGTATTTTCTTCATGATGGTATCAAGTGGGACATAGGTCCCCTTTTGCTGGATTCAACTAAGCTTCCCATCTTTTCTTTCAAACCATGTCTATCAAAGCCCCCCTTTTTGTCACCCGCTAAACCTTCATCTTCCTTTCCCTGTGTGTCTGACTTCCTGCAGCCCTTGAAAGTGGTGAACAGAAAGCGTCCCCCAAGAGACGACTGGAACAACTACAGATCACAAGGGGACCATGAGGGTGACGGACCCTCCCCGGTTGTGGACCAAGATGTTTGTATCAAGGTTAGACTTAATGAATTACTAGGCAGGTTGTTTATTTACTGCCCTCTGTGGGGGATTGTATTGATTGACCAGCTCATTTAATTCTCCATTCGAATGTGGATTACAATGGATTGTGACAGCTCTCTCCATTTATACAGCAAGTTACATTCCCCAGTTACAGCTGACTACTGGACATTATTCTTGATGTCCTGTCTCCTACTGGAGAACTCCTCCGTAAAATGCTGTTGTATTTCACTATTGTATGTGTGCTGCTCTCTTCAGATTTGCAGCGGTTATTTTACGTGGACGGACGGACCACCCACGCTAGCCAATGTGGACATTGTAGTTCCCTTTGGTATGAATCAAGAAGCTTGACTGTTTGTAAACTTCCTTTCTTCTTATTGCATGTGTTCATTGTTGTCCATTGCAGGCAAGCTGACCATGATTGTGGGCCAAGTGGGTTGTGGGAAATCGTCCTTACTGCTGGCGGCGCTGGGTGAGATGCAGCGAGTCTCAGGAACAGTCACATGGAATAGGTCAGTGATACGTTATTGATTCTCTGTAACAGCCCAATTCTCATCAAGTTTCAGAGTGGGAACTTACATTTTTTTTGATTGATTCACATTTCAAGTGCCAGAGTTGCAGTGAAATAAAAGAAACCGTGAAATTACGTGGTGATTGTGAAATTCAGTCCTGGCCAAAGGTGAATGATTGACTTTACTCTGGTCAATATCTTTGTTTCTTCTTCACATAGAAATCAGACTTTTTAGGCAATTGAAGTGGAGGACATAGTTTTCTTTGTGTGTCCTTGGGCAGCGTGTAATTGAGTTTCCATGGGAGGGTAATGTACTTTAAATTCAAATCAGATCCTGATTGTTAGGCATATAAAACATCAAGAAATTGACATGGCATATGCTGTGGAACCAAATCCCCCCCCCCCCCCCCCCCCTCCATTGAAGACTCTGTTGCCATCATGAAATCTTAATTTAATTAGCAAGTAACAAGGTAAAGTGAGATGCATCATAGACATGCATTCCACTTATTTATTCATTTATTTATTTATTTATTTATTTATTTATGCACATTTATTTCTATAATTCCTGTCTGACCACCATTCCAGGGCCTAAAGTCAGCGAGGATAAGCTTCAGCTTTCCCTACCAGACCGTAATAAAGACAGATTGTTATGTATAGCAAATTGTTGGACATTATATGCTTAGGTTCTTCTCACAAATTAAATATAATATTTCATAGAACATATTAGAAATGAAATCATTTATCATAGTGCTGCTTCTCCTAAAGTCTGGTAAACCTATACCAACAATTAAGATACTATCCTGTCTGCCTTTGCAAGCTTGAACAGACAGTATAGTGATGTCATCATAGACCAGGGATAGCAACTCTCTGACGCTCTATTTGTCAACAGTGTCCTCTTCTTGATCGACATAACGTCCTCGAGCAAAGCCCCCTCAATCCTTTACCGCGACGTCGGTTCTGTGTGTTCTGTCTTGTTTGTTGCCAAACTCATTCATCATGTGCAGCTATTTATACTCCTGAGTGATTCAGACAAGACATTAAGAGCCGCTTGTCTGCCATTTTTTTGTGTGCACTAGTTTTGTGCTCTAGTTTTGTGTGCATAGGTTTTTACAAATATTTTTGATTGGTTGTGTATCTGATTACGGAGGGATATAAAATATACGCGTTAAGAATCTATGAAAAACTAAAGCAGTTGCAAGGTCCAAGTTTCTCAGATTTCTTTTCAAATAGTTATGGCAGCTGACACCCCCAACAGACCCCCACCCCTCAAAACCCCGCACCCCCACCACTCCATTCATTGCCATTTCTCTCACCCCAAATTTGGCAAAGTGAGCTGAGCGTGTCCAGGCTATCTCATTCATTAAAGTGGGTGACTACCTCAGCATGCAGTTAAGAGACTCTAAAAGGATATGAAGAGCAAGGCTGTGACTCAGAACTCTAGCTGCTGCTGCTGCTGCTGTAATTAACAGCAAGAAACAAATAGTTGAACCTGCTATAAACTAATCAAGAGTTTCCCCTGAAGGCGTAAAATGTTGAGATTAGACTGAAAATGAAGAAAAAGTCTGACATATTGAGATAAAGTCTGTATGAGAGTTCTTAGTGAGGCCGGATACATCCTGAGCAAAATAGGGACAAGTGACCTCATATGTAAATGTGTTGAGTGGATTTAATCAGTGGATTAAGCAAGAGAGAAATAGTCCAGGATGCTCTAGTCAAGGAAGAAAGCAAATTTACCATCCCCTCATCCTGATGTCAAGATGAAATTAATCACATGTGCATTTGGATACAAGTGTCCTCCAAGCACCATCATGTGATTAGGTCACCCTTATGCACTTTCATTTTTAGTCACTTAAATAAATGCCGTATTTGGCATCCTAATTAACAAAAAAAAGAAAGAATGATTGAATGAATGAATAAAGAAATAAATGGCCCTCCTTCAACAATAACTTCATATTTATTGTTTTACATCTGAGTATGGGAGAACCTTTAGAATTGACTTTGCAGGTTAAGGTTTTAAATGTCTGTTCACATGTTCTCATATATCTGTGCGCCTGCCATTTAATATTAATGGTGACAGTTAATGCCCTTTAGTGCAATTTATTCATGACGGGTTGACACATCAAATCAGAATGCAAAGCACATTTTCTCTCATTTCTTGTCATGGCATCTAGTCAAATGACCTTTAGTGGAGAATGGAGATATTTACCCTTTCAAATCACGACTAGAAGTATAATTTGTCATTATACACATTACACTTGTGTGTGTGTGTGTGTGTGTGTGTGCGTTTGTGTGTGTTCCACACCATTGGTTCTTAAATGGACAAGCACATTTAAGTTCCTCACAGCGAGGTATACTAGCTGCCATTTCACAACGGCCATAAATCAGCAAGCACTGTCAGGCAGCGCTCAGCTGTGATCAGTCACCTTCTCTGAGCAAGTGGCAATTGGCCTAAAAATACATGCAGGCTTCAACTGATCCTGTGCAAAGCCCTAAACAACTCAGCAAGTATTTCTAATGGACTCTAAATGTGTTTGTGTGCGTTTCTATGGTGATATTCTACAATATTGTCTTCTCAGTGACTACAATATTTCCTCTGATTTTATTTGCAGTCTGCCCAATCTGGAGTCAGAGGGTGATGAAAGGTGAGTGCTGATACGGGGAAAAAAAAGCCCTCTTCCAAAGTAAATGTCCAAACCTTGCTTCCCTTGTAATATACCTCCACTGCTAATGGCACGACACATCATTGTTTGACAGTACATTTTAATAGTACAGAATAATCCAAGGCGGACTCGTGTATTATAAATATACTTTGGAGCTTTGCATGGATTTTTGAGATACAAGCATTTCTTAATTAATTTCTAAGGCCAACTAGGACCATAGGGATGAAAGCATGTATATATTTTTTTCTAAACCAATATAGGATTAAAGTATTCCATGAAGAATAATGCTTATCTATGTTTTGACTCATCCATGTGTTTTGTCCACTCTCTGCAGTCCCACAGATAGAGACACAGCTGGTGATGGTGACATCAGGTGAGCTCATTGAACATTTCCAAAGCGGTCTCCGTGGAGATCTGTCATCATTATCAGCACAGTCAAACAGTCAATTTCGTGCTTATCTCAGGAGTAAAGATAATAGATTCCCGCCCGCCGAGTCCCTACACTTTGAGCTGCACATCGACTTGACAAACACATCTCGCAATGGCCACTGGGTTTCCTTTTAATGGACATGAGTTCTGTTCATGCACCTTTTAGAGCTAAGCAGTCCCCCACAGATGGAAAAATGTTCTCACCTTTACCATGATGTTGATTTGATACCTTTGGTAGGAAGAGATGTGCCGTGGCGTACGCTTCTCAGAAGCCCTGGCTGTTGAACGCTTCCGTCACAGAGAACATCACATTTGAGATGCCAATGATTAAAACCAGGTAAGATGGGAAAACTGACTTTGAATGTGGACGTGATTGTGAGAACTACCACTGCACACTCAACTGGGAAAAAAAAAAAAAAAAAACACATTTCAGTGTTCTGTTAGTTTGGGGTAAAATTATTGCTTATTGTAACAAAGAGAATTATCAAGGCAAAGAAAATGGTGAATGAAATGAATATAAAAAAAAAAGAAATTCCGAAGTGAGAAAAAAAATGCTCCACTAATGACAAATATAAACGGAACCCTTTTAACTAGCCTCCTTGCACAGTTTTGACTGTGCTTTACTTTTACAACTAATGCACAAAATGAAAATACGTTAAGATTCCAATGCAACCAGTTTAGTTTGACTTCAATTGGATTAATGATGATGGCTCATCTCTTAAGATCGCAACTTAAAGGAGGCTTCATGTTGCAACAGCGCTAGAGGTGTTAAGTGAAATAGGCTAATGAAGTTACATTCTAAACCAACATAAAACCCGCTTTGAGACGTGTACTCCATATTAGGCCACGATACTAATTGGGTGTTTTGATTGAAATGATCGACTGTAATCAGTCCAGAAGGCCATTAAGAGATTATAAAAGTGCTTGTTGTAGTCACAATGTTATGTTAATGTGAGCAGATGCTTTGAGACCTGCATGGTAAACAACATTCATTATCGGTCTTGCTCATGGCCTTTGTAAAAGGCCACATGCTTTAAAAGTCTGATAATGACTTACTTTGCTTGGATGTAATGATCCATTTTCAAAAGCTGCTTCTAATGGACTCATACGCATGTTTGCTGGAGTGATTTGTGATGACAGATAAACTCCAGTTTGCATTTGATCACCAACCACTTTTTCTCTTTTACGCTGTTTCATGGCCACAGTCGGTTTATTTTTCTATCGCTATTGTAAATATCTTGATTCGGTGTTGAATCCAAACAACTCTCTTGAGTTTCTAGTTCAGTATTGATGAATCAGTGTCTACCAATCGAAGGATACCAATCGAGTCCTTGTCAGAATTTGATTTGTGTTGATGTTCACTAGATACAAGGCTGTCATCGACGCCTGCTCTCTTCAGCCTGACATCGACATCCTTCCACAGGGCGATCAGACCGAAATCGGGGAGAGGGTGAGTAACACGCACCACAATTCATTTGAATTACTCTATGGGCCATTTTATTGCCTCATCTGGTCATCGCTCATCTGACTGGGGCTTACTACAATGCACATTGTGGCAACATTTGTCCCCATTAGTGCACTGTTGGAATTTAATTCTGCTTTGAGCAGGAAGTTGGATCGATGGTTTGTTGCTCGTGTTGTGTTTCTTCATACATGGTATGGGGTGGACTTACCCAAGAGACATTTAATGGTGTTATTTGTTCCTGTCTGTGACTGAAGCTGATAGCATCTCATCTCTCGTTAACCCGCTCGCCTCTGTTGCAGGGCATCATTCTATCGGGAGGGCAGAAGCAGCGTATCAGCGTGGCCAGAGCCTTGTATCAGCAGACTAATGTTGTCTTTCTGGTAAGTTCTACCACTGATTCAAAAACTGGATGAGACAGAAATGATCCCCTCAGAATAGATCTAAGTAAGAAAAGGTTCACATTTGTGAATGATAAGGTCCAGGTTACAGGTGGTAGGCTCTCCTTCCAAAACGTTTGTTCAACCGATCCTCAACTGTAAGACTTTAAAATGGCGAATCAACTTTAGCCCTTGTACATTGATTTTTATCGATGACTTAGTTGTGGCAGGTCAATGCTGCCCACCAATGTAGGATATTCCTTGAATTTGTCATGCTTTGAAATGTCTTTTTACAGGACGACCCATTCTCTGCCTTAGACATTCACTTGAGTGACCATCTCATGCAAGACGGTATCCTCAAACTGCTGAGAGAGGAGAAGAGAACCGTGGTGCTGGTCACACACAAATTACAGTATCTGCTGCATGCCGACTGGGTGAGAGCTTTATCTATTGTATGTACGTGATTGAACAGTTTTAGTTATACAACGATGCCTGCCTTTTAGATTATTGCCATGAAAGATGGCACCATACAGACGGAAGGTACACTTAAGGACATCCAGAGGTCTGAACCTGAATTATTTGAGCAATGGAAGACGCTGATGCACAGACAGGATCAGGAGTTTGAGACGGTAATCAATGAGCGGCCATTTGTAGTGCAATTTAATCCTCAATTGATTTGAATTGATGTTGCTATGCTTTGCTTGTGCTTATTGAAACTAATACTGCTACATTTTATTGCTTTGTCTAATGAATTTTACATCGGCTGTATTTGCATAATGGGCAAAAGCATTGGTGTCTTTTGTATTTTGGGGAGACCATATTTTTTTTTCATCTCCTTGCTACAGGAGACAGTGGCATCGAGCATGACAGATATGGAGAGGAAAAACTTGCGGAGAGCAATGTACTCGAGAGAGGCTGCTAAGACTGAAGAGGATGAGGAAGGTGAGAGGTCAAAGCACGAATGCCAAATAGCGATTACATATGGACATAATTACAAAAAGGTCTTTAAGCTTAATTGCAGTTGTCTGAGTGTGTTTTTTTTCCTGACTGCTTCACCTATTCTATTGTGCTGTGGCTCCCTGCTCCATTGTGCCCCACTCGCTGACTCAACCTTACTGTCCTCTACGCTAGATCACATGACCAGACTATCCTAATAGCCTTGAGACAAACCTGCTAGACACTGTTTGAGTCTTATTGACCCACGGCTGTAGCCTACCCTAATCACCTTGACATTGACAAATCAGGGTGTCTATGTGATGATTGCGATGTGTTGTAGTGGCTGTGCTCTTTATCTGTCTTCTGCGTTTTTTTCCCGTGTGCTGGAGACACCCTTGGGGGGACTTGTGCCATGGCTCCAGCACCAGTTTGTGATCTCTTTTTCAATCCAACAGGTGTGGCCAGAAAGCATGATTCGCCAACGCTAACAAATGAAAGCAAAATCTGCTTGAAAATCACAACTATGTCCACTTTTTAGAGCCCAGTCCTCCATCTTGTGTACGATTACATCCTTGGAGCTTGCTTTCCAAAAGCCTGTGTGCATGGAGTGAGGCAATAATAGTAAATGTGAACCATTTTAGTCCCGCTTCTTGTCGACACTCACGAACAGCTTCATGCTCCCTGACCTGCCCTGCCCTGCCGCATGGTGTGTGCAAATGTAGACTTTCAGCAGGTGTTAATGTCAGTCACTCACTCGCAGTTGGTGTATGCTCTTTTGCTTCTGCAAAACATTGCATTCATGGGAATGAGCCTCTGCCTACGACTCCGACCTTTGCCAAGGTTTCAGTTTTTACAACTGTTATATATATAACAAATATTATGCACACCTTATTTACTATCTATTTTACACTTATGGTTTTTGTCTTCACTTCCTGAAATGATGTGATTCTTATTGAGCCAATTTGGTTGCAGGGTTGATGTCCTTCACATTATTGCCGTAGTTACCAACATCGTAACTAGGCATTCGTATGTACCTGATTTAATATTCCTTCAAACCAAAAACAAAGAAAGAAATATTTATACATATATATATATTGTCTTTTTTGTTGAATGCTTTTTTGAGAAAACTTATTAGAGAACCAGAAATTAAGATCTGAAGAATGTGTCCGATAGAGTTTAGGGAGTAGAGTATCTCGACAATGATTTGCAGTAGCAGAGCCCAGCTAAATAAAGACATTAGGTTCATTGGAGGTAAGAGAAATGTGGTGCTCTTTTCATAAGTAACAGCCTTTCAGTGAACTCGTCCCTTTCTTGTCTCTAGAAGAATCTGTGGAGAGTGATGATGACGACAACCTGTCGCAGGTAATGCGTCAACGAGCCACCATACCCTGGCACTCCTGTGGCACCTACCTGTCCTCGGCCGGGATCCTCCTTCTTACCCTGCTCCTCCTGTCACAGCTCCTAAAACACACCCTTATGGTGTCCATTGACTACTGGCTGGCACACTGGACGTCACACGTCATCACGGCCAAGTCGGACGCCACAGCACGCAACTGTACACTTGTTCAGGTGGGGAAGACAAGTGTTTTCTTTCAATATTGTGAAAGTGAGAGATGTCAGTTGAATTTTTCCAGGTAGAGCACACAATAGCTACCGCTGAATCAAAATCAAAATGCCTGAATGTGACACTGCTAGATGCATTATTGCAAAGCTTAACTTACAAATTGGAATAGACGGCCCATACATTGCTTTCCTATGGCAGCAATAAACTTAAATTTGTACGGAAGTCACAAAGCGTAACCTATAATTTTGCAGGAGCTCAATCCTTTTGGATTATATATATATCCAAAAACGTAAAAACAAATGCTTGACTGCTTGCTTTACATTCACGTCACTCTTTGCTTTCACTGCGAACTGTCGTTCTTATCAATGCCTCTTTAAAGTGTGGGCTGCAGCAAAATTACATAACCAAGTAGGCACTAATCTGTGAATCGTGTCGAGTCGCACTGGCCTAAAGCTCTAGCACAACCACTAACTGCCAGCTCCAGCTGGAGTGTTTTTTTAACAAGCCCTGAAGCGACCACACGCCGGCCATTAGAACAGCAGAAAGAACGCACTGATGAATAGCAAAGTTTGGAGACATTTGAGTGAAAAATAAATGACCTGTGGGACTCATTATTCTTTCAAGTGAAAACTATTACAACTTACTGCAAGGCTAAAAGAGCTGGTTAGTTTTTTTATTTGGAGTGTAACTTCTACCAGACAAACACACATTGTCATAAAAAGAAAAACAACATCATGAATATTCGAACATGACGGTTGACCTGATACAGTCACATTATCGCATGACATTTGCTTTAGGTCAGCCAGATCGGGTATCAGTATTTATTTAGAGGTGTAAATATATGCATACATCATGCGCAAGCGTATTTTGTATGTGTATGCCAGATAAAATTTCCATGGGTCATGTGGACTCTGAAAGACACCTCACCCTATTCCCTTTAATATTTGGTCCACTCAAACACACTTCTTATTGTCTCAAGTAGACGATAAACTGCGCTCGATGCCTAAGGATGCTTGAATAAACTTCAGCCATCTCTGCCAAGTTGATCTAAACTCACAGCCAAGTCCTGTTTCAGCTGTCAAATATAATTGCTTGGCTACTACTGTCTCCGTCTTTTCTTTGTGGTGTTGTACGGCTGCCAGACTGCTTACTGAACTTCGCATTGACAAAGTGACAATCAAGGAACTGTTTGGTGTTCCTCGTGTGATTCATGTAGTGAGCAGCTACTGGATTATCAATCTTGGAAACGAGTCAATCCAGAGTAAGTGCTGATTTATGCAGATTTGTCCATTCGGTGCTTTGGAAAAATCCATTGTAGAAGAGAATTATTTTTTTAATTGAACAAGTTATAATAGCTTTAGCTAAATGTTTTCACATGATAAGATAGTGAGCTGTTTTTGAGTCTGTTTACACAAACCTTCCCTTTGGCTGTTTGCTCTGTTGTTGAGTTTTTGCTTGGAAGATTTTCTGCATTCAAATATAAATTGACTACATTGCTTGGCTCCAGTGTGCCACATTACTTATCGACTTCTAATTTGCATAGTGGTATAACTTCTAACCTGGCGTGCAAATCACAATGACTTTGTTTACATGCAGTCAATCAATATTCAGGTTAACTAATTCCCACCGAGATGGAAATCATTATACAATTTCTGCCACGAGCTGCTAATCAATTTCATATTGAGACATTAATAAGTGTAAAATTGTATATCTTCATTAGACTGTGAATGAAATTGGGCCTATCTGAAAGTCTGAAAATGATCGAGTGCTGTACATATACTCTGTTTATGTGTAAAATGTTAGGATGACTCCAAGTTACTCTACTTTGGTTGCATCAGTATTATGGAATCTAAAACTAAAAACAGTCTTCAATTGTTGTTACAGGATTGCGGCTTCAGTCACTCGTGGTATCTTTCGGTGTTCAGCGTGTTGTGCTGCCTCGGCATCATGTTGTGTTTGACCTCCTCTGTGGCTGTGGAGTGGACCGGCCTAAATGTGGCCAAGAAGCTCCATCAGAACTTACTGAACAAGATCACCCTGGCCCCCATGAGGTACATATCATTGTTGATGCTGATGTGTTAAAGAGATGTTTGTATTAAGAGCAGACAACACACTTAAGGGCAGGCTTTTTTTCGCCCCATTACTCTAAGCACCATCTGCTTTCCTTCCACAAAGCCCAGAGACATTTGTTACATTGACAGACTGTTGCACATGTCGTGTGTAGACACACGTACACAAGCACATGCACACACACACACATTTAAAATACAATAACACGTGCTTGCATCTCACGTTAAACCTCAACCACTTAGCTGAGGTCCGAAGCTAAAACACAATAAGATCAAGAGGTCCTGGATTTGAGTCTTCCTCCATAGTTAGCGCCCAAATTCCAAAAAGATGCAAGTCACGCTCATTGAAGACTCCAAATTGACTTTTCTTTTTTTTTTTTTTTTACAGGTTGTTTGAGACCACACCACTTGGCAACATCCTCAACCGCTTCTCCACAGACACAAACACGATCGACCAGCACATCCCCACCACCCTGGAGTGTCTTTCTCGCTCCACTTTGCTCTGTGTGTCCGCCCTGGGGGTCATTTCCTACGTCACCCCCGTGTTTCTCATCGCCCTCCTGCCGCTGGCTGTCACTTGCTATTTCATCCAGAAATACTTCCGTGTGGCTTCCAGGTGAGATTGACAGAGCCGAGGCATGTGGGTGGGTGTTTACGCAAGACGCATGATGACACCAAAGTTCTTTGGACCTACATAGCATCCGTTCCATTGTTTGAATTGATCAAAAGAGGAATTGTTGCCTCATTAACTATTATGATGAAGGTGTGATGTGAGTGAAGTCTTTTATTGACTTCATTCTGGACAAATGTATTGGGACGTTTTGAGAGTTGTCACAAGTGTCCCAATTAGCCTCATTTTGCCAAACTTTGCTTAGGAATCTGGTTTTTTTCAACTCTTTTGCAAAGGGACCTGCAGCAGCTAGAGGACAGCACCCAACTGCCTCTGCTCTCCCACTTCTCTGAGACAGTGGAGGGTCTCACCACCATCAGGGCCCTCAGGTGAGCGCACAAGCTTCTTGAATGGGCTCATGCAATTATATCAGGAATATTCTGGTTTCATTGTACTTAGCAAGATCTCTTCTGGTTAAATTACAACAAGAAACACGTTTTCTTATCCTTCAGGTACGAGCCCAGGTTCAGACAGAGGTTACTTCAGTTCATAGACGCCAACAACATCGCCTCGCTTTTTCTCACAGCAGCCAATCGGTGGCTGGAGGTCCGCATGGTAATGACTTATTTGTATTTGTCCTGGTCTTGTTGGCTCTCGCTGTTAGGATTACAAAAAGTCTAGTCTTCGTCCATCTCACATTTACGACATGCAGCCTGGATATGATGTTTTATTTTGGGGTTGCTCCTAGTGGAAATTACTTAGTTTATAGATCCCTGGACAAATCCGGAACTTTTATTGGCGTGTGTTTGTCAGGGAAATAAGCAGTCATCCCTTTTTATTTTTAATATGCGCTGCAGCACATTTCTCTAATGACTTTATCTGCCTGTAGGAATATATCGGGACCTGTGTGGTGTTGGTAGCAGCTGTGTCTTCCATTACAAATTCGCTCAACGATGGGCTGCCTCCCGGACTAGTGGGGCTGGGCCTCACCTATGCGCTCATGGTGAGACTATCTGTTGTTTGGATGATGGCTAAAGATGTTCTCCTAAGACAGTAAACGTGTTGTCGCATCCCAAAATGGAGCCGCAGATTCAATGCAAAAATGTAGGAGTCGATATCGGAGCAATCTTCTGAAATGAGTGGTATTTCATGCATAGATTATTCATGATTATGTCATGTATTTGTTGTGCTATTTAAATGAAAAAATATATTACATTTTTAATGCACTCCATGGTCATTGAAGCATCATCACCTTTTTTGTATCAGGTGTCCAACTACCTGAACTGGATGGTGCGTAACCTGGCAGACATGGAAGTACAGCTTGGATCAGTCAAGAGAATTAACGGCCTCCTCAAAACGGAACCCGAGAATTACGAGGGTCTGCTCAGTGAGTTGTCCCTTTAATTAGAAAACATTAGCAGTTCTATACCACTGAAAACATTGAATCTGTCATTTAAACTTGTCTCTAAGTACGTGTTGTGGTTGCCAGGCCTGTCTCAGGTCCCAGAAGGCTGGCCCCAACGTGGCGAGATCCAGATCCAGAATCTGAGCGTCCGTTACGATGCCACCCTCAAGCCTGTGCTCAAAAACGTCCACGCGCACATCAACCCTGGACAGAAGGTAAGAAGGCTTTTGGCGAGAAGAAAAAGGCTTCTCGCCTAAAAAGCCATTTAGGCTGAGTCGGCGTAAATGGTGACGTCGTTTTGCAGGTGGGGATCTGCGGCAGGACAGGCAGCGGCAAATCATCTTTCTCCCTGGCCTTCTTCCGCATGGTGGACATGTTTGAAGGTTGGCACTCTCAAATCATCACGTTTGATGCAGAGCTTAATAATATACTTAATATGAATCATTTCTTTCCTTTGACAGGGAGAATTGTGATCGATGACATTGATATTGCTAAGCTGCCCCTGCAGACGTTGAGGTCCCGTCTGTCCATCATCCTGCAAGATCCGATCCTCTTCAGCGGCACCATTCGGTATGAAGAACAACAAGCGACTGTTTTACCTGCAAATGTTTTTGTCAGGTCACATTAGATCCGGTGACACTTGAAATAGAGAGACGAGATCAAAGACCCTTTGTATGTTATTTTTAGACAACCGCCTGTACCAGCTTTCAAGAATAGATTTTTGGAACCTTTGTGGTTGAGCATGATCTGGTCCAGGGAGTAGTCTAACTTCCTTGTATTGGTAGAAGGTTCACCTTGGAAGTCATTGAAATAGAACTCATCTAATCCCAAATTTACAGTTAAGAGGTCCCGACTTTGAATCTCAGATCAGGTTTGTGTATTTCCCTTTCTCCGGCTTCCTTCCACATTCCCAAAATAATGACGTTTCCAAATGTGGAAATGCGAGTTATGTTCATATTGAATTTTTTTGGTCTTGTTATGTTGATAAGCTACGAACATTCTTTTCAATCGAATGTAAACATTTCATAATCCAGTGTGCTTTTTACAGACGTCCATTTAATAATTAATGTACGGTGTCCGTTATGCTTTAGTTTCACCTATTGTGTATGTTTGTGTTCGTGTATAGGTTCAACCTGGATCCAGAAATGAAGGCCACGGATGAGATGCTTTGGGAAGCTTTGGAGATAGCTCAGCTGAAGCCTGTTGTTAAGTCACTTCCAGGAGGACTGGGTGAGTTTATACTTGGATCTATTTTAGTGTGTGTACAGACATAAATGCAACACTGTTGTGACCTTGTCATGCCAGAAACAATAGAATCAAAGGTCAGGTTGTTTCCAGGCATCCTCCATTGCACATCTGCTGTATCACAATACATGAGCATCAATATTTCATATAGCCTGCAGATGCTTTTGATACACAGTGCCTGTTCTCAGGTGGCACTCTCATATTCAGATCACATCTAATAGTAGACTTCACCTTCATCTGACTTCTCTCGATGAACGTGATGAGTGCCTGGTATGCTTACGACTTTATTTAGCTCCTCCTGGCTCGCTGGTTATCGCTCTGTACTTAAATGTTCTCTTGTAAGTGTCTGTCATGACCGAAGCGGTCAAGGTGATTATTCAGCATCGTTTGACGCTCACCTCACTCACTCCACAATGACAGCCTATCATTCGTCTGTCTGTCTGTCTGTCTGTCTGTAGGTGTGAAGGTTGTTTGTCTTCACGTGCCCTGTGCTTGGTTGGCCAACCAAGGAGCATTATTATTATTATTATTATTTTGTGTTGGTCGTATGAGATTTGATTTGGAACGTTGTTTCCAGATGCCAACGTGACAGAGGGGGGAGAGAACTTCAGTCAGGGTCAACGTCAGCTCTTCTGCTTGGCAAGAGCTTTTGTGAGGAAGAGCAGCATCCTCATTATGGATGAAGCCACGGCATCCATCGACATGGCAACGGTCAGTTTGTGCTTGTGGTGACAGTGTTTCTACAGAGAAGATGGTGACTGGGAGGTCACAGTGATATTCTGTCTTTATGCTAACTATAAAAAAGAAAACAAGGAAAAGGAGCTTGCGGCAACATCTTAGTAGGTGATTCACATACAAAGAAAATTTCTTCTGCAGGAGGACAGAATAGAAAGAGTGCAAATAAGAGCCTGAGGGCTGGTGCGGGCAGTCGGCTGTTGCTTACTCAAGAGCATCTCCTGAATGCTGGTTGACAAAAAGTGACATTTGTGGTCACAATAACAATAGTGATGCCCTCGAGGAGACAACACTGATCTTTTAACTTCATTCACCCAATTCAAACTCAATAATTCAATTCCATTGGAACCAAAAGGGGTTGAAAAAAGCTTGACACAGTGTGAGGTTTCATTTATTTGTTTATTTATCTATTTGTTTTAAATAATTACTGATTTTCTAAAAGCACTACATGGTGGCACTATATCATCACAGTGAATTCAGCTAAACTCATTTGATGGCAAGCAGAAGCTTGGCAGATAGTGAACAATTCTTCAAAAAGATTTAAAATGCTCATAAGCATTCCAAGCTTACTGCAAAAGTAACATAAAACAAAGTGAATTATATGATGAAAAGAACCACGTAAATAAAATTAGGAACGTTTCTTTCATTGAATGCTAACAAACAACGCAAAACATCATAGATAGGCTAACAAATATCATGTGTGTTGTAGTTTATAATGTTTTCCAAACCAATGGTGAAATAATACATATAGAAAGATAAAATAACAGTACTCACATATTCTTTATCATTTTAAAGAAATTACTATTATGTATGCTGCAACTGCTGGAGTCAATTCTATGTCTGTGTCACACTGCTCCCATGTGGCCAGCAGGAACTCAAAAGTTGGTCTGGAACCGATTAATAGCTTTTCCATTAAATTCAGAGAGGAAAGATGATTTGAGATACGTAGACGTAGTTACGAGCACTATCTAAGAAACCATTGACTGATGAAAATTAACTTCTTTTTTACATGACTTACAACCAAGTTGTTTTCCTGCCCCCATAGGAGAGCATCTTGCAGAAAGTGGTGATGACTGCCTTTGCTGACAGAACAGTGGTTATAATAGCAGTAAGTGCACACGCAGCAGTGTATAATTACCACTCCCCCCCCCCCCACACACACACACACACTCTCACTCACTCTCCCCAAACATGTTTGTTTCTTAAGTGGTCCCTCTCTTCTGTGCCGCACAGCATCGCGTTCACACCATCCTGAATGCCGACCTAGTGATTGTGATGAAGCGGGGGATCATCCTGGAGTACGATGAACCCCAGGTCCTGCTGGGAAAGGAGGAGAGTGTCTTTGCCTCCTTCGTGCAAGCAGACAAGTAGCACAAGAAAAAGAGAACATGTCAAACAAAGGAAGACATTCAAAGTGCAATTGATCCATGGAATATTTACCTTTATTTTTTATTCATACTGTATTATATTTGTAAATAACATTGTGAAATGATTGCTAATAAAATATATATTATCATTGAAATAAAATATATATTATCACTGAGGCTAATGAGGTGCTCTTGACTCAGTGATCTACATTGACACTGCCAGTAACCCATATTCAAATTCTCATGGGTGTCACAAGATCCTGCAGGAGCCATGACTGACTTGAGAATGCTATAAGGTGCCCGAAATAGCCACGGCATGACGATCTATGCCAATCACAACTTACTCTTCCTAAAACACCAACTCCGAAAACATTTGGTACATCAACTTCCTTCATTCCTTCCCTTTGTTTAATTTCACTTTCTTCTTCCAAACTACTTTTCATCCTTTCTTTTCCCTTAATTTTTTGCCCTTGCTTTATTTTTATTATGCGGTAGCTTCCTTCCTACCTTCATGTATTTTTCCATCCTCTCTTGATTATTTTCCTCATTTTTGTCCATTCATTCCTTTCTTTTTCCTTCCTTTCTAAAGACAGCTTTAATCAAATCCATACAGCAGTGATTATAACTTTTTATATTCTGAGTTATGAATATTGCTCATGGTTGTCTTGTTTTTACTCCAGTTAAATTTATATTGTGGTGTCTCCTCTAGTTCTAGTAAGTTCTAAATTGAATAAGTATCAATTGAGTTCTAGTAAATAGCTGGATGCTAAAACATTTTGGAGGCTTTAAATACAAAACAATCAAATTAATAATTGTTTTCAAGACGTTTGCTACTGTCCCCCTTTGTGCATTCTCATTCCCAGGAAGGGCATGACAGAGATTGCGGAGGGAGGGTCTCCTCAATACCCACCCCCACCTCGTGCTATCGAGCAGGAGCGTCAGCACAAAAGCAAAGTGCATTACGGAAATTGACCGGCAACAATAAAAACTATTGGAGACAGTTGCGTCTAATCCGTGTGAATGCGCACTGAATTTCTCACAATGCCGTGTGCGCCTGCTGCGCTGGTGAGGTGGTGTTATTATTATTATTATTTTTTTGATGATGGTGGTGCACTCTGAGTGACGGTGGCAGCTGAGGACGAAGGAGAGGAATCTCCACATGGGACGTCAAGCCACTGACAGGGGGGCAACGTGAAGAGAGCGCATAGCTGGGACGAACATGAAGGCTGTGGCCGAGCGAAAAAGCTGACAGAAAGCTGCAAAGCTATACGAAAAAAACCCAACACGATTTTATTTGTTCCTGCCTTTGGGGGCGTAATGCGTGAGAGCCATGTTGTCCAGAAAAGGCCTCATTCCGGAGGACTACTTGCTGACACGCTTGGCCGAGGATGTCCAGCAACCCAAGTTCAAATCGAAAACGAGGAAAGCCCGCTTCGTGGCCAAGAACGGCACCTGCAATGTGGCGCACACCAACATCCGCGAGCAGGGCCGCTTCCTACAAGACGTCTTCACCACTTTGGTGGACATGAAATGGCTCCACACGCTCATCATCTTCACCATGTCGTTCCTGTGCAGCTGGCTTCTTTTCGGGATGGTCTGGTGGCTCATCGCCTTCGCGCACGGCGACCTGGACCGGCAGGCGGCCGACTTCGTGCCGTGCGTCACGGAAATTCGCTCCTTTTCGTCCGCCTTCCTCTTCTCCATCGAGGTGCAGGTGACCATCGGCTTCGGGGCGAGGATGGTGACGGAGGAGTGCTTGTCTGCCATCATCGTGCTTATCATGCAGAACATCGTGGGGCTGGTTATCAACGCCATCTTGCTCGGGTGCATCTTCATGAAGACCGCGCAGGCGCGCCGGCGCGCCGAGACGCTCATTTTCAGCAAGCACGCCGTCATCTCCGTGCGTAACAACAAACTTTGCTTCATGGTCCGCATCGGTGACCTGAGGAAGAGCATGATCATCAGCGCCACAGTGCGGATGCAGGTAGTAAAGAGAAGCACCACCGAGGAGGGCGAGGTGATGCCCCTGGATCAGATCGACATCAACATGGATACCGCGGTGGGCACTAACGGGGTCTTCCTGGTGTCCCCGCTCATCATCAGCCACGTAATCGACAAGGCCAGCCCGCTGTACGCCATGTCTGCGGCGGACCTGCTGCACAACGACGTGGAGATCATCGTGGTCCTGGAAGGCGTGGTGGAGACCACCGGCATCACTACGCAGGCCAGGACCTCGTACGTGTCCGAGGAGATCCTATGGGGGCAGCGATTCGTGCCCACCGTGTCTGAGGAGGACGGCATGTACGCGGTAGACTACTCCAAGTTCGGCAATACGCAGAAGGTGCCCACGCCGTGCTGC
Source organism: Syngnathus leptorhynchus (assembly GCF_054491065.1). Lineage (NCBI taxonomy): Eukaryota > Metazoa > Chordata > Actinopteri > Syngnathiformes > Syngnathidae > Syngnathus > Syngnathus leptorhynchus. Next base: position 10,189,332 of record NC_141200.1, read on the forward strand.
AGCGCCAAGAAACTGGACGAGGTGGGAGGCATCGCGAGGTTTAAACTTACCGAGGGCGTCACCTTGCGGCCGTCGGTGAGAAGGCGGCGGGGAGCCTCCATAGCCCGGCGCTCCAGGTTGGACAGTCGATGAAAACGTGCTTTCTCTAACCGAATACGTCATTGTGGACGACGAGAATGCACTCGTGTGCTATCGCTACAGTTCCAGACAATTCAACGTGATTTGCAGAGCACAGCTAGTATCTCCATTTTGGGAACCAGTCCTAATTTACTTGACGACAGAATGGCCCTTCTCCTTTGTGTCCGCAAATTTCAATCGGGGATGGCTTTGACATGTTATTGAGTGTAGTGCCCATTTCTAAAACGTGTTTACTTTTTTTTTTTTAGCATATCAGTTTTTGAGATATTTTCTTTTTTTTCTGTTTTTAAGTTTGACCTACAAAAGTTGTATTTTACACTACCCAAAAGTGTTGGAATGGCAAGCGCAATTATTTCTTTTTTGTTATCCAGTATACTGAAGACTTGGGTTTATGATAAAAGATGACTATCACACACGAGTTGCACAGAATTGCAGCTTTTATTGAACGTGTTAACATTTAAATGTGTTAAACAAGTCAGAACAGAACACCTTTTGTATGAAGCCACCCACTTTTTGAGTGAGCAAATGTATTGGAATGGATATTAAAAAAAAAAAAAACTTGCTTGCGAAAGCTGCATCAAGCCCTTGACTGTCCTCTTTAGGAGGTGAAATGCATGCTCAAATGGTTAACAGTATTTTACTTGGCAGTCCCAAACATTTCCCCTCTGATGAAGTCCTTTGTTGTGTTGGCAGTGTGTTTTGTGTCATTATCTTGTTGCATGAAGCTTCTCCCAATTAGTTTGGATACATTTTTCTACAAATTGCCAGACAAAATGATTTTGTAGACCTCAGAATTCTTTTTTTTTTCTCATCAATGAAGACCAGCGAGTAGTGTTGGCTCGTGAGTGAACGATTGGTGCAAAAGAACGATTTATTTTCAGTGAACGAGATCACGTCACAGATCGAACAGCCAATCAGAAAGTGGGGGTGAGGGCGGGTGTGGCACTTTTCACTTTCATTTAAGCTTTGACCATGATTTTTCCCTAATGAATTGGCCTGTTAATAGGAACACCTGAAAATGGCGGTGTACCTAATGGAGTGTCCTTGTGACGTCACAGATCAAACAGCCAATCAGAAAGTGGGGGGTTGTTTGGGTGTGGCACTTTTCACTTTCATTTAAATTTTGACCATGATTTTTCCCTAATGAAGTGGCCTGTGTTAGGAACACCTGAAAATGGCGGTGTACCTAATAGAGTGTCTGACTTAACTGAAAGTGAAAAGTGCCACACCCGCCCTCACCCCCACTTTCTGATTGGCTGTTTGATCTGTGACGTCATTTGGACACTCTATTAGGTACACCGCCATTTTCAGGTGTACCTAATCACAGGCCACTTCATTAGGGAAAAATCATGGTCAAAATTTAAATGAAAGTGAAAAGTGCCACACCCAAACAACCCCCCACTTTCTGATTGGCTGTTTGATCTGTGACGTCACAAGGACACTCCATTAGGTACACCGCCATTTTCAGGTGTACCTAATCACAGGCCACTTCATTAGGGAAAAATCATGGTCAAAATTTAAATGAAAGTGAAAAGTGCCACACCCAAACAACCCCCCACTTTCTGATTGGCTGTTTGATCTGTGACGTCACAAGGACACTCCATTAGGTACACCGCCATTTTCAGGTGTACCTAATCACAGGCCACTTCATTAGGGAAAAATCATGGTCAAAATTTAAATGAAAGTGAAAAGTGCCACACCCAAACAACCCCCCACTTTCTGATTGGCTGTTTGATCTGTGACGTCACAAGGACACTCCATTAGGTACACCGCCATTTTCAGGTGTACCTAATCACAGGCCACTTCATTAGGGAAAAATCATGGTCAAAATTTAAATGAAAGTGAAAAGTGCCACACCCAAACAACCCCCCACTTTCTGATTGGCTGTTTGATCTGTGACGTCACAAGGACACTCCATTAGGTACACCGCCATTTTCAGGTGTACCTAATCACAGGCCACTTCATTAGGGAAAAATCATGGTCAAAATTTAAATGAAAGTGAAAAGTGCCACACCCAAACAACCCCCCACTTTCTGATTGGCTGTTTGATCTGTGACGTCACAAGGACACTCCATTAGGTACACCGCCATTTTCAGGTGTACCTAATCACAGGCCACTTCATTAGGGAAAAATCATGGTCAAAATTTAAATGAAAGTGAAAAGTGCCACACCCAAACAACCCCCCACTTTCTGATTGGCTGTTTGATCTGTGACGTCACAAGGACACTCCATTAGGTACACCGCTATTTTCAGGTGTACCTAATCACAGGCCACTTCATTAGGGAAAAATCATGGTCAAAATTTAAATGAAAGTGAAAAGTGCCACACCCAAACAACCCCCCACTTTCTGATTGGCTGTTTGATCTGTGACGTCACAAGGACACTCCATTAGGTACACCGCCATTTTCAGGTGTACCTAATCACAGGCCACTTCATTAGGGAAAAATCATGGTCAAAATTTAAATGAAAGTAAAAAGTGCCACACCCAAACAACCCCCCATTTTCTGATTGGCAGTTTGATCTGTGACGTCACTTGGACACCGCATTAGGTATACTGCCATTTTCAGGTGTACCTAATCACAGGCCACTTCATTAGGGAAAAATCATGGTCAAAATTTAAATGAAAGTGAAAAGTGCCACACCCAAACAACCCCCCACTTTCTGATTGGCTGTTTGATCTGTGACGTCACAAGGACACTCCATTAGGTACACCGCCATTTTCAGGTGTACCTAATCACAGGCCACTTCATTAGGGAAAAATCATGGTCAAAATTTAAATGAAAGTGAAAAGTGCCACACCCAAACAACCCCCCACTTTCTGATTGGCTGTTTGATCTGTGACGTCACAAGGACACTCCATTAGGTACACCGCTATTTTCAGGTGTACCTAATCACAGGCCACTTCATTAGGGAAAAATCATGGTCAAAATTTAAATGAAAGTGAAAAGTGCCACACCCAAACAACCCCCCACTTTCTGATTGGCTGTTTGATCTGTGACGTCACAAGGACACTCCATTAGGTACACCGCCATTTTCAGGTGTACCTAATCACAGGCCACTTCATTAGGGAAAAATCATGGTCAAAATTTAAATGAAAGTAAAAAGTGCCACACCCAAACAACCCCCCATTTTCTGATTGGCAGTTTGATCTGTGACGTCACTTGGACACCGCATTAGGTATACTGCCATTTTCAGGTGTACCTAATCACAGGCCACTTCATTAGGGAAAAATCATGGTCAAAATTTAAATGAAAGTGAAAAGTGCCACACCCAAACAACCCCCCACTTTCTGATTGGCTGTTTGATCTGTGACGTCACAAGGACACTCCATTAGGTACACCGCCATTTTCAGGTGTACCTAATCACAGGCCACTTCATTAGGGAAAAATCATGGTCAAAATTTAAATGAAAGTAAAAAGTGCCACACCCAAACAACCCCCCACTTTCTGATTGGCAGTTTGATCTGTGACGTCACTTGGACACCGCATTAGGTACACTGCCATTTTCAGATGTTCCTAATAACAGGCCACTTCATTAGGGAAAAAGCTTAAATGAAAGTAAAAAGCGCCACACCCGCCCTCACCCCCACTTTCTGATTGGCGGTTTGGTCTGTGACGTCATTCGGACACCCTATTAGGTACACCACCATTTTCAGGTTCGTTCGCAAAGATTCACGAGTGAGTGACAGACAGTGTTGCTGCTTTGCCAGCCGACACACGTTTTGCAGACATTGATGTTTCATTTTTTTATTTGTTGGATTGTAGTTGATGGTGTTATTATACCAAATGTGTTTATGTTTGAATAAAAGGTTGAAAAAAAATCCGTTATGCCGACATTTGTTATTTTGGGGGACACCAACTCCTATAACAACGGAAAACACATTGTTATATAAAGCAGTTTTTGTTTTAATTGGCAAATATAAAAACAAGGAATAAAACACCAGACAAGTTTGAACATAAATGTTTATTTAAAAATAAATAAAAGTAAATTTCATTCGTTGAACGATTCCTTTGAACGAATCTTTTGAGTGAACTGGTTCTAAAGATTCAGTTCACCCAAAAGAACTGAAATGCGCATCACTACCAGCCAGCCATTTCAGACGCAACTGACTTTGCAAGCCCAAGCCACAACATTACCACCATCATGGTTCACTGATGAGTTGTGTTTTGGACCATAAGCAGATCATTTAATTCTTCTTACTTTCCCCTTTCCATTAGATAGAAGTTCATCTTGGCCTCCCCAGTCCACAAAACCTAGTTCCAAAACCTTTGTGGCTCATCTGTACTTTGCAAAAAAAAAAAAAAAAAAAAGCTTTGGTGATGAGTGGTTTGCCTCTTGCGGTCTGGCATGTAGGCTATATTCCTCCCTTCGAAGTCTTTATTCATGATGTAACTCTTGATGGTCGCAGCAGAATGAATTCTGAGGTCTACAAAATCATTTGTGTCACTTTACAGAAAAATGCATCCAAACTAATTGGGAGAATCCGCTGTAGAAGTCTCCCCATGCAACAAGAACCAAAAAAAAAACATTAAAAGTGGACGGTCTTAGACTGACCAAGTCAATCACCACACCTTAACCTAATGGCGCATGTATTTACCCTCCTGAAGATAAATGTATTGAAATTATTTCAAAAAAGTGCTAAAGAAAAAAACAAGGACAGATTTAGAATCATCTATAAAAAAAATCTAGGAAAGTTAACTTGCTTCCCTGATAAAATAAAAAATACTTATACTATAATTTTATGCAGTTGAATGAATGTCATCATTTAAGTCTAGTAAATATGTATTGCTCATTTGTGGATGTCAATTGGGGTAAACTGCTGCGGACGTCAATATTTTGAGACGATCAAATCACGATGCAGACATTTTACAAACATCTCCAATCGACACATTACGGATTCCAAACATAACACGACAATACAATGCAGAGACGAGACACTGGATCAGAATGGCATTTTTCTTTTATTAGATTATAATCAGCAGAGCTTGAAATATTAAATTGCTTTTAACTTAGTTAATAATTAAAATACATAAAAACAAGAGCCAGAATAAAGAACCCTGCAAATAAAGAAAACAAAAATAAATTAAAAAAAGACAAATATAAACTCAATCCTCTTCCACATAGAAGCTGTCTGACAGAAGTCCAAGCAGAAGTTGGTTTTCTATATGTCAGGATAACTATTGTTATTTCCAAACTATCTTTCCTTTCATAATCTTTAAAAACAAATCTTAAAAAGGATGTGGGGAAACTAAACAAGAACAGAAGAAAAGAAGGGTTTGCAGCTCGCCACCAGCACGCTCTGCACCCCTTCTCACCACGTTGGCATGTGTGGGACTGCAGACGTGACATCACGTCTTGGTCCTTCTGTGCTGCTGTGGGGCAGGTGTGTGTATATTTGAGCGGCGGCGTGCTGCACAGAAACCAGCAATCCACTGCAATTCAGACACCAGTCTGTTAAAAGTATCATCATTTCGGTGATCAGATTCAACATCTAATCTACAATCTTAACTTTCCGCGCATGTTCATCTTTTCTGCCCTCTACAGGGAAGTAGGCTACACAACATGTTTGTAGGAGGGGGCCACGTCATCAGTATGCGAAGGTCGCGTAGACTCGTTTGACCAACTAAAGGGACAGAGATTGAAAAGAGAGAAAAGCCTCTCTGGCAGCAGTGACATACTCTCTCAGGTCCTGAGTAGGAGGTGCATGAAAACCAAGCCCCACATAAACAACCCATATCAGGACTGGCTAATATTAGCCAGCGTGGTGCTTCGTGTTGTCGGAGGAGGCCAGCAGAGATGTCTTGTCCGGCCGACACAAGAGCAAGTCCGAGTAAAGTCAACCCCGCCTCGTGTACACAGTGTGCTAGCGAGAGGATAGACAGGAGGGCCAATCACCACGCTTGCAAGACCCCCTACACACGCACACACACACACACACACACACACACACACACACACACACACACACACACACACACACACACACACACACACACACACACACGCACACACACACACGTTCAACCCAACCAAACAACAACCAAATTCGAACAAAATAACTCAACAAAAGTAAAAGTGAAGTGAAACCAAACATGAAACACAGCCGTGGGTTTTTTTGTCCTAGAGAAGATGAGAGAGGGATGTTTTTTTTTTTTTTTTTTTTTTTTTCTTTTAATCCCTGGGAGAAATGTTCTCGCCAATTCCTGCTGGCGTTACAAACCCCTGGTTACCACCCAGCCCCCCCAAAGCCCACCCCTCCCCTTCCCCTTGTCCTTTCGACTGGTTGGTTGGTGTTGCAGCGAAATACGCAAGTTTAGTGGAAGATCTGTCAAGTCCCGGTGGCACACCGCGGCAGGCAGCCAGGCAGTCTTTCCTTCTCTCCTGTCCTATCCTCTGTCGCCCCCGGGCCGGCATTTCGGCTGCGCTCATCTCTCCGTCACGTGGTTATGTGAAGACGGGGAGGGAGACGAGGTCGGTGAGGAGGGGGCCGACACGGTCGAGGGCGGCGGAGGGGCGGGGGCGCACAGGATTTCGGACAGGTCGTCCATGATACAGGTCTCCTTGGGATCGACCAGGTTGAATTCCCTTACGAAAACGATGAAATGTGCATAGAGAGTGTTCAAATGGCCCTGGAGCTCCAGTGCCACCGTCTCTTTAAAGTGCGCCCAGTAGAGGTGAGCCAGCACGTGGAACAGGTACCGGCAGATCTTCTTCACCAACATGTCAAAGGTGTTGGGGAATTCTTTGCCTGGGGGCAGAGTGAGACAATTAAGACCTGGAAGAAACTTGCTTGTGCTTTCTTGCTATGTTTGAGTGGCTGACCACTACCCGAGGCAGCAGGGGGCAGCAGTGCAACATTTGGAGATACACTGTGCCCAATTGCACACACAAGGGGGGGTTGGTTGTACAAAGGATTAACATCAGAGTTGTATTTGGTCTAAAACTATTAAAGATTGGATTTGACAAACTTTGGTTTTATATTATTCAGAAAAAAACCAACGAAATTTATTAGATGCTAACTAACTAGGGAGTGCAGTGTATGGGTGAACAAAAATTAACATCTCCACAATTTACAGTGCAACGAAAAAAAAAAAAAAGTAAAATTATTGTTTGGATCAGCATTCAAAATAATTCTAAGGGATGCATAAAAGCATGTCTTTTAAGCTATGGGCCTTTTTGGAACATATAAATTGTGAAATTGTGTTATTTCCCAATAGGCCTCATCTTCTTTTCTTGAGAAGTGCACTTACCATATTTTGTTGGAAAGACTTCCTCATCTGTGACCAGTTTCTGACAAAGACTCATAACAAGGTCAACATATTGTGGCGCAGTGCACTTTGTCTTCTTCCCCTTTTCATCCTGCCAGTAGTATGTTCTGGACAAAAAAAAACAACAACAAAACATTAACGTGTGTGTTGCAAATTAACATTTGACAAATTAACCTCATGCGGCGTGTAAATGAGGTTATCGTGAATCATGTAAATGTTTTCCTCCAACTGTTCGAGGAAGGAGCAGCTGGGACACGCAAATATTTCTTGCGACACAGTCTTTCATACAAACTCCAGAAGAAACAACAAGTAGGTGATCTTTCATCTGCTCCTCTCTATGATCTCATTTGGGGAAAGCCCCAATATGTGTCACCCTGTGGATGACATCAAAGTCTGTTCAATGGACACAATGGTTGACAGGAACTCACCTGAGGGAAACTTAGTAACAGCATACATCAGTTTCTGTTCCTCTTTGCACTTAAACATAAGTCAGAACATACACTAACTGATGCTGACAGTTACTCAAGTCACCATTCCATTGACAACTCGTAGGCAAAAAAAAAACAAAAAAACAATCAAGCAAAAAAACAGTAATCATATGGTTGAAATATTACTATTGTGCTGCCCAAAAACCTCCGCAGTTTGTGTGCCGTTTTTGTGAGACCTGTTCCTAAACTGATGCATCCTCAGCCTAAGGGGCTTAGAGATGAAGGATCCAAGTTATACTACATTCAAGCCAAGAAATCTTCACTGAAATAACTGTCCAGGTCAACTTTATTTTACACTTCTTAAAAATTCCTTTAAAAAATGGTCGATGCTAGTTTTAGCCTGGAACTGATGGTTTTGATTGTTGTATCGATCAGGGAAAAAGTGTCACTTTTTTTTGTTGCTTTCTGTTGCAAACAACAAAGATCAAAACTCAAATATGAAGTTAATGTAGAGTTCAAGAACATTACAAGATATTGTCCTGATTTTTCTCTGCTCCACATAAATTTCGGTTTAAACGACACGCCATAGCTCATGGAAACATTTTCTTCCTCAAATAGTATTTGGGCAGGGGAACTGACACCAAAGACAAGCAGGAAAGGGCGGACGGGTCATGAACCTTACGTGACGAAATGGATGGAATGGGACGAACACAAAGTGTCATCGCTAACAAATTGTCTTTTGCTCCTTTAATAAGCAAGCCTTATGACAAGAAAGAAACAAAACATGATGAATGACCGCTCTTTTTGTCTTTTGTCCCTTTTATTGTGCAAGTCTTTGGCAGTTTGCGATGCGTCGTTGCAGGTGTCACACTATTTACACAGATGTCACAGCTTTTCCACCCTGCTGCGAAAAGCAAAGCCCGACTGACGTTGCTGTACCTACGCAAAACGTACTTGTTACTGTTCCTCCGTCTTGCCTCCTCATCACAGTGCATTTGTCAGGGTGTGGGAGAGAAGAGGCTCAGCGGCGGCTTAAGGTGACAGCCGCCGCAAAATGACTGTTGACGGAGAGCTTAAGTCATGACAAGTTCTTCTTTCACAGGGAAGCGGGTCATATGTGTTTTGTGCCTCAACGGTTGCTTGTGTCACGTGTGCATGTGTGCAAGAAGGTAATCTGGTTTTTCTAGTGTGCAGAATACAAAGGATGCACAAAGAGCTGCTCCTTAAGACAAGGCCACACACGTTAAAGTCTAGAGTACACCACCCTGACAGGGTAAACTAGTTAGATAAATGCACTACTTATAACCAGCCACCTGCCAATTGTTATATTGGACAAACAGTCTGCCGGCGTACAACGACTTTTGAAAGGCGCCAACTGCCATACAGGTATTCTCAACGGACTTAACGGCAAACACATTCTTCCTTGGTGGGAAATGTAGGTCCTTCTATGACAGTGGTTTTATATTGGCGGAAGATGACAAGGTGTTGCTCACCTTCACCTTGTTAACTGACTTAAGTTCACATCCCAAGACGGACATTTGTGCAGTCTCCAGCTTGCTTGTGATGCTCAAAGTGGCTTAAAGGGGAAGTCAAGTCAAATCTTTTCTTGATAATAAAATGCTCTACTACGTGCCCCTTTCTAGTCTGAATATTGTATACTGCTCAATATAGTTAGTACTTTTTGCAATATGAAATGAGTAGAATAATCCACCCGTACTACAACTTGCTGTCTACTGAAAATAACCACATAGTACCACATGGTTCAGTTGCAGATGTCACATGACCATTGGCAAAAATCAGATGAGGCATATTTGGACTAGTGGGGGCACATAATGAAATTTGACTTCCACCTCAAAAACGTTGTTATTGTTGTTTTTGGGGGGTGGGAGGGGGGTCCGGAGTGACCTTTAAAGGTGTCAGTATTCAGACTAAAAGCGTCCCCTATTACTCACGTGTTGCATGCTGTCATGGCTTGACAGCTGTCCCCGGTGCAGAACTCTGAGATGGTGCTGTACTGCAAGTTGATAAGATTGAAGAATGTAGTTGCTGCAGGAACAAAAAAAAAAACAAAAAAAAGGAGAGGTCACATGATGCCAATGTCAGTTGACATTTGCTGCAAACAATTATGGTGTCTTAATAATGCTTATTGACGTCACAAGCTGCTTGAGGACTGTCAAACATGAGTCACAGTCACAAGTGGCACGATTAACCAGTAATTAAACAAACCCTCAAATGCTTTTGTCTACTTTGACTGAAGTCGTAAATAAATGCAAGGCAAGAGATTTCAAAGAAAGGACAGAAAGATGTCAATTCATGTTTCCCAAGTTCTGAAAAGCGGCTTGGTCAGGTGGAAGGAAGCCTGCACTCTTATTGCCAGATTATAAAATGTGTTTGCGTTTAAATACAACATTGATGATGACTCACTATACAAAAGTAATGCACGCTGTTCGTTTATTATGGCGGCAACATTTAGGTTAACCACTGGTGAGCCATTAAAATATTTCATGCTAAGATGTACCTGCAGGGCTTCCACAGTCCAAGTGTTACTTTCATAAGCCCCCTCGTCTCACGCTAGCGTGGGAAAACTTTTTCAGAGTGTTCATGTGACTGCCGCGCAACGTGACTGACTCACTCTTATCTCGCCACAGAGTGTCGGTTGCCATTGCCAACAGATGGCTATTGAAGTTTTGAAATATTGTTCAAGCTCAACACAAATACTGAGAATTCTCAATGATTTATTACCACTGAGTGCTGAGGCTTAAAAACCAAATGAAATGCCAGAGTCTACAAGTCCAAGCACAACTTTTCAAGACTTGCTGTAGATCGAATGTTAACATGTGAAACGTGTTTTAACACGTCTTGTTTCTTTCTTCCCTTCCCAACTTGCGCAGCCCTTTTTGAATACCAGACGAATCAGGCAACAGTATGCTTTCACAATTTCAAAACTTCTACTCATGAGGACTCGTGTAAATGTAGTAAAGAAGAATAAAAGGGTTAACAGGACTGATAGCAAGAGTTGTGGTGTGCTGTGTTTCTGGGAACGGGTTAATTTTGTGCTAAAAAATCCTGTTAAAGGTTTGGCTCTGTGGTTGCTACACCTCCAGCGGTTTCTCTTGGCTGACATTTTCACTTTGCACCTTTTTGCATTTCCCAAAAATCTCCTGCCTTGTTTTTCCCCTGGCACTGCTCAGTTGCCTTATAGTGACAAAGGTGTTCTGGCATTTTGATATTAGTTAGAGTGGACCGAGTCCAGCCGCGAATAGCTGATCGTAAATATACCACAAATTATGATGCGCGCATGGCTGCTGACACTACAATGCAGTGAATATAAAAATAATGTTGGTGTTTGGCTATGAAAATATAATCATTTGATGTTTTTGTCAATTTCGAGACACAAATTGTGAGTGGGTGAGTTTTCCCACAAATAATCAATAGGTGAATTTGCAAACGCTCAAATCCATTTCAACAGGCAGTTTAAAAAAGTTATGCCCGGCGTAATACACCGTTTCTATTATGGGAAAGACCATTTGGAAGAATAAAAAGAGAATTTTACCTCAAATAGAACATTTATTTATTTCCAAACTAAATATATCCAGTTTCTTACAGAAGAAATGTGCGCTACGTTTTATAAATAAAATGTTCAGTTTTTAATTTTCTTATCAAGTTATACCGTCCCATCAGCGGTGAGCTAATTTTAGAACAGACCCTTGGGCTACTCACGTCCTTGTAGCTCGGAGAAGCCAGTGGCATAATTTTTTAATATATATTTTTTAGCATAATGCACATTCATCAGCGCTAAAAGGGATCCGTGTTTGCAGCCCATCTCCAGAACTGTATCTCTCCTGAGGCTAAGGGGAGGAGGGGGGGGGGGCTTGACTGATACATCGGGCTGCTGAGAAAGCAATTCATAAATATATTTTGGAACCTTATATAAAATGCTGGAGAGGCTTAACTAAGGCTATACGGTGTCACGCCATCTTTGCCCTACTCCTCCTCCTCCTCAGAGCATAACTGCTCTCTACTCTGAGGAAGCGGAAAAAGTTAATTGCAGGCAATTCACTTCAAACAGCCAACTGGTTTACACAAATCTGCAAGCAGCCAGTCATATTGTGCCCTGCTACTACGTCCCCATTGAACAAATCTTAGCCAGTATTAGAAGTGAGTGAAACCTTGAATTTTTTGAAAACACGGTAAACTGACAAAGTAACCAAAAAGTGAAGTGAAGGCTGTCGAGTTCTTCCACAAGAGCCTCACCCAAGCATACTTTATTGGACTTGGCTTGAAGTGTTATTACAAAGGCTGAAAACACGTACAGTACGTGTCCCAAATGTCTAACGAGCCTTGTTCAACACGTAATCCATAAAGTAATTATTAATGTTTAGGAAGTATACCTCAACACTTGTGCATGTAGTGCATGGGTGTCAAAGTCAAGGCCCGGGGGCCAGATATGGCCCGTCACATCATTTTATGTGGCCCCCGAAGATAAATTGTGCATCGACTTCATCTGTCAATACTAAAGTTACAAATTATCTTCACTTTAAAAAAATAAAAAATACAGAAATTGCTAGCAATTCTTGTTACCATTGATCTTTGAAAAATATTTGAACAGTTTTTACTAGTTTCCGGTTTCAAACTATGACTACGATGCAGCCCGTGACAAAAATGAGTTTGAAACTCCTGATGTTGTGTAAATGATATTACTTTCAAACATCAATCAGCATCACTTACTGTTGCTGGCGAGCCATTCGTGGAGGTCTATTTCTCGGGGCAGAACCACCAGCTCCTTTAGGTCAAAATCCACCACTCGGATCTTCGTGAACTCTGGCTCTAGGTATTGCTTCTTCTCTTCTGCTGGAGGCTTCTTTCCATTTGGTTTTGTCTTTGACTTCCTGTCAAACAGAAGAAGAAAAAAAGTCAACATATTGCACTTTCATGCAGTTAGGCAAATGAAACCAAATTTTATTTACATAGCACTTTTCAGGCATCACATAGATAAAATTGTATTTGATAGAATGTGGCATAAGTTAATTGCTTTTTGAATTGCTCACGGCAGTTGACAGCCAAACCATCCAAATGTTCAAAGTGAGGAATGGCACTTTGCAATGGTGGATTGATTGGATTCACACCCAACATAGACTAAACAAAGAGCCTTGTGTGTATGTACATGACCCTTCACTCTAACCTCTAACCTAATGTCACCTCTGGAGCCGCAGACGGCCATCCCCGGTGCCTTGTACTTCCATCGCTAGTTTTAGCACAGGAATGTCACATTACACTTCCTGCAATTTGTGGGCTACAACAGACCCCGGTCTGACTCTCACCCTGTAGCAGTTTAGACGCTGCAATCTAAGGTCAAAGGTTAAATGACTTAATGCGCGAGTGAGTGTGACAAACAAACAGAAGCTAATGGGCTAGTGGGCAACTTCTACAAAAAGTAGAGGATGTAATTAGTGCACAGAATTTTTCATCATGATAAAAGTAATATTTCTTAATCATTTATAATTTTAGATTTTTTGATGATAAAATATATAGTTTGTATAGTAAACAAACATTTTAAATAGTCAAATGTATAACAAATATAATGAAATGAAAGTAAAATTGGCCAAATAAACACATTTTTGTGCAACCCTTTTTCAGAAAAGTGAAAAGAATTCAGATGAATACAACAAAGCTTCAACTAGTAACGTTTAGGAATACTGGACTTCTCACGGATCTGATTGGCTGTATAACGGAGTGGGCGATATTTTGCACAATTTTGTGGTCATTGGCCAATCCAATTAATGATGCAATTGGACCCTTGAATTGAGCCATCTCAGTTGTGGTGTTTCCCCACATATACAATTTTGACTGCAAACACCACCTCATCTCAATGCCTATGTACACTTGCATTGCATGACTAGCGATTAAATGAAGACATTATATTTTACTGTGAACATATTGGAGCTAACAAAAAGAAAGCTAGTTTCTATAGCCAATTGAAGAGAACGGTGACTCCTTTGGAGCAAAGATTATTTTTATATAGAATATTTTTTTTCTGCTCACTCCACTCAGCAGAAATGAGGAAGAAAAAAAAAAAAACTGGCATGAGACCTTTAACCAGTTTTTGTTTCTGTGACCATGTCACATGCTGAGTTCACCTGAGTCTCTATAATTGGCAGATCCTGCTACTGAGTTCTTGATGACACTGGATCATGGATTTTTTTTTTTTTTTCCTACCTCACAGCGCTTACTATTTTCACCACTTATGGGCTGTACTGAAGTACCACAGTGTTTACAGAAACAAGGAGAGAGGTCATTAGAACCAAAATAGAAAGAATTCTTCTTCTATGTATTCTTTGAATCAATGGACATAAATCTGATCAATTTTCTGTGACAAGACATCAACATTGCTAGTTGGGCAATAATTGATCTTTAGGGATTAATGTCGACTTCAGACAGCGACCAATTAGGGATTAACATTTTCTATTTGTACTTTGTCCTTTGCTCTTAGTTTTTATTTTTTTTATTTTTTTTTAATAAAGGTTTTCCGCTCTTTTCACCTGTCAAAACAGCGCGTCGTCAAGCAAAGACTCAGGCCCCCTTCCTGCCCCCTCTTTTCATCTTTGCCTGGACTTTGCCTTCATCTCATGGCAACTAACTGAGAATCCCACTCTTTCACTTCTGATCAGACTCACTTTGGTTTAAATAATAGCAATGCCTCTCTTGAGTGGATACTTTCTACCCTTTTTCAATTCCTGCTTCTTTTTTTTTTTTTTATTCCTAAATATACAAAGTAAGTGAAAGCTACACAGCGGTACTAACACATTTTTAAAACCTTGCGTCATTGCTCTTCCTGTTGCATCTTGTGGATTCATTTCCAGATAAAGTCAGTCTCACATTACAACGATTTTGCAAATAGCTTCCTCAGAAATCTTCGTTTGCCATCCCCCTCGCCACTCCTTTCCTTTCGAAAACTATGTTCTCCAAGCTATTTCCTGCCGCTTGTTTCATCATTTTCCACACAAACACCTCCTTTGCGTTTAGGGAGCATTTGTGTGGTGAGGGGAGGAACATTTCTGGAGCTGTTAGTTTATTTTAGGATAAATAAAACCCCCTCAATAGCAGAATTCCTCCTCCCCTCATACGTGCATGTCTGCCCTCACTACACACAGCTTTTGCCTGTTCTTGGTAAGGCAAGTCTTTGCCATAAAAGGCAGCAGATGCCCCTTTCGTCTCACCAGATCAGAGCAGCCCACAAGACCAAGACCAGAACTCTGCATATGGAGAATGGACTGTCTGGCACCAGAAGGGGCCAATCAACTCTCACAAGTCAAGAAAACTAGGGTCATGTAAAGATCCTATGTGCAAAGTTTTTTGCTGAGAAAAGGTGAAGAAGGAAGCAGACATGCTGGTGTTTATCGACAATAAAGACATGGGGTTTGTACAGTTGGGTGACATGTAGGTCGTTGCAGACAGAGCTATGGAATGTCTGACCTGGCAGCTGTTCAACTCCATCTGTTAGCCACTATCTTGACCCCCTTTCACTTTCGCTAGCAGCAGCACGACCCCGTGGCCACCAGTCCTCTTTAGTCACAAGTGGCCAGCTTACAGTATGTTCGACTGACTGAAAATAATGTAATAGATTTTCTATTTCAATAGTGGGCGATTGCACGTTGTGAAGATACACAATTTATGTTGCGAAACTGTTTTGTTCTTTGTCGACATGTATCAGATGTACCGATTGAGATTGGTCTTCTTTTTAAAGGCAATAACTTTCATCAACCAATCAATGGTAAAGAATATTATTTCTTAAGATGTCTTTTGAAACGAGATTTCTAAATGTGTGCATTTTCTAGATTCACATTGTTTAATCTGTTTCAGTCAAAAACAGGATCAGAGGATGCTGTGAAAGACAACAGATCAACCTACAATACTACTATAAAAAGTTTGAGCTGAAATAAATAGTTGGATTTGAACGTACTGACTGTGTCAAGCAAATAGACGCCTGTGGTCTCAAGTACTGAAACAAGCACATCATTATTGCTTCAATATCTCCTGCCCCCCCCTTTTCACAACCCACCCAGCTGGTCACAACAGCTGTGTTCTGCACATGACAAGCTGCATCACAACAGACCTCAAGACATGTCCATACCAACAGATCATATCATAAACATTGGTAATGTTTTTTGGGGGTGACCAAATCACATCATTATGGAATCATATAGGCCAGGGGTGTCAAACTCATTTTTTTCACGGGCCGCATTGTAGTCATAGCTTCTTTTGAAGGGCCATGATAAATAAATGTATGAGCACCTCATATTATATACAGGAAAAGCTACGAAACAAACTGACAAATAACTCGTTTTCGAATCAGATGAGTGAAAACTGGTCAAATATATACAAAAAAAGATATTAAAAGTGAAGACAATTTGCAATTCTAGTAATGACACACAAATTTGATGCACAATTTGTCTTCGCGGGCCACATAAAATGATGTGGTGGGCCGTATCTGGCCCCCGGGCCTTGAGTTTGACACCCGTGATATAGGCCATGTATTGAGATATGAATCAAACTGTCTTTTATTGGAGATATGAACAGACAGTACAGTCACCAACTAACCCTGACTCCGCGCTATAATGTTGTAATGATGCAGGCAAAATATTTGCAGATACTTGCTTCTTCATCTCTGTGGGCTTCAAAAAATGTAATCACGTTTTATCACACTTAACAGGACCTTCTCATGAGAGGAGCTCATGAGCATCTGTCAGGAGGCTCCATTTACACCAAACCAGACTCCTGGAAATATTTCAGGACCCAAATTGAGCATAGAAAACTGCTCTCTTCCCTGAAACAACCACAGACCGTTGAGACCAGCTTGGTCTCTGCAAAGCAAAACCACTGGAGCCATTACGGGGGCTAAAAACAGCCCGAGCGAGCACGTTCAACAACTGTGCAAAGCTCTGTTGGTCTGTCAAAGCTTTTGCCAAACTTTACGTGAAGATGACCTCATCAGTTTTAGTTCTGTTGGAATGAGATAAGCAGCACGGGCAAACATAGAAAGCACAGCTGCCACTGCTTAATCAGGAGCATCGTCGGGGGGGGGTCAGCCGCAACTGTAAATCACTACATGAGAATTGCTGCCAAGGAACAAGCCTAAATGTGCACACACTGTTCTAATTGAACAATTTTGACTGTCCCAACGCCACTCGGCCAAATGCTGCTTCCCCTTGTCATCCTGTGCTAAATCCCATTCAGTGGCTCAAGTGGCGGCAAAGCATCCACGGCCCCCCCCTTTGCTATTACTATAATAGAACCTCATCAACATCACAACACCAATGTGTGACAAGAAAGTGTGTGCTTGTGTGTAATCCATCACTCTGAGATTGGAATTGTTGTTAAGCACCTGGCACAAGGAAGGTGTTTGTGGGAAGCTTTGCTCAAGACACACAAATTGATTACGATATCTGGCAGACCGTAGAAACTAAAAGTCACACAAGGGTGTTGACAGAAATTAGTTTAGTAAGCAGCAAAACATAACGAACATGCTTCAGGAGTTCCCATTGCCCCCCCACAAAGGAGGAAATGTGTGAACAGAGGAGCTGTTAAACAACCCCAGATTCACATACAATCCTAAAACTATGCAACCTTGTAAACTGTGAGTGATTGAGTTTGGTCATCTGGAGATGTAATATATTAAAAAGCCAAATCACCTCTAATTAGTTGTAATTTAATTGTGGCGTGAGCTCCTGGAACCTTAACAAATTTGTAAAACTATTACGATCACTATTACTATTTCTGCCTACAGAAAACACAAATATGCACATTAAAGCCGTTTAGTGCCACATTAAGATCTGTTTGTTCCCATCGCTAAAAAGACATGGAAGCTATCACTGTATTGCACTTTACATCTTCATAGTCAGCAGATTGAGAAGCATGGTCTGCTGCTGCTGGTAGGTGTGTAAAATTGACCAAACTATTTGCAAAACAAGCTCTGTCACGGAGTAGCCCAGTCATACAATTTGACATGTTTGACATCAAACAAAGTATAAACTGGGTTAGCAGGTGGACTTTGCTTTACAGTAGGTGCGTGTCCCTTGAATGACATTAGAATGCAGATCTGGGTCATATGTTCTTCCTGAGTCATTTCGGTCTGATTTCTGCCTATGAAATGATTTATTGATCAATTTTTCCACAGGTCAGGTGGAGAAATTTAACACTTGGGTTATAAACACGCTGATCGAAACCGGGACATGCACTTTAAGTTACCCCCCAGGGAGCACCGAAAACAACTTTTCTGTCAGTGAAGTCATTTGCATGTGCAACTCCTGAAGCAGAGCTCTTGCGAGTTAAACGATGAGTCTTTAACTTTCTTATTCGTTCAATATTGCAACAATTCCGCTTCCATATCAATTTCGTTTCTGCAGAGTTGAAGATTACCGAACCAATGTGAGTGAGCAGCTGGTTGATGCGCCGCGGAGTAACGCACTAATACACTTGTAGTTACACAAGTTACAAATTCGACGATGCAAGAAAATACCCATGTATTAAATATTTGAAGTACAGTGAATGCAGCAGATGAGAAGTCTGAATTAGACGAGAAGTAACAACCATCATTTTTACCTCAGAACTTTGCCGACCGCTTGAAGCACCATTTTGCAACTTAGCCCGTTTTTAGAGTTTCTCTGGGAGTGCATGTCCGTTTTATCCCCAGAGAAAGAGCAATATTCACCGACCATGGCTCATTTCGGGAAAGCTGCTGTGTGGACGGCTCCGTAGATCAGTGAAACTCACAGACTGCAACTCCATAAACTCCAAAACGTTTGGGGCTTGGCCCGCCTCCTCGCATGACCTTGGTTCAATCAGAGAAGAGCAATGCGCTCAAGTAGGCGTGCGCTGGTGACTTCAGAGCCTGCCCACGTGGACGTTGCTCAGGCTTCTTGCTCGATGAGTGTTTTTACAATGCATCTAGTCACGCTGTAAACCACGATCAAAATAGTACATAAATAGTAGCATTGCTGCATTTAATTCATAAATGTCTACAAAAACGACAAACCAAATGCAAATGGTTATGATTGCACATGGTGGCTCCTAATTCCAGTGACATTGAAGGACTAATGTCCCACTAAGTTCCTAAAAATAACACAGTAAAGCAACCTTGTCGTGAGCAAGGATATAAATAACATGTCTGAAAAAGCAATGCTCATAATAAGCTGTTGGTGGTGTGTGAACTAACATAAACGAGAGACTGCAGTGAAATTCTTCCTGTTTGTGAAGTTCACCTGAAGTCCCACAGTGACGGACGGGATGATAAGCAGTCAGGCGTGTTCGAGCATGTCAACACAAAAAAAAAAAACAGAAAAGTAATCAAACAAAGCCTGAATGAGAGCAAATGGTGAATTACTTTGAATATTTTTACAATTTTCTCTGCATGTTTGGGAATGTTTACAAAATGATTTAAGTCTTTAATTTACTGACTTCTTTTTTTTTAATTGAGGTGACGTGAAAACTATTTCTCAACAAGATGCATCCACCAATAACTATTTGATAAATTACATAGTTATTTAATCATAATCCTTAATGTCTCATTCATTATTATTGGAACTTTGATTTAATGGACTCGGAATCAAGGGACTGTGGATTTAATTGACAGAAAATAGACTTTGGACAGCAGTTGTCAAAGTCTGTTCGTTTCAGAATTGTCTTATGTTGTTTACTGGCGCTGTGGCGCAATCAACAGAGAGAAGCTAGGTATGGATATTTCCAGGTTGTGTCACTATTTTTTTATGGATACACAGTGGAAGTACGTGACATGATCTTGACTTCTTTCACCATGTCAATTAATTAAATCTGCGATTGGATGAATGAGGATGCGGAGGGGGAACTTCCAACATGCAACAGCACGTGTGACGGCTATTCTGACGTTACAGCTACGTCAACCATCTGTTCAAATAGCAAAATAATACATTTAATGTAGATAGTATTACTGCCTAATGACTTTCTTGGCATCCCGTTCTCTTCGACCATTACTTCGTCTTACTGTTTTTGTCAACTTCTCAGACAAAATTTATGGTGAAATGATGGAGTAAGTCAGGGAAAAGCGGACCCAGACAAAGACGCGCTAATCTTTGGAATCTTACAAGCGAGTATGTGCACTCCCAAGTATGTGGGTGGTACAGGAAGTTCAGGAGATAAAAGATCGTAAGAGTGGATGCTGGGTACGTGCACAGTATTTGCAAACATGTCAGTTGAGCATAATTATTGTCGGAATGTCTGAGGCGGTGCATGTTTGTATATACAGTAAAAGCCCCATGTGGGCCAATGACACTATCTGAAAGAAAATCAAAGGGACAATGGGAGTGACAGGTGCTTCGCTGCACCGTCATCCTGCATGACTGGCTCCCTTCCTGCTTACCAGATTGGGTAAGGGTAGGGGGCATTGCTGGGTGGAGCTGCACAACCCATCCATGAAGTGGTAGCCTCGAACAGTGGACTGATTCATTATTTTATTTTGTTTTGTTCATTTGATAGGGACTGTGTACATGAATGATCATTTCTGTAAATGCAAGGGCTATATTTCATCTGTAGTCCCCCGAGGCAAGGTGTGAGAAGTGTCTTGGTCAGAGGTGGCATCGAACGACCCGCTCTATTGCCTGAGCAGTACTATTCGGAAAATTCTTATTTTATTATGTATAATACTATTCCGAAAAGTCGGGGGGAAAAAAACGTCTCTACTGCTCCAGCACGCCTGCAACCTTCATAAGGATAAGCGGTTCAGAATATAAATGAATGAATTATTTGATCCGTGTTTACCAACCTTTGTTGAGCCATGGTATTTTTCTCTTAGAAAAATCTCACGGTTAACCACTAAAAGAAAATGTCATAAAAAGTGTGAAAACTTTTTTTAGTTTAGTCACAAATGTGTGAAATCTGGGATTGTTTTTGCTTGAACAAAAAGATGATATATATTTACAGGGAGCCATGACTCATTCTGTTGCATGACTGGTAACAGTTGGTTACACAGGTTAGTTTTAACTTTTTTCCAATGGAAAATCATTTATACATAGCTGTCTTGGATTAAAAAAAAATTCTGATGACTGAAAATAATCTAAAGAAAGTGTTGGTATTCACTAACGGAGTAAACATCAGGCAAATAGAAAAGGTGTCACCGGGGGGAATGTGTGACTCCACGTTACTAAATGACCATGAGTAAATCATTCATAATAGTCTGTTTTCAAGGTTTTGCTTTAAAAAAAAAATAAAAAAAGGTAACACGGTATACAACCAGGCCTGTCCCAAGTCAGGTTTTGTTGGCTGGAGGCTAAAAGTGGAAGTGCCGACATGAATGGTGCTATAGAACTACACATTTGGACCCCTCTGCAAAGTCTTACGCAACATCTGACGTGGATGGAAACTTACACCCACATTCCATTGTCAGCCAAACACTTTTTTTTTTTTTTTGGCCCAAGTCACACAATTACCTTCCTTTCCTCAGTCCAGACGAGACATGGCATCACACATACGCCACCCATTCTAACCAGACCAGATGTTACTGTATATTGTATGATGTATACCTGCTTCCTCACATCCATCCTGAAATAGAACAAGCATGTGTGCTGAAAGGAATGACTGGACAAGGCAGACATTGACAAAACAGACTAATCAGCAGGGAAAATTTAGACAGGATAAAAAAATTGTAGTCAAAACATTGAGAGAATAATTACATCATAAAAGAAAAATGAGTTAAGTGACACAACAAAGGGAAAAGAGAACTCTTTCTTTAAAAAACAAACAAAAAAAAAAAACATTGGGTACTGGAAATTTACCAGAAACGACAACAAGAACAAAATCAGTTCATGCAAAAGACGAGATCCGACCCTTTGCAACAGATGATGGCATCGGGCTTGAAATACTGCATGCAAAACACCAAAAATGATTGCTCTGCCTGATGGACTACTACAGTACAAGGCAAACAGGCCGCAGTGGAAAACAATGTGAGCAATTCAAATCGTTGACGTCAAAACACCACGGTTAAGACGTGCGTGTTGAAATGAATACACCGTCTTGGAATGTTAACAACTCGGGCAAAACTTTTGTTGATCCAGTGAGACAGGATAGAAGGATTGACACATGACACTTAATTAAAAAGCCAAGGACATGAAATTGTTTTGTTTTTGTTCTTTTCTAAATAAACATGACCACGATAAATGAGCAGCACTTCAACTTCTGTTAAGAGGGATGACTGGGTGGCTCAACAGGTTGGATATGAAAGTGGTCAAACCACCTCATGGAAACAACCACACTGGACTCGTACCATTTTTGCAACACATACGCCTTGGGACATGATGACATCTAAGCAGCTGCCATGTCCAGCCGATCACAGACATCAGGACCATTTACGAAGACCATTAAGGGGATATTTAAACTACTTGTGTGAAACTTTTCAAAGAAAAATACAGTATATGTAACACATTTCAAATGACACTGAAATGTATGGAGCAGATATTGTGAAATGCTGCTCAATAACAAACACACAAACAAACAAACAATTTAAAATGTGACTTCGTATTCCATCCAAAGCATGCATGCTTCCCCCATGGCTCCCTTGGGTCTGCATTTTGGGTGTGTGTAGTGTGTTTAGGCAAGGTCTTAGCCAGAGAAAACACTGCACACTGAAGGTCTTTAGAGCCCCTGGATTTTCTATGGGCCTCTCGAAAGGTCAGCAAGGGCATGAAATATGTTATATATACGTATATTTGCAGCGGTTTTTGTTTCCGTGCTAATCCAAGCGAAACCAGGAAATTTGCAAGAAGGGCTCTCTAATGTTCATATGCACGAGGATCAATGCTCAAAGTATTTGCCTGTTAACTACTTCTGGAGTCAAATGTGTGTGCTACTGCACTGTATTGTATTTCTAATTGAATATGGAGAGTTTAGGTATCATTGAGAGAACAATTACAAGGAGCAGAAGTCAAAATGTCTGAGAGTAAAAAAAAAAAAAAAACCACTGAGAAATGATCATACTAACATGTTCACACCTCTGCTCCAGGCACTAAGCAGTACAACAAAACAGCAGTGAACATTCATCAGGCATTAGGTGAGGAAAAAAAAAAACCCCCCATGACACTCCTATTTTCCTTTCAGCAAATCAAATCATTCTTCCCCACCTTTGGGCCTCAACGTCTGTGCACCGTTTCATCCCTGGCTTGATTTCTTTGCTCTGCATTCCTGTAGGTAGGGAAGGGCTGCATGCTGACACATGTCATGGCTCCCTCATCTTAGAGACAAGGAGTAGCGAGCACCAAAAGCTAAATATCTTACGGTATATGGTTTATCTTCTTTGACATCTAGATAGGATAATCGTTGAAAAAGATATAAATAGAATGGTTTCAACTGGTTTTGATTTGGAGATATGAAACCGTAGCAATAGAATTTCTGCGAACAGCACCGCACCGGGCTCCATCAGCACTAGACCATGAACTGGGACATTTAGCAAAATGAAAAGACAGAAGATGAGAAATATAATATATATATAAGATGGATGAAAAAATAAATATAGGAAAGGAAAAGGGAAGAGAAAAAGAGGAAATTACTATTAACTCCAGTACCATAGTTGACTGAAGGGAGTGAAACATTGAGTGGACAAAGCTGACAGTAAATGTCATGACAAATTGCAGGGGGATGAGAAGCTCAATGTGGGAGTTGTCTCAGCATGCCCCGGACACACACCCGTTCTTCCTTTCCACATTCCTTAACCGGGCGAGTCTCGATGTATCCCACAATTGCCCACCTGGCCGGTCTAATTTATCGGTCGTCAAGTTGAAAAGATAAACACCGGCTGTCATGTAACAGACACAGATAGCGGTCAAGTTGGAGGAGAGGTGGTGACCTCGGGTTGGTGACCTCTGGTGCACACAACCGGCAGTGGTTCACTTACCAGATGTTTACAGGGGAGACAGTATATGGCTCTGCAAAAGGCCAAAAGCAAAGTAAATGGTTGAAAATGTCTGTCTGTGTAATGTGTCTATCCCACAATACCAATCTGGAAAAGCAGTACATAAAAGAATAGAGGGATTCTACTCTGCCTTTGATTTAAAATTAAAAATCAAAGCCTTGTATTTTATTGTAATTAAAAAGGTTCCCCAGAACACAAACAATCCCTTAAAAAGCAGAAAGAATGCAGAATTTCATGGGAAGACTGCATGACCTTGGCACACAGAAACTTGACATATGTTAATCTGTCTTCATTGGCCGCTGCTGATAAAGTTCAGGACATTTCTTAACAAACGCAAAACATAGCCTTGAGATTTCACTTCCAGATGTTTATTACAAGGCAAATGTGAAGAGCAATGGTGAGGAACAACCTTTTCTGGCGTGATCCAGTCACTGACAAATTAGGTGCGGGAGCAATGCTGACACCTGCTGTCAAAAAAATGGGAGTGCACACTGTTCTTTTGATTGGGGATAAACGAGCAAGAACAGCTTCTCTGTTCTCGGAGGGCCATAGGTGGGCGGAAAAAGAAAGCAGGACCTATTAGCAATGGCAACCTCTAGAAAAGGCATCGGAGTGAATACAAATTCAAAATTCATTGTGCTTTTCTGTTCCTTGTCGATAAAAAGCATGAGATAAGAAATAATTTTTAAGTCTCGAACGATCAAATAAGTTCAGATGTTTGGACCACCCTTTAACTGCACGTTCTTAAGATGAATCTGCTGCTGTGGAAAGACTCTGAAAAGGAGGGGAGCACTATGCACTTTGAAGGAGAGTTTATGGCATCAATGGAAACTAAAAATGGCGGCTGGGCTGTAGCCAAACATGCCACAGTTTGCATTGGGGCACAGCAGTTGGCACGAAAGCGCGCGGTGAAAGATCCTCATGAAATACAGGATGGAGTCAGGAAGCAAAGAGGAGGTGGTGGAGAATAAGCATTTTGGGTAGCGCCCATGTTTGCACAGGAAGTGCGTATGAGGTGGAGCACGATGGTACAAGGCATAAGGGCTCGGGAATGAACAGAGCTCTCTTTTCACGGCCGCTGAGATTGACTCAAATTTACAAATTCATAAAGCAATGCCAGTTTGGTTTCAACTTGCATCCAGTTGCTGCGAAAAAAAAAAAAAGAGCATTCATCAGACAATTTTGCGTAGAGTTGTGTTTACTCCATATGGCTGTGCCCCCCTGGATGCAGCTCATTAACTCCCAAGTGAAGGCATTTAAGCCAAGAAGGGGATGTTAATACTTAACTCGTTCCGAGACACAACTGAAACACAAACAAGACGGTTCAGGGTATGATTAAAATGTACAGAATTTCCCTCCAACAATGGAAACTTGAATGAGCATGTGATGCAAGTCAAGCCGATTCATGCATGGACAATTAAATAAGTAAAAAAAGTTTGCATGACACGCAAGGGCGTGGAAGTCAGAAGCCACAACAAAGATGCCATCAGGTCAGCAGACATGACAATGATTTGCAAAGCACTGACAAGTCACATCACATTAGTGTGCTCGTTGTGTTTCGAGGGATGTTACATAACAGGAGTCTGCACTCTCCCAGGCCCTCACATTCTCACAGTAACAACACAGGGGTGGTTAAGGATGAAAGGAGAAGTTTGGGGGACTCCCTTTTCCAAGAAAATGGTCTTAATTTCTCACTAAGGTACACATACTCAAGTTAAAATTGTTATTTCACCGGACAAGATGGAAGAAAGAAAATGTCCTTGGCTAAAAGCTTATGATGAACACAATCAGATTTCTGATCCCATTGCATTTTTTTTTTTTTTAATAATACTAGTTCAATGTAGGGACTGTGTTATTGAATGGAAATTTTCCTTAAACTGTAACATATGTTAGGGTTAAGATTAGATGACATATTTGCCTTTATTTGTCCCACACAGGGAAATTCCAGATTCACTTGCTGATGTTTCTGATATGGCTGAAATGGAAGAAATGTATCAACCGGTTTTATGATTTTGTGACTCATGGTTGGAAATGAAAGGGTGGAAGATGCTCATTGATATTTTTTTTTTTCCCAGCAAGCTTTTCAGATATATGGCAATAAGGAAATGAAATGGTCCATGCTTGTTTTCAGATGTCAGCTACATAATTTCAGACTGAATACACTCCAGTAAAAATATGTCTCTTTGTACTACTTTTATCTCAGCGGTGCGAGTATCCTTTAGCCCAGCTCACAATGGAAAAATAAAGAAATAAACGACAGGACCGCCTGAGCAAAGATGACTAGACGAGATCTAGCCATCTCCTGACTGGAGAGGAAACTGCGCCATTGTCTGGGTTTCACCAAGACTGGAACAGATTTGAGGGCTGGGAAGTGGTCACGCCCAAGAACGTTTGGACAAAGAAGTGAAGAGCAGGCATATGACCAAAAGGTGGCCAATAGATTAATAATCCAAAAAAACAAACTGGTCATGTAAATGTGCAGTTCTTGTACACAGAATATCTTCAGCACTATTTGAAGTGAGTTGAGGAACCTTGCTAATTATTTTGACGCCATTGTTTGATTTGAAATTGTTCACATCTCAGTCAGTAAAAGTTTGAAAGCAGATGGATTTCGAGACAAAGCAACAGCCATGGCATGACCCTGTGCTGTAACTGAGACAAAAGGAAAACAAATGTTTGGATGAAGAATATGGGTGTCAACTCTTGTAAACACAAAAACTGAGTAAAAACATCTCAGTTTCGGCTTGGGATAGTCATGACAGTGAAAGCTCCAGATGTCAATGGGGGCCTTTCAGCTATTATTGAGGAAACTTGAGAACATGTCAGACACATTATACTCAAGGCTATGGAAAAAAAAAAAAAAACACATACAACTGTAACATAAAAGCATGCAAACTCCTTTGGTAGCAGATAAACATATGGAAAGGTCAACTCAGTAGATCTCCTCGAAATTATGAAAGCTGTTATGCACTGGAATGTCAATTCGATTTAAGATTTGCCAACATTTTGATTCTAACTCTCGCTCTTTTTTTAAGGTCATCTCATTTTGAACTCTGATGTTCTCTCCAAAGAATTCTTTGAAACGTATCTGATTGGCTGACAATATTGGATACGGATCGAGGTGAGGTAGTGCAGTGAGATCATTTAAAATCTTATCTAAAATAGAATTAGGATTGGGTCCAAGGCACTGGGGATCGCTACAATGGTCTATTATCACCTGATGTGGAAGAAGCGTCTAGAGTTGATGGATTCATGTCTTACAGCAGCTGAGGCAAGATAGAAAGCACCAAATGGATGGAAGCAGGGGAGGCACCGTCGATGGACTCAACTTCTTACGGAAAAATAATAATAATGGGAGCATAAAGATGCTCATTATAGGAAAGTTGAGCTATTCATTAACAGACCTCCTGCGGGCGCTATAATTCTACACATTACATTGCTAGCAGGCATGGAAACACCAGTTCAAAACATCGAGACAGAGACAATTAAATGATTGTTAATTACTCTATGTAGGACAATTAGTCAAATGACCATAAGTACATAGGAACCTCTGGTTACGAACGATTGTGTTCACTAGGCTTAACACGAAAGGCAAGTAAGGAGCTCATTTGCATTTCCCGTCATTTCTGTGGAAATGAATGTTTCGGGTTACAAACACGATCACTGGTGATAGAATGAATTAAGTTCATGACCCAAGGATGCACTGTACTCAATGATAATATTCCATACCCACTTATTCAACTATTTCCACATTTTGGAATGGGGGGTGTGATGATCTTGAAGAGAACGAGTACCAAGCCAACATTATTCTGACAAATTAACGTTCGTACTTTTCAAAATATTTCATGGAAAGTTTCAAAGCAGACTGCACGAGTAAATGAACGATCTACTTGAAGAATGTATTGCTGGAGAAACTGTTACTGAAGTGTTTTGTCTCCAGAGTTAGCAAATGATCAGCCAGTGGCTGTGTTTGAAATTCCTCATCAACATGTTATGTCATGCCGAAATACTGTGGGAGAAGAACCGAGTGGACAACAGGGTGTTGTGAAGTGAGTGTCCATGTTCAATGTATCTGCTCTCCGTGGAAGTGCTTATGCTATTTTAATAAATACATCATCTGGAAGATGCTTGCGTCAGCAATGCACAACAATTGCTCCTCATCCTGCAGCATCATCACAGCTAGCAATGTTTGTGTTGCTCATTTGCCTAAAAATCATAGATCAAGGTTGAAATCTTTTTTTTTTTTCTTGTTATCTTCTTCAGTCTAGTATCCAGTTACAGTAGCATAATGGACGATTATGAAAACATATGAGGCTGGCACTGCAGCACAGAGGAAAATGACACCGCTGTGCAAGAAATTGTGGTGGTGGACACACCTACTCAACACCACCTTCTCCAGGCTGCTCGGCTGCACAACCACACCACCCTTTCCTTTCACTCTCCTGAGACAACCTCAATAAACACAAAGCGAGGCGCCTAAAGGCTTCCTGTCTCCCTTGAAAAGGCCCTCTTGTCCCGAGAGGGAGCAGAGAGGCTGGGGGCTGTTGCAGCGATTCCAACACCCACTTCACCTGACATTTTTGAGGCGCTTTCATGCTTAAAGGCCATATGAATATGTCTGGTAGGCACAGGTATAAACTTCTTTTTTTTTTTCCCCTAGCACAAGGCTTGTTACAATAATGTATTGAGGCCGATATGTTTCCCCAGAAACGATGAATGCCAGTGATATTAGAGCAAATCTAATTAAAATATACATTGTTCAATTTAAGAATATTGAACATTTGCACTGGAGAACAATAAAAAAAATCTTAGATTAAAAACAACACCAATATAAATGCCAAAAGCTGTTGTTTGTATTTTTTTACGATTAATTTTATGAACAAAGCTAGCGATAGATCAGTAACAGGCAAAAGAAGGAAATGCTTTTCCACTTGATGACTCAAGGCACATAATGCAAACAAACACGCGTGTGAATGACAAAAAAAACAACAACTATAATTTCCATTTTATTCATCGAACGATGAACCTAGTAATTAACATGACAAGCCTAAGCACAACAAGTAACACATTGTTTCGTTGTCAACCATGTATCGATGAAAAATACAGCACTACACTGCGTTTAACTAGCGCTAAATGGAGAGTTGAGGTAAGTGCAAGGTCATCACTTTCAGCTTCTCATGAGCCAGCAAGATGAAGCCGCTGTTGAATGCAAGCAAGTAAACACTGTGGAAAGTGTTATGCAACTGTCCTTGTGTGAGCTCGGCACGCTGCAGTGACAAGACAACGGATGAAGGAAGAGGACAGTCAGTGAACGCTGACAGACCTTCTTGATGTGCTCTAGCCCATGAATGTCATTCTACTCGAGGGAAGGATTAGTGTATTGTATAGCGAAGCAGCTGTCAAATAAATCCATTTGGGGTAGGTCACCGTGTGGAGATTTCATTCAGGTACGAGCCCGACAAAAACCATGAACAAAATCTTGCAGATGTATAATTCCTTTAACTAATTCAACAAACACATTTAGGCAGGTGCCCCAACACAAGTTAACTGAAATACGCTCAGTGCGAGGGCGTTAAACTCGAGTTCGTTGATTGTGAGCCACATGCCCCGATTGTTTGGGTAGAACATGATAAGAAGACAAGGAAATAGGCTAAACAGAGAGCAAACAATGGACACATCCATTCAAAGCAAACTTGCTGATGTTATGTCAGGAACTCTGTTTCTCATGGGATTTCACATAACATTTATAAAACGGTTTTGTATAGAAACTATCCTCATAGAAAAATGTTGAGGAAACTGTGACAAATAAGGGGAAAAACAAAACAAAAAGAATAATGCTTCAACATACTGCACCAGACCAACTTGAAAAAGCAACTTTATGAGCGTGCCAAGGGATTACTGGGATCCTATGATGAGCCTTACACATGATGTTGAACTAACCCAAAAAGATCAAACTACACTGGCAGCCTCACTTAAGCGTCTCTTCATTAAAAATGCCCAACTTAATCAGCAAAGAACATACCTTCAAACTATCTTCTATTTTTTTAAATCAGTGCTAGAAGCTACCATTGACAGAATAATAAATAAGTCTAGGTGAGAGTCCACCAAACTTACTTTATTGAGAGAGTCGCACAGATCAACGTGACCATCGTCACATCTGTCATTTTCAGCAGAGTGAGGCTTGCCATCGCTTCCTTTTTAACACAGAGGGTGTCAAATTGATTTTTGTCATGGGCCATTTCATTGTAACGGTTTTCCTGTTGTCACACTACTTTTTAGGAGATGACACAGCTCTTGCAACCGACACATCCTGCAGTGGTAATGCAAGCCAGAACAAGGTGTACCGTTCCAAACTTTCTTGGCAAGCAGAACCCAAGCTCACTTATTGGATATGCATCTCAACTGAAAGTGAGTCGATATCCAGCCAGCTGTTGAATTCATTGTCTCAGCGGTAAGCCTGTTTTAGTCCGAACCGGATTGCCCAAATCCTGAATGGAGGCTGAAAATTTAAATGAAATGCATTTGTTATTTCACTTAATGTCACACAATGAGAGTGGTTTGCCGAAGTGCTGGCAGGCAGTGTGTAGTCCACACAATGCCTAGCCTGGCAAGCCAAATGCTGGTTGGGAGGTCCATTCAGCACGGAGTTGCTCGGCTCAAAAAAGAACCGATGAATCAAATTTGTTTACTTGCCGTGACGTATCCTGCAGCGCAACGTCACGCTTTGGCAGCGGAAGTCCATCCTCACGTCAAGTGTGTTTAATTCAGCATTAAACTCAATTTTAAAACACAGAGTCATTTATTTCAAACGACGACGTGGATTTTTTCCTCCACCTCACGTCTGTTCTTCAATCTGTCGGTTCCTTTGAAGCGCCTCAGAAATGCACATCAATGCGACTCCCCACCAGCCCAATTGCCGTAGCATTGGTCTGGCTTGCCAGGCTACAAAATGCCACTGTTGAAAGTTGAAACACAAGAGATGTCTATGTCCTTGCACTGAGGTCAATGAGGAGAGAAAAAAAAAATAGACAAATCATGCCACATATTGTGATGGTGACACTATTTGATTAACTAATGGAGGTGGAATAGAGAGGAAAATTTGCTAAAAAAAGACCTGCCGGCTCATTTTGGCTTAATGAGGCTTAGAGACATGAGCACACAGTCCAGGTTCCTCCCTCACCTTCATCACCACGGAGGGAAAACACACTTCAGGAACAAACCCTCCCTTCACTAGACGTGTGTGTGTTTCTTTCATTAAGAGTTACACAGTACAGTGCACACGAACAAACACGCACACGCGAACGCACTCCAAAAGTTGAACAAGGTGAAACAAAGTTGCAAATCCAGCTGTGGTGTGAGATATGCTACAATTTCACCATCGTCAAAAAGCTCCTCAGAGAACTAACACCTTATATTTAGACTTATAGCTTATAACTGGCTCAGCACACAACCACAAGAGAGGGGAACCAGATGCACTAACTGCCAACAAGCCCCACCAAAACCATCTCCCCTAACAAAGTTAGTCCAGCAGTCCCCTGTCAGAGTACCAGCATGTAGTGTAAGTCTGTAAACAGATGGGCCTGCCTCCTAAACATGGCAGTGGCAAGTACCTTCATCAAAACAGATTACAAAGTACAGTCAAATGGCTGTGGGGGGGTCTGACAATACGCCGCAAAGAACTAACGGGGAGAGAGGAAACGCATCCTTGCCCCTTCTTGACGGTACACTATGTTCAAATCAAAACTGAATCGCAGCCAAGAGGCTCACAGGGAGGCAAAGTTTGGAAAGCCTGGCAAGGCCAGCACATCATAAGCAAACAAGTCTTTGCTTATGAAAAAAGAATATATACATACTCCGTGAGGCACCGCTATCCTCACAAGCTTTCCTCCCCCCATGTACATGTCACGATAGCCTGGCTTGGCTGTGACTCCAGCAGAATCTCTGTCTGCTACAGCAGCACT
Source organism: Syngnathus leptorhynchus (assembly GCF_054491065.1). Lineage (NCBI taxonomy): Eukaryota > Metazoa > Chordata > Actinopteri > Syngnathiformes > Syngnathidae > Syngnathus > Syngnathus leptorhynchus. The sequence continues at coordinate 10,221,058 of NC_141200.1, forward strand.
GACCTCAAATGTCACCTCCAAACCACAGCACAATAACAGTGCGACATAGAAAGGGAGGGGGGTGGGGGTAGAAATGGAATTTTCGGAAAACATCATCTCTACTACCTGCAACTTAGGGGAAAAAAGTTGTCACATGGTTAATTACCTATAGAAGAAGCAGTTGCAGCACACCAAAACACCCATCAAGACGGCGGTGAAGCAGAACCGAGCCGGAGACTTCTTGGTTCTCACCTCCCTGTCTGCACTCTTGGCTACAGGTGCAGGGCGAAAATGTCCAGCCTAGCACCTTGTTCAATTACGTAGTTGCACAAACAACCTTTGACTTGCGCACAGGACAGACCAATGCAGGACCAATCCGCGTCCCCGCAAAACGGAGTAGGAAGACACGCACTCCGGCAAACTCCATTCGCAAAAATCGGATAATTTTTCATAGAGCTGGTTACTCATTCTCTCTGACGTCCAGCGTCCGCAACTGCCTGCCTCTTTCACACTCTTGCTCTCGCTCTGCAAAGCGAACAACTCTCTCACTCGCTCTCTCCCTCGCTCACTTGCACCTAAAAAAAAAACAAAAAAACCCCGGGAAGATTATCTTGGCAAACATAGACCCCGTAAACAAAGTGCAGACGGATGGGCAGCACAGGGTGGACTGCAGAAGTGGGACAGAAAAAGGAGGGCGGTAGCAAGAGAGTAGGGGGCAGTGTAGGGGGGGGGGGGGGGGGGTAAACTAAACTCAGGTGACAGCAATCCGTTTCCACAACATCCAGTGCCCATATTAAACCCAAAACATTCAACAATCATTAGCCTTAATACTTTGAAAGCTAGCTTCCCTCTTCTGGTAAATATACAATCAGGGTGACTTTTCATTCTTACAAATGATGCAGTGGAACCAAATGGGAGGGGCTAGCGCTATGGCGAGCCCCCGGGACGGGAGCCAATCGGTGGCAGAGTACTCCAGAGAGAAATAAGATGAAGGGCATCGTTCCTTCACATCATGCACTGCAATGCACTTTATTTACTTGTGCGTGTGCGTGCGTTAAACGCACAAACGAATCCCCAAACACAGCATCACTCAACGGTGCTGTTAAAAACGGTAACCATGTGACCGTAAACAAAAGGGTGACACTGACGCCAACACGGGCTTAACACAGAGTGACGAAGGTGGCTGACGCAATTGAATGCTGATGCTCAATGTCAGACGGTACAAATAACGACAGCTTGCCAAGAATAAGATAAGGAGCTGAAGCACCTTCATCTTAAAAAAAGACCCCTTTTGAACACAAGCAAAGAATTGCGCTCTGGATGAAGGAAACAACACACAAGGGAAAAAAACCGCAGCACATCAGCAGAGGACTTCACATCCAATGACGTTATCACTCCACCTCCTCCTCGGAGGCCTGTCGCCAGAAGCTGCGCTTAAAGAGACCTCCTCTTTTGCGGCGTAATTACATCATCACTCTTACCTGCAGACAAACAAAGATGTGTAGGTTTATGTGTGATCGAACACGCAGAGAGAGACTGATCATTCCAAATATTCCTAATTAAAGTGTAAATATATTCTCATTTAAGATCAAATAATCAAGGGTAAACTGGGGAGGCATTGTCCTTGATTTTGATTGTGTGATTACGAGTGGACATGGGGTGCTTGGAATTCATTCCAAGAGTTTGTGGATCTAAAAGGCAGGATCAGGATGTGGGTTTTGTGTGTGTAATGCCCAGCGGAAGGCCATGTGCCCAATAACAAGGCAAAGAGAGGAAAAGGAGTGCCTGAGAGCTAAGCGTGAAACTGCCATTAAACAAACTGTCACTTTCCCCAAAAAATATGAGCAGGTTATTGTGTTTGTGTGCCTGTACTTCCTATAACTTTTGAACCCATTCATGTAATTCAATCAAACAATAAAAGAATGACATTCTTTACCAGAGGCAAGAAAACAAAGAAATGCGGCTTCCTTTTCAATCGTAGGAGCATAAGACAAAAAAAAAAGGCTAAACCACAACACACACAACCTGCATAAAAACAACAGATTTATACATGGAGGCGATTATTGTTATTGTGGCAGAGAAAAGTGGGATGAGATGGAGGGGAGGGGGTGTCACACCGAGCACATACAAAGTTGCTAGGTGATGGGTCCAAAGGAAGGAGCATTTGCCTTCAGGGAAAAACAGGGGGAGAAGAAAAAAAACATGAAGATGGAAGTCAATGTGAGAAAGAAGACGCACAAACGAGACAAAGAGCTTCTGAAACGGCAACAAGTTTCTTCAAAACACGTGGGGAAACCAGAAAAAAATAAACAAACTCGTGTCATCGAAACACTAATCAGGCTGGTGGGCGGTAAACAGTTTTCCCCTTCGATATAAATAGCCATGTATTTGTTTTTTTTCTAATCGTAACAGCCCCCACAAATAAGACATCATACGGCACTGTGTCCATATGGCCCACATTATAGAATGGTGCAAAACAACAATGAGAGCATGGAGTAGCTCCATAGAAAAGTGATTTATGGCAGGAAGACATAACAAGCAGTTCCCTCCCTCTCACCCACAGCTTCCTCCCCCATCTCGAGCGTCACATCAAGTCGCGTTGCCCACAGCAGCATCTTTACTTGCATACCTATTCAGAGTGTACGAGCCGTTCCTTTTAAACCTCATCCTGGACGACAGGAAGCGGATCAAGAAATCCAGAATGGTGCGATGTCGGAGCGTTTAGGCGGCGTCTCGAAAACAGCACAAATAGAGCCGGCTGCTGATGTGGAACAGGCTGCGCGGCGCACACAATACGGAGTTGCTCGCTGCTCAACACCTTCCCGACTATTTCTCTCCAAACTGCTCCTTGCCCCCCCCCCCCCTCCTCCGTGCAGTTTCCGCGGGGCAGTCTGGATTCCAAACACAAAGAGTCCGTATCGGTGACAGGCGCGCGCAAGTCTGCTGCAGTGGAGTTCGGGATCAAGACAAATGAGCCGGTGTTAAAAGCGACAGTGTGCTCGAGGGGCAGAGGCGCCTTTGTCCGCAGCCTCGCTCGACAGTCACACGATCATCATCTCAGCCTGCCATGAAAAACATCAACTCCTCAACAGTGTGCAAACTACACTGACACCATGACACCGTCTTTGTGGTGGTGGGGGGGGAACAAAAATACTTTCGATGCTACTGCTGTCTTTTGACTATGTATCTATTTACATGCATATAAAGCACCTCATGCCAAACATAGCTCTTGTCTAAACTAGAAGAGTGAAGCAGATCTAAGGCCAAGATTAGGACTCAGGAACCACTAATGCCATTTAAGCACTGGGCTGTACTCTTGGCAAACACGCGTGTGTTAATATATCGGTGTGTGTGTGAGTTGTATTCCTAAATGTTTTTTATTGTCGATAATTAGTAATGACGTAAGACATTATCTGAGAGATGTTATTGCCAATCACAATTAGCAAAGACAGAAATCAAATAGCACCTTATTCTACATGCATCCATCCATTGATCTTTTTAGTGCACGATGCAAAGTTTTACCATACAAATGCGATCTGGCGGACTATATGCCATTTTAACCCTTTATATTTTTTGATGCCCCTTCATCGTTGAGGGAGGGTTGTAGTTGTGACAATAGGGGTCTTTTTTTTATGTCAGTCTCGTGTACTCCAAGGCAAAAAAATAAAAAAATAAATGCTGCCCAATGTTAGTGATTCACTCTATTAGCACACACAACTGGGAGACACATTTACCTGCCATATTGACTAAACTCCACCAAAACCTCTGGTATTTGTACAATGCAATAGTGTCTGTTTTCTTCTTACATTAATGGTGAGAACTAGCTGTCCAGATCCCAACCCTGTTGCATTGCATTCTCAGCACCCTCCCAAACAAACACAAATAAGTGACATTGACAGAGGTGCAGGAATGTTGAAATGTGCTGAAAGCAGATGGTGGAATAATGTGAAGTGACTTTGTTAAACAAAGAAGCTAGAGCAGAACAATATTATAATGATCAAGTGGGAGTTGTGCTTCACTCTGCCTGATTGCCTTTGAGGAGTAAAGCTCTTTCAAACAGAATGCATACAGAAATATTTGATAATCAATATCTTGTAATGTACAAGTTCACGTCAAGGGCTGCGTTTGCTTATTACTATAAAAGCAGCCTGGTAACAGAACTGCTGATGCCTCCGTCAGTCACTACAGTTAGACCGCAACCACTGGAAGGAGAAGACATGGGGGAAGATGGGGAATTGACGATAACACTTGTATGTGGCTTGGATTTTGCATAAAGAGGAAGGGAACTCACAGACCACAAAGGCTTGTTTTGAAGTGATGCCGTTCTATACCTCCTCTTTCGTCCTATTCAGCTTTAATCCAATCCTCTTTCCAGGATGTATTCATAAACCAGGATTTTATTCCTCTCCTAACAGCGCTTCCATGAAGATATTAGAAGCTTGTTTTGAAAATCATTCTATCAGCTCATCCCCACAACTTGAGCCCCCTTCATTTGCCTCCTGAAAAAAAAAAAAAGATTTCTCTAACCAAGCATGACTTTGTCTGAAGGTGTTTGATTAATGCGAATGAAAACATTTTCTTCTCCTGCTTACCCTTCAAAAAACAAAAATAAAAAATCATGACAGATTGCTGTGCTTGGCCTCTAAACTCCCACCCAGGATTTCCAGGAATACTTCTCACAAACACACATGTGGAACTGTGGTCAAAGGTACTTGAGTGCAGACAAGAGCTGGCAGCTTTCGCAGATGACCATGTTTCTGTGTGTGCCGAGTTCCCCAGTGCTTCAATTGACAGAAGACACACTGAATGTGTGCCTCATTCATCACACTGTGCTCTATTGCCCCCCCCCCCCAAAATAGACATATTTTTGAAAGCAAAAACATAAGTTGCTTACGCAATTTTGTGTACACAAGGGAGCACTGCCAAGTCACCAAGAAGCCACTGTACTGTACTGAGCACTGTGCGCACACACTGGACACAGTTTGAGTAAAAATGAGCAAAATAAACAGACATATTTGGAAAGTTTTGGGGGGAACAGGCCCAGTGAGGATTCAACACAAGAGCCTACTGTATGCCCCTAGAAGAAAAATGTGCATTTCACAGCGATAACTACGCGTGGCGAGCCGCTTTCCAATGAGTCACTGACGCCTTCAAAACTTTTTCAACAAATGTAAAGTGCCTTGAGCGTGTTATAGAATTGAATCATTCAGGCTAAAACCTCCTTCAATATTGGTGAATAAAAAGACATATTCAAATACATTTTTATGTCACAATGAGTAATGATATCGGGAAGAGGACCTTGTAAAAATGAAAAAGATCCTCCATGAGAGGAAAAAAACTATACAAACATCATGCAACAAGTGAAACAGGCAAGTTAAGACTTAAATAAATAAATAAATAAATAAATAAATAAATAAATAAAATGAATGAATGAATGAATGAATGAATATATCAGAGGTCTTGGCAGCTTGTAATGTCCTGCAATTACTCCTAAATTAAATCTTAAAAGGGGCACAGGCACTACATGAGTGAAGAGAAATTAAATACTCCATTGTTTTACAATCTAAACTCCAAACAAGGTCTCACAGGTTATTTAAAGAAAGAATGAAAAAGAAAGAATGAAAAGGAAAGAATGAAAAAGAAAGAAAAAGAAAGCAAGAAAGTTGCGAGGACAGATATTTGAGTGCCACCTAGTGTTCAACAGAAATAATGCACAAAGTATGCAGAAATAACTAACACACTAAACCTGACCAATGTCATCTAGTTATCCCGTTATATAATATACAACAAACTAAACTGCTTTGGGGGTGGGAGGAAATAAATTGTAAATGTTTGTGATACTTCATACACCGCTCATTATAATGAGGTTGACCGGGAATGCAAAAAGAGGCAGTATTATTGATCACTGTTTCTGTCTCTAGCCGCTGATGGACTGGTACCACTGGGTCAATACTGTAGCCTCTTGATATAGTCATGTGATCCATGACCGGAAAAAACCCACGTAGAGCCTGATGCACATTGGGAAGACCTGCGAGGCATAATTATACAACGAGATCTAATTTCATGCTTACTGGATCATCCTATACGGGGTCCAACCGATATTGCTTTACTCATTGAGTCACAATATGAAAACCATAAAGATCACCTGTAACTGCTGCCAGGTAGGCGTCAGTGTAGTAGAGTACATGTGAACTGGTGGAATTGTGCCCTCTTGTGGTAGAGAGATGCACTGCATTGTTTCTGTTGACAACACTCTCGGCCTGTACTTACTGTTTGCTATGGATTTCGAGAATGAAATAAATAAATGTATAGGAGCTTTCAATGTGGAATATAAACGTTAAAAAGTTATAAGATTAAGAGCTTTCGAAAATTCAGTTGCAGTACATTAAAACTCAATTCCTCTTCTGTAAGGAGATGATCAATTGTGATCGCCATTGCTCAAAAGCATAACTGCAGCTGCACATATCTTGCATTCTGAAATAAAGTCTCATTGAACTTTGAGAGACAAATTGATATGAATGGAGAGGAAGGCATACAATGAGCCAACTGCAGCACATCCAAAGCTTCTGGTTTGGTGGATGATTCTGAACGCCCATACAGAAAACAATTTTGATTCCCACAAATACCGACGCATGCATGTGCAAGCGTCGTGTACCCGCTAGCTGAATTGCTAACTCGATTGGTTATGCAACAGTTGTGTGCGAGCGCACGTTCAAGCCTGAGTGCACTGCAGAGCTGTGAAGAACCAGTGACCTCTATGCAAAATTGACCCTAGCTCCCAAACTCTCAGCTGAGAATATTGCAATGCGTGCAGACACTTCCATAAGAGTTGCCTCAGTGATTTTTGAGAAGAGTAAAATGGATGCATTTCTTTTTTTTTTTTTATTTCTGCAACATATGCCAGGCTGGCAGTCTGACCACTGCGTTGCTTGTATTTTGAGATACGCGTAGTGGACAAAACCTACAGTCGAGCAGCCAGACGAGTTGCACGAGTCAGGCGCCCACAGAGATACACGAGCGCGGCGTGCAACAGAGCGAGTCGCTTGTGGTTGGAGCCAAAAGCGCACACTGCCGCATTCTGATAAAGGCAGCTCAGTGACAGACGGTTTGGGCAGGGAGGGAGGGAGGGAGGGAAGGACGGCCGCGAGGGGCTTCCTGCGTTTGCCTTCAGTGAGTGACGAAGACTTCCTGCCAACAATGAGGAGGGAAAATGCTATAGTGTGGGGCGACGAGGGAGGGGAATCAACACGCGAGGTCGAATACGAGGTCGTATGCAAACGGGAGGATGCAGGTGTACATGAAGAATACCAGCAGAAAACAAACAAAACAAAACAGGCATTGCTTGCTTGCAGACAGATGACGTCAAAGTAGATCTCGAGACGAGAATGAAAAGGGAAGAAACAACATTCGCGTGTATCACATACAGGATGCAAGAAGCAAAACTGAACCTGTATAGCACACCTCTGACCAGCTGTTCCTTGTGGCGGACGTGGGAACATCACTTGTTCGCTCCCTCACGCTAACAAGAAACACGCAATTCAACATGGCGGATCATTAGGACCTAAGCTTCTGTTTACTTTGCCCTCTGACCTCTTGACATGAGTATTAACGGGAAGCCCGTGAAGGAAACGGAGGCAAGCATTTCAACTGATAAAAGAATCGCTTTTAGAAGTCGACTAGGAAAACTGTCAAGACAAGTTTAACCCTTCTGCGTTCATACGTTTATTTCAAACCATCTGCCACAAGTCACCAAATGGAAGTGTGCAACAACCTTTGACAGTTGACCTTTGTCTTGCCGGTACTTCATGCAAGAAAATGAAATCCTTGTCAATAGAACGAGTGGTGGTTGTCTGTGGAATAATGCGTATCTACAAGGAGAAGGCCCGGATGAATGAAAGGGCAGCTTAGCAGAGGAGTGTGAATCACTGAATAAAAACAGGAGGAGGTCAAGAGCCATTGCTCGCTTCCGAGAACTTCTCTCTCCATCGCTCTTTATGTAAGCTAATCTCTTCCATCTCACTTGGCCTCATTTAGCCAGCTCACAGACGATAATAAATCAGCAGCACACTCCCCAGTGTGTCGACGAGTCTGCCCAGCATGGCACGCTCACGTCCCACTCAAGTGAGCAAACACTACACCCAACGCGTTTCCTCTGTATACACAACTTTTTTTTTTTTTCAATATGTCATTTCAGTAGGATTGTGAGGAGCTAACTGGACTTTTTTTTTGGACTATTTATGGTGCATCTCTAATTATCACAACATACGGAGATGATACTCTCCAGTGTACAACTATGTAAGCTTCCAGTCAGTCAGATTTATCTGTGTTTACGCGCACACACTTCCTTAAGTGGATATCAGAGGATTAACGGGGTCAAATATTTGGTTGTATGTTTTTTGGAGGGTCAAGTCCAGTTTGAACCTTTTTCTCCCTCAATGCTGAGGAGCCAAGTCAGCAACTCCCATACAGTGACCCAGGCTGAAACTTCTCCATGAACTCTGTTAGCCTTGTGAAGGATGTTTTACTTCCCTAAGTCATGCCTCCTCCACATGTATAATATCTGAGGAAAAGTGGTTTACTGTTGTCCATGAGATACAGTGGTAGATTTTAAAAGGAGCTTTGGTATTTGGGCTTGGAGAATCTCAGCCAGTCTGTACAACAGACTGCGTACGTTCAAAAACTTGCGACTGCTTTTAAGGATCCAAAAACCACTGCTATGACAGTGTGATGGCGATAGGAAGCTCAGCTAATGTCCTGACCATATGGAAGGGTCAAATCAATAACGGCGAGCTTCTTGTTGGTAATGGCGTCTTGTCTCGACCACACCCACCAGTGCCTCCCATTTCTTGTGCGTCGCTACTAAACAGGAAACGTACAATCGGAAACAGGTCAAGAGTATGTCGCTCCATTACTCTCTTAAATGAAGTAGGAGGACTTAGATCATTAAAGGCTGTCGTACATTCTCTCGCTCACTTTTTTTTGGATGCTCTTCATTCTTCCGTGTAATCCCATTTAAAGTAAAGGTAGCGGGGCTGTTTATGAACATGCATGCAACCGCCAACACGGATCTCAACAGCCAAGGTAAGGGGGGGGGCGGCCAATCATGATTAGAGAAGGATCACTCATGCAAGGTTGTGGGTTGCACAGCTTATCAGAAAGTAAATGGGGTAAAAAAAAAAAAAAAGAAAGAACTTACTGAGTCCCGATTGAAGCGTGTGTATGTCTGGGGCTGGCTTGCCCTGATGCAACACAGAGATCTCTAATCCAATTACACTTCAGACTAGCCTTGCGGCCTAGCCCCAACCACCAAGGGCAAATCTATTGTGAGCTTAGACTAGTGCTAACAGCTCCACCAAGCCCTAGTTATCAGAGGCTAACTATGGCTATGTGGAAAAAAAAAAAAAATTTGTTTCCACATATCTTTTATTTCATCTGAAAATATATAGTATGGCCGAGCAGGGTCGGTTTCTTTTCCTGCCTGGGGCTCATTTGTCTGTTTCTGGCAGCCTGGGCCCCTTGCAGTTAAATCTCCCCCTCTGTCCTCTATTGCAGACCTCTGCTGTTTCCAATCTAACTCTTTGACCCATGCTGCCGCTTCCTCATCTATCTCCATATCTCACCTATCGCCTGAACTGCACTATCATTTGCCTCCTCTTTCTCTCGCCCTCATTCTTTACCTTCATTCGCATTTTCTGTTTTCTATCTTATCGCCATCACCCTCTTTCTGTCTCGCTCCGATACTTTGTGTCTATGAAATCAGCTATTAAATTCCTTCGAGGGGCTCCTCCTTCTCCTCTGACAGAGAAAAAGATTTTGCAGTTCACAAATGACCACGATGAATGGATAGGCCATCGACGTAGGCGAATACGACACAGTCGACCCTCAAACATGCCAGCCTTGCAGGTAAACATCTGAGAGTTGAGACCGGGGCTGCCCTGAGCCAGTTCAACACATTCTGTCTTGCCACAACTGAAGAGCCCAGCTCAAAATGTAGCAAAGCACGCACACGTCTCTGCACATCAGTGTCCTAAGAGAGAAACGGGACGGAATTAAAAAGCCGACGGAGACAAACTGAGATGGAATAATAGAGCTGTGTGCTTTCCCTTAAGAAAGGAGGAGGAAACAAATCGCACAGTTCTCATCCAGCAAATCTGGTGCAAAAAATGGCCCATTTTGGAAATCCAACATAAAGATCATTTCCAGCAGTAGTACGTTCTCTCATTAAGGTAGTCCTCGTCGCTACTAAGAGAATGCTCTAGCTTCTTTTCCTCTGTTTCAAGATTTCCTTTTTCATTCATTTACAGCTCAGCACTCAGGGCCAACATGGCATCCATCTATCACGGTGGTCTCAAACCTGCAGCCAGGGGGCCCATTTGTGGCCTGCAGGACGATCATTTGTGGCCCCGTATGTCACATCAAAGTTTTATGTTCGTGCGGCCTAATTCTTTTTGGTTGTGTCGTTGCCTGCTCCCCTCGCCTCGATTAATCAATGGAAGAACCAACGAGATAAAGATTAGTTTGGAGCATCCCTAATCAAAATACGATCGGATTACTTCCCGGTATATATGCGGTAGGACACAATTTTCTGAAAAGGTCCTTGTCGTGTCAGCTGTGCCTTTTACACAACCACATAAAAGGGAGTAAGAAAACCAGATTAGTGATGATCCAGAAATATGTTACAATGTCCAATTCCCTCGCTCTTAGTTCAGCATTAGCGAGCCATCACTCAAAATCAAGGGAATTAAACATCTGTCAAAGCCTGCCCATTTCACCGGACAGAGAAAGACACATTTAGGCGTAGCTCCCTGGTGATTCAATTTCGGTCTAAATATGAAACGAGACAAATGAGGTCATGCAGCTTGGAAATAATGCTCACTGTCTGGCTAGCGTCTGGCTTGCAAACAAATGAAGGCAAGTGCAAAAATAACAACAAGGGTGAGTGAAGCACGCTTTCTTGCTGCTGCCCTTGCATGGAAACACAGCTTTGTCACATACAGTAATATTACGAGCCTCAACATCATCTCCTTCCTTTATCTCATCACCATTAGTTCTATTTGAATCCCCCTGGAGCTTCCTGCTTTCTCGTAAACTATGCCACTCCTTCTCCAAGCACCTGCTAATGTCTCCATTGATTCGATACCTCGTCAAATACTCCATTGCAAACTTTTATACGACACATTTTTTATATACACCTCTTTTATTGTGTGTTCTTTGCACCACTATTCTTTATTCATTCTTACTTTGTACAATACCTCCATAAGATTTGACAGATTCTATTACAGGCATAACATTTTGAGTTGAAGAAATCTTTGATAGCAACTATTTGACCTTGCATCATACTAATTCACCTAAACGTATTTAAATGGGAACATATGTGAAATGTCAATAAACCAGAGCAAGATAAGCAGGTTAGAAATTTATTTATTTTTTTTGGCCCTTCAAAGTTGCATTGTATACTGAAAACAAACCTACTCAAATTGGCTGTATCAGCAAGTACGTATTTGGGTCCGTCGACAACATACGTCTTCAACGTGTCGTCAAACGCGAGCTGTCAAAACTTAAACGATGCTATCGGGCTTTATCAGCTGACACGCGACATAATATGAATTCCTAACATACACAAGGTATGACTGTTTGAGCATGACACGAACTATGGACTGAGAAGTGTGGCTGTGTTCTATTACAACGGGGCTGTCAAATTCAGTCGCACACAGAGCAAAAATTCATAGTACACCTTAGATTGAACACTGAGATGCAAGTAAAAAATAAAAAATAAATCCCTTTTAAAATAATTGCTATGTGAAAATATCTCAGAATTACATTCATGAATTTGAAGACGCTGCAAACAAAAAAATTGAAAGCAAGTGAAGGTTTAAATCATATGATGAATAAAAACTCCAGCCTCTTTGCTTTTTTTCTATTTCAAGCTGAAATCTAGAAAACGCACCACTTCACAGTAAAATCCTTCAATTAGTCATCAAACGGCTCTGTTCTCTGTTCTATCTGAAATCTTTTTCCACGGAATTGCACAGACAGCAGTTGACAATGTCCTTTAGGACTTATTGCATAGTTATTTTTCTTAAATGGCAGGCAAGCAGCAAATCAACACAAGGAGTTACAATTGCCCATCTAATAGTTCAACGCGCCCTAAAATTCACCGAGTGACTGAAGGAGTCAAAATACATCAATTCATATTACACTCAAGGTTACTACCTTTTGTAATTTAACAGAAACTGCAATGCAAAAATTGGAATCCCAAATAGCCTAAACAGGAAGCTAAGCTTACTTAGAAGCGTACAAAATGACCTTGTGCAACCACACACACAAATAAAACAAATTTGTGATGCTCAATATGCACAAAACTTGACTAAAACTGTAACCGATGTGAACTAGCTGATATTGTGGTTGCATGTGTTTTGCCAAATGTTATCTCTCAGACAAAATGTCACATGGTGGAGAAGCACACACAAACACGCCCTGCCAATGAAAAATGGAAGCAGCCAGCAAAACAGTGCACTGAAAACTAACTTTTCAACATCATTACAGCAATTACATTGACATTATTTCACAATAGATAGAATCGAATAAAATAGAATGCCTTTATTGTCCATTGGTGCGGGATTGCAATTATCGGACGCTTGAGTTGCTTTGCATCTCGAATTGCACAAGGTTATATTATATTATATATTTTCTTAGTACTCAATACTGTAACAAATCCAGCACAGATATACCTTACCTTGGTCTCTCATGACAAATGTGACGACATCTGAGACAATTGAAGAAGGCACAAGAACAAAGTACTAAAAAAAAAAAAAATAGGGCTGCACAATATTTAAAAAAAAAAAATGCAACATGGTTGTTGAATATCCCAATATCAGTATCATTGTGATTATATAACATACCAAAATGTTTACTATTCAATAAAAGGATAATGTATTTTTTCATGCTAAAAAATAAGCAAGCTCAATGTACTCAATGTATTCTTAATTGTAGTTAACCTTGATGATAGGAGTCAACTACTGGATAGCGATGCACATTTGATCATTTCATTTAGTACTATTGGATTGTTTTATACTTATAGTATGGATGTGGTTTTCATTTAAATAGCTAAATGAATAGTATTGAATAGTAGACTTCAATTGAATTTACTGCAATTGTGACTTTTGTGCTTGGTGCCTGAGGACCACACGGGTCCGTGGGCCTGTTCTAAAAAAGTTGTAATGTTCTGAGAATGTTGTAAAGGTGCTCATGACTGAAAATAAAAACAATATAGCATGTTCAGACTTGTGCACAACTTTGGGATAGTCATTGCCATTGCAATGGAAGAACTTTGAGGTAAACCATGGACTCAGAACATCTCCTTTTACCACACAACATAAAACATGTCAGGTTTAAGGACTGTCCCAAAAAGATCAGTGTCAAGAAATCAGTGGCATTTTCTCTTTTGTTGTTTAAAAATGACCTGCACTCATTTTTGGAGAAGCGATTAGTTCATCTTCAGATTCTTGATGCTCTTAAATAATAAAAAAAAGTGAGCATGTTTATAAGGGATTTTCTAAATCGATTTTTAGTCTGTAAATTCTAGATGAGAGGGTTATTGCTTAGCAATTTGCAGATCATCGGGTGACAGCAATTGAGAAGCACTGGCGTGTTGAGACAGCCTGAGAAGGAACACCTTGCACTCAGCTGGGCATAGCAGCCTTAGCGGGACGCTGCTAATGTTAGCCACTTTGTTGGGTTAATCATCGCTAAAAATAAACACCTCGTGCAGCAATCTGTCCTCGACAATGACAGAATCTAATGTGGGTGCTGTCGTTATAGGACAGACTGCAAGACGCCGCAAATAGACGAAAAAAAAAAAAAAAAAAACTCCCGATCCTGGGTTATGTCGCTTGATCATCGCAGGTGAAGCCTGCTGGCAGCTTAGCTATCAAACTAGCCTTTGCCGGGCTAGGATGGAAGTGAAATCAACACAACATTCTACGGGAATCGTGACAAATAAAGCGGTGACAAGCCCAGTGTCAGAAAAAAAAAAAGGTGAGCAGGTGACATGTTGAAAGAGGAAACGTGGTGTCTACTCACCCCATTAACCAGTCCATGGTGCTGTTTGGAGCTAGCTTAGCTAGAGCGAGCTAGCAGGGGATAACGCCAGGAGTCGGAGGCGACCCCCTCTACTTGATCCGGTCGACTTCCTCGCAGCCCGGCTTGCCTCGCGTCGCCCGAGTCCCGTCGCTCTCTCCGGGGGTCACTTGACTCCCCCCTCCCTCCCCTGGCCGTCCACACGGAAACCGGTGCTCACGCTCCGAGTGTCTGTCCTTGTGCTCCTCTGCTAGCCTGGAGCATGAGGATGCACTATCACAGGCAGCTTGCTCAGCGGGGCAGCCTGGAAGTATTGAGCGACTTTGAGCCGGGAAACACAGCACGCAGAGCGGGGTTGAAGCGCGCAAGGCGACGAGCGGGGGTTCCGACCGGATCGGTGCGCTGAATGGAGACGCGATCTGTCGGGAGGCCGCTGGGCCAAACCGGGCAACCTTTATCATGAAAGCTCGTATGAATGCCGCGGTGCGGTGCTAGCTGACAGCGTGAAGGTCCAGTGAGGCTGCCAGCTTCTGCTGCTTCTCTGACTGCGAGGCGAGGCGAGGCGAGCCACTCTCACGTCTCGGTCCGGAAGTAAACACAGGGCTGAGCCACTCAGACTGCCGCTCCTGTGCGCGCGACGCGCGTACGTCTGTAGACCGTTGGAAGCAATGAAAACGTCTACATGGCATTTGATGCTTTGAAGCTTTTTCCGTGCTCATTCATTTGTACTTGTTTTATTACAAATACGTATCATGTTGTCATCATCTCGATTCATTGCATAATGTCATGATTGGGAATTTCCTCACTGCAAATTGCGAGCTTTTGAGAGGACGTTTAAATGCTGTCAGTGAGATGACACAATGAATTGCAGACAATAATAAAGGGGGGCATTGACAAACAATACAAATATGCCCCCTAGCGACTGTGAGTATTTTGAGGATGACGTCAGAGCAGGTTGACCTTTGGGACGTGCTGATCCATGATTGTGCCATCATTTTTTTTTTGTCCACGATCTCGCCGTTAAAATCTTACTGGGGGTGATATTTAAAGGAACACTTAATTATTTTTGACACGATTTGTCTTCCACTGTCTGCATCATCTATCCTTTCGGTAGTTTTTTTCCAAATACAAATTATGCAGACAGCACGGTTTTAAATTCCTTGAATAAGTATTATTATTATTTTTTAAAGGGCTTCTCGAATAAAGACTGTACCAGACAAATCATGTGAATGACTCGCTGTGGCGTCCCCTGATGGGACAGTCGCAACTGCATTTTGTGCTAATTAGAATCCCCCATGGGGAATCTCCATTTTCCAATCTGTTGTTCTGTTTATGTTTGTGGTGCAGGCACGCAAGCAAACGTGGGACATGTGGATGGTATGTTGCAAAAATGCACTTCTCGTTCAAAAGCCCAATTTGCATTTATCAATCCAGCATTAAAAGTTCTTTTAAACCTTGAAACTTGAGGCGGGTTTTACTTTGGACTGGTTATCAAGCAATTGGGTACATAAATATAACCATTCACAGCCATGGAAAATTTGTCTTCAATATATCTAACATGCATAATTTTGGAATATAGGAGGAGTACCCTAAAAAAAAGAACAGGCTCGAGTTTCCCGTATTATTGAAGGGAAAAAAAACAGTTTCAATACTTGACTTAACCTTCACACGCATTTTGGATGCCCAATATTTATGGATGCTTGACAAACCTGACATTCACATGAGAATGTTTTGCATGCAAAAAATGCAAAAATGTGGGTGCAGCAGTATTACAGAATGATTCTTTTTAAATGTCATCATTCAGCCAGTGTTGACATCCAAAGGCATTTGATCGCAGCAGTAGCTCCAATGCCTGTTTTATGCTCTGTACTGTGGTTCGGTTTGATGACGGTGACCAATACAATGTACAGGGTGTCTAAAACTGTGTGAAAACACCTATGCAAGAAATTCTATCCTCTCTTTCTCTCTCTCCTGCTGCATTATCTCATGACATCTGAAGAAAAACAAAATACCAAAGATGATTCACTAATGCCCTTGTCTTCAGTGAGCTTCCTGTGACATTTTTCACAATCAGACAAGACACTGCAAAATGTCACCCGAGGCCATATTTCTCCCCCGCAAGGCATCCATGTGCACTGACCTCTCACAGGGAAGCGGTGGAGGTGGAAGGCACTTACAGTAACTTACAGGAAAATGATCATAAATGAGCTCACATACAGGCAGCCCTCCAAAAGAATAAACTGTGTTTTATGTATTTGTCATGAGTAACAGTGCATCCACCTGCTGGACTTCTCTCAGCCAGATGAACACTATCAGTTAAAAAAAAAAAAAAAAAACGGAATCCCTTGTGAAATATACCACACAAGTATTTCATTTTGGGCAAGAAAATCACATTTAATTAAAATTTAGATTTTTTGCTGCTTCCCGATGATTTGAGGCTTTTCTGCATGTGTAAATATTGTAATGACTTAATCAGGTACGAATTTAGTATGTTTCTGTTGGCTGTGTAGAAAAAGTCTCATATTAAAAATAAGTGGTGATACAAAGGGTTTGTCAGATAGCAGGAAAGTCTTTTATCAACATAGCCTGTATGATTTTGGAATGTGGGGGAAAGAAGCAGGACCTGTAGAAAAACAACACGTGAGGCCTGATTCACTCCGGACCTCTTAAATGTGAGGCCTGCATGATGTTTTCAAATTTTTTTTGTATTTAATTTTATGTACATACAGTACATCTGTATTTACTTTTGTGAGTTTGAGCCACAATTCTTGCAAAGGTGTTGTATGAATGCACACTTTAAAAATAAATATCATTATCATGCTTTTTCTAATTGAAAATATGTTAACTTTATTATGTCTACATTCCTCTGCTCTGCAAAGGTGTGTTGCAAACAAAATGCCCCTATAATCATGATATAACAAAAATGAATTTGCACACATCTGGTTTGCTCTCTCCAAACTACCTCACAAGAATGAATCAGATGTATTGCAATCATTAGCAACCATCTTTATCCCCTCAATACTAAAAATAACACCAAGGAGCAAAGGGGCCCTGTTGACAAGGGGCAGAGTTCCACGATTGGCCCTTTGAGTTTTATACGCCCGCCAATCAGATATAACAAGTGGGCGCGGTTTCAAATAGGATCGGCAGTGGGAAAATAATCTTATGCAGTGTTGTTCCATGTATAGCCACATGAGGGCAGTGTGGAGTAACGTGTGATCTGCTCAACAAGCGCTCGTCTACACGCACTCAGGTAACGTTTCTTGGGTACGACTACGAAGGACCAGAACCGGGACATACTTACTGTTTTTACAATGGATGAATTGATATTTATGGCTTAATGTTTCCTATAGAACTCCCCCATGAAATTAACATAGTGATGGATCAATTCCATCAAGCTGCCAGTTTCAATGATGTTATTATATGTTGCTCCAACTAGCAAAATATGAAGGCATCAATGTCCTTGATTAGGTATGAAGCTTCGACTGAGTTTTGCTTACCAACCATTCTTTTGCTTCCAGAAGGCCGGGTGTCGCCAGATATGTGCCCACTGTGGGAAATGGAGCCGGCCTCTGGTCAGGTGCTCTTTTTAGCAAGTCAAGGTCACTTCCTGAAATCCAGCCACTCGTCAATAATGCGTCGTGTTGAGGTCGATATTTCCCCATTCCACAACATCCAACTTGATGCAGCTGAAAAGAAACATTACTGAGTTCATATAGTCATTGATGTATATTCGTATTGCAATTAAAAATGTGCTTATCAGGTAAGTAGCAAGAATGGGAGAATCTGTCAAAAGCTTATGGTCCATTACACCAATTCCATACAATTCTCAAAGAAATATATATATATAAAAAAAAAATCATGCACATTCCTCATCCCCAACTGTCAAACATTCAATGGGGCAATGTTTCCTAGTTGGGGGATATCATGATTATTCTAAATTGTGGCTTTAACTTTATGGATTTAATCCAGTCACCTGCTTTGTAAGATCAAGCCTCGAGATTTTCTGAAGTCAAGCAGGATGACACAAAATGATGAACCTATTCAATCACACAGTGATGGCTGTTTGCTGTTGGAGATGTATTATGATTTTTATTTTTTTTTATTTTACTTTGGAAGGTTCACTTTATGCTACAAATTCAAGTCTATAATCGTGAAAGTTTCAATACTAAGTATGGTGTGTAATTGATAGAGGTAAACACTTTTAAATATAAAATGTGGAGTTCTTAGTTGTCATATTATAATTAATAACAGTTTAAACTGCCCCAATTTTTTTTTTTTTATGGCAGACATTTTGCGTGACTTCTTATCATTCTGAATCAGACAGCATGGCACCCACATTTACACACTCATTTTGAGCTTCTTCTACATAGCCAGAGGGTTGTCTGAAAAACAACCAACATGCGCACTCATTTGAACTTGTGTAACAATAGATCAGCTCTACAGCTGCAGGTATCGACTTTGGGGTGACTAATGTCATTTATTCATAGCAGGCAGCGATGAATCAAATAGCCATCACTGGGCCATAAAACGGAGACACCCAACATAATTCTTGCATGAATAATACATGTCTTATGGCGCCAAAGATTATGGGAACGTGATCGTTTTACTTTGCAAAAGTACTGTCCATTTACACCAAACTGCATTGCTAAAATAACAAATCAAATAGTGGGACTGGACCTTTCCACGAAACAATCATTTATAGATATATTAAAGTAAACATAAGCATTGTTTTCCCCCAAATGAAATATCTGGAAACTGTCATATGCCTTCATCAAAATACCCTAAGGACCAAGACCAATAAAGTGGAGCGGAATCGCAAAACATCTTGAGATGCATTTTAAGAAACAGGCAGATATCAAAAGTTGGTTGTTTGATTTCACACTTGATGGGATTCTGGAGACCAAATTAGTTCTATTGAAGCCACTACAAACTGTCATTTATGCTACACTGGATGTTTTTGTTTTATTTCATTTTTGTTCTTGAGGCACAAATTGCCAAAGACTCTTCCACCATGCAACAATTCTTTTTCTTGGTCTTCAAGTACTCTCTGATGATTTAAATGGACATCATATTCCTCAGATTCCAATCTAATATTTACTGTTAGCAGCCTGATCTCATCTAATGGATTAGACCTATCAATAATGAGCACATGATACGCAGTGACGATGGTAATGGCCGTTTGTGTGACTGTGTTTATTTCTGCATCCATTCTTCGCAATGTGCGTTGTGTTATTGTGTCACCTTCGACTCCATACTAATGGCTGATGCGCACATATGAGTCAATCTCAGCCACATTAATCATGTCTGCAAACAATGCAGTACCTGGCTCCAGCACAATCTTCCCGAGGAGAAGAGGTGGCTGGAAAGAGGCAATTTCTGGATGCAATAAAGACAAACGTGTCGGCTTGAAGTAGACGGGATGGAAAAGACACCAACAACAACAACTACTGGGGCTTTTGAAAAAAGGAGGCATAGCAATCGTGCCTCTGGCCATTTAAATGGCCAATAACAAGCAGAACAGTAAAAACATGCTGTTTTAATGCAGTAAATGTTCCATGGCGATACGCTCCCTCCCCCTGCTTTGTCTTTTAAGCAGATCAGACATGATTCACTTCCTGCCAGAAGCAACTTGACAGAAATAGCTTGCATGTGGCTGAAGGGTCACAAACGATAGGGGAACAAGCAGCCTATCAGCAGATAAGACTTCTACTATGTCATCTACATGTATCATCTCAAATCAGTGGAATCATATTTTAGCAAGAAAAACAACCATCTACAAAAAAAAAAAAAATGCAGTTTTCAAAAGAAATATAGTTGCATGTGCCCAAAAAAACCCACAACTTCTATTTTGGGGTGACCTAAACGGTATTTAATGTTGGAAGAACTTACAGTAAAATATGAATCATTGACATTTATAGCAACAATGCTAGGACAACAAAGCAAGCTAGAGACATTCCACTTTTAAATGTTCTGAATTGTAAAACCAAGTTAAACACTAAGAATATAAAATAGTCCACCTTAAAAAGTTGGTTTTTAAATGGGCATTCAGGCATACTGATTCCAGACAAGAAGGAAATGTCTGAGCTGGTGTCAGCACTGACACGTTCACCTGAGGGATGTGGTTTGGGAGGTGCAGACGCTGAGATATAGGATACACACTGAAGTGTATGCACATGAGTGTGTGTGTGTTTTGAACGGGGCACACAGTGCTGATGAAGCTGATTCAAGGAGATACAAAGACAGAAAAGGCACTCATAGAACTGGAATGCAGCATACTGAGAAGTGCTTCGAACATTTTCCATACTGGACTAACAAACCACTAATCCACTGTGCTGCCCCACTTCTGTCTGACTGTATATTCATAAATGAATACTTCTCTGACAATGTTATTCCGAAAGACTTTTTTTTGGACTCGTTAAAGGTGGCCAACTGATGGATAAAATGGATGACTTCGATCTATCGGGACGAAAAATGTCCTTGGCTCAAGAATGGTTGGGAAACACTGTGTGCAAAGTGATGTACCTTCATATAAACAGAGGATGGCAGTAATGCACATGAATTCAAATGACTCCATTTTTGGGGGGTTTCTGTAATTAATAAAAATTCCTGTTTGCACACTTTCTGTTAGCTCTTCAGTTCCAGACAGCAGCTTGAGCCTTGAGCAGTTTCATTCTTTTGTTTTTCTCCTGATTTGTCAGTCTAGACATCCCATCTGAGTCTGCTTGGAAAACTCACATAGGTGGCCATGACAACACTAACTGCATTAAGATGGATTACCTGAGGTCTGCTGAAGCGAGCCAAAAAAGGATTCTTCCTTGTGCAACACACTCCGAACACTAACTGCTGCACACTAAGCATCTGCATTCATTTATTATGTATGCAACATTCTTTAAACTTTCCACATGTAATGAGATGGAATATAAGAATGCTAAAAATGCTTTTACAAGGGTAGCAATGTATTATTATTTTTTTGATTGGCACCTCTGTATTTTGTATTTGCTGGAGCAGTAATTTGAGTTCAATGAAATCAAAAGATATCAGAAACAAGGCAGCACGGTGAAATAAAGGTTCCAGTTAAGAGATTTTAGGGTTCAAATATGGCTCCAGCTTTCCTGAGTGGAGTTTCATGTTCTCCTCATTTTATGTCATGTGTGGGTTATATGCGAACTAATTTCATTTTGGCCAATGGATTCAATTTGGTCTTAGCAATTGTGATGACATAAGTGCATGCTGTGCAACCTGCACCTTTCTGGACTGTGCCATGACATGCAATCATGGGGAAAGCATGCAAACTCCACATAGAAAGCCCAGAGCCTGGATTCGAAAGCAGAATCTCAGAAATGTGAGGCGGAATACATGCTAACCACTCTCCTCCATACTGCCCTTCGAAAATATTTGTGTGGCAGTAATCTGGAGTGAGGGAAACCCCGACTGCTTCCATTTGCGTGAGAGCATAATGGTAATGCAAGAGGAGGGACGGTGAGGAAGACCAGACAAGCCCAGAAGTACTTCCAGGCTGCCTGACTCAGGTTTATATAAGGACAAGAGTCTTCCGTGTGTAAACAGTGCCAAAAATGTTATTTGGAGTCATCCCCCTTGTGACGCATGGAAAAGCATGCATTTCAGCACTGACGCCACTTCAGATGAGGACACATGAAAGACTCAAGGAGGAGAAAGTGGGTGAAAATATGTTAAGTAAAGTGCTCATGTGTGCAATGGAAAAGAGTGCTGGTGCCCCACTGACGTAACACGCTCTAAGTGTTTCCATGCAGGAGGCCCACGAGGAAGGCGTCAGGCCGATCCTCGGCATGGATGCGTCTGGTAGCCATCATCGGCTAATGTGAGCGTAAACATTCGCACACGCCCGGGAGCACGCGGATCAGCGAGACACCATTGAAAAGAGCTATCTTCTTTAGATTTACTGTGCATGGCGCTCACGGTACACAGTAGTGCATATGCGATCCACATGGAAGCAAAAACATACATGTGGAGAGAATTTTACACAACATGGGCTGCACACAAACATGACAGCCTCAGTACAATGTATAGAAAACAAATTGGAGACTTGGTGGTAAGGGTGGGCAAAGTTTGGGATTTCTGTTGCATCTAAAGTTCTGTCATATTTGTTGCACTTAATTATTTCTGACACAATGGTTAGTTATAATGAATGTAATCATTTCTCATAGAACTCATGCTTAATTGATTGATGTAATGTTTTTATTTATTGTATTCATTTCTGATGTTGTCTACAAAAACACTCCCTGAATTATCAAGGTGACCCCCCCCATCGAGCCCCTACCAATGATATTTTACTTTGTGAAATTTTATGAACATAAAATAAAAACTAGATGAAAAAAGGCACGGAAGGAGAACATGACGAAACAAAATCGAATCAAAACAAAGTCAAGACAAACAGATACTGTTGTCTAGTTTAGACATACTGTATATGGTGTTTGTGTATTTCATTACTATGGGGGTCTTGTGGTCCCACTGTGGGAATTTCCCATAAGGGGTGGGGTTGGGGGGGGGGGGGGGTTAGGGTTAGTTCACTGTCTCTTTCTCTCACACACACACACTCCCACACTTGCACAGAAATAGTGGGTCTCAGCTAGGGAGATCCCAATCTGTCCATTACCTCAGCGTGCCCCCTCATTACAGCAACATTGTACCCACAAGCTGTCCTGGCTCTATGGAATTTTGCTTGCACATGTTATTTGATTGTGAATGCTGACATTCCATCATGACATCATGAAACCAAAACTTCATGTGGCTTTTGTGAGAGGACGCAACAATATGACTGGTACAGGACAAATAGCTCTCAGTGTGACCTCACAAACATGTCCAACCTCATCTCATCCTTTCATCCTCTGGAGGCGACTGTTGTTCACACATCATCTGACGTGGGGGCAATGGGTTAGAGCTGACAGTGGGAATGAGGAACAAGGTTGAGAGTAAGGACGTCTTAAAAAGCTTGGATGTGTTGGGAATGTGTGTGTGTGTGTGTGTGTGTGTAAAGCATGTGACACTAGCTCTATTGCAGGGAAAGAAAAAAAATCATTGAAGTTGTTTGTGTTCAGAGTGGAGTTTGTTCAACACAAAATCAATAGGAAGGGCTCCAGGGCTCAAGATGTCATCATGTAGTCTGCAAAAATACTATTGGAATTCCCCTTTCGCAACCAGAAATGGCAAGAAGATGAAGAAGAAGCAGAAGAGAGTTTGCATTTTGTCATGTCTGTATTTTGTCTCATTTTCACAAAACATGTACAGGGGAAGGAGAAGCCTTTCAATTTAACCTGAGGTATATATAATTTTTTTTTTAGCATCAAGCAGCCTAGGTGTCAGGATTTTTCTTTTAAAAACTCATCAGTGTTCTTCCATGTGTTGCTATTTACAACACCCTAATCATAATCATAAGAATACCAATAATAGTAATCATAATAATTCAATAACAACAGATTTAGCAAATGGGACAGCCTGCATCATATTTGTTACATATCATAAATAATGCTAACAACAATTTTAAAAACAACATGAAGGAGGGATTTAGGAGCTTGATTGAGCCTCAGGCAAACAAAAGGAATCTATCAGAAGTTGTAGCAGCACAAGGTCAAATGCTAGTCAAGGGTCAAAAGACAACAAGTTTTACACGGTGAATAAATAAGCATCTTGCACCAGGAGAGTGACAATTTCATTTTCCAACTGTTTTTAATCAAAGCATGGGGGGGAGGGGGGAAGAGATAAATGTTAGAGACTTCCTTGTTTTGTGCTGATGTGCTGGGCTTGGCTCACCGAAAGATCCCCTGAGAAAGAAAGAAAAATATTGCGTATGTGTGTGTGTGTGTGTGTGTGTGTGTGTGTGTGTGTGTGTGTGTGTGTGTGTGTGTGTGTGTGAGGGCCGAAGCGTTACCTGTATATAAATACTGTAAGTGCATACAGTGTTGGGTGTATGTGTGTGTTCGGTTCAGCTTTGGTGAGAAACACCGGAACTGGCTTTGAGAGGGTGACTTGGTTTATCAAAAACTGTGCGTAGGTTGCATAAAGTTGTTATTATGCATGCGACCCCCTACCCCCCACCCACCCGCCCCGATGTCATGCACGATATGCTCATGTGTTAAAGCCATAATCACAGACTTCTGCTGCTGTTTCTGTAAGCTGTCACTAGCTTTGTCTGCGTCATCCCATAATAGAACTTGGTTACCAGAGGAGCAAAAAAAAGTGCATTTCCAAGTCATACTTCACTCGCCCCAAAGAAGAAACAGCCCATATTGCTTGCTTGAATCTGGTGAATGTATGTATTTGTATGTGTTCATAAATACCATACAGCAAATCATAATAATAAACAAAAGAAAAATGAAATAAATCCACAAAACATTATATTATATCTCATTACCAGAATGAACAATAAATTAAAAGTCCCTTTGAGTCACTATACATGTACAGTATCTTCAGACTGTCTCTATCCTTATTTGTCTCTCTGTTGCCAACCTTTCACAAATACATGCTCAGTGGTGACCACAAGTGGTGGCAGGGAGCAACGGCAGGGTGTCCTGTGACCCGAAAACCTCAGTGTCATGACGCAGCTAACACTGGAAGTGAGGGGACCAGCGTCACTGTGCTTTAGAATCCCCGGTGGAAGATGGGTTGGGCTGAGACCCCGTCATTGTTTCGGCTGCATCCGGGCGATCCGAGTTCTCCGTGTGCGATCCTTGTGCTGCGGTGACGTCAGGGCTCCGAATCCTCCGGTGATGTTGCGACTGGACTGAACTAGACAAGTATGAGGTTCTGAGGCTTTTGGTGGTGGACGCTTTGGGGATAGCGAGGGGCGCTTGGTTCAGATCACAATTAGAAGTCCTTTACACTTGACCACAGACAGGCGGGTTGGAGTCCATGCTCCATGTCAACAACAAGTTATTGTACATGATAAGGATGCAACATAGCGCAGGCACCGGGCCCTTCCTTTGACCGCAGAAGGTTAGTACCGACAGCTCACGCTTCGCTGCCTCGAGAAAGTTCCGAAGGTTGTGGTCAGGTAAGCAGCACAATGTCTCGGTCCAAAACTTTGTCCAACTCTCAGTTGGAGTTTTGAACACTGTCTGTGATATAGACATAGTTCTTCGAAGGAGGTCTCTTCTTGCCTCCGGTGGTCATCATGTCTATTATCTGTCAGGAGACCTCAATGATCTCAAGGCTCCCGGAGAAACTCGACTGTTTCCCTATCTTGCCCAATTCTTCCCGGGACCGGGTCTCTGAGATGCCCTCCTCAAATTCCATCTGACAGCTGCGACGTTTAAACTGCTTCTCCGCGGCCGAGCCGCTGTTGTTCGCCCGCTCGGTCTGCTTTTCACGTTGCTGCATCGGGGGCTTCTCCTTGGAAGATTTGTCTCGTAACCGCACGCTTTCGCTGCAACCGAACGCCACGTACGCCGAGCTGCTCCCGAACCTCACGGACGACTCGGTTCCTCCGCCGAGCTCCATCTCTCCCCCCTCCTCGACCCCAAAGTGCCAGGGAGCATCGGTGGTGGGGGTCACCGGAGTAACAGGGGTGGTGGCCTGGACAGTGTCTCTGTGTTTGGTCCACATGGATCCAGATCCCATAGACGGCAGAGAAGGGAGGGCCAGAAGCAGGGAACCCTTTAAGTTCTCGTCCTTATGATCGAGGGACAGGCTGAGCGACTGTGGAGGAAGTTGTTGGAAATGGATTGGTGAGGTGCCAGAGCTATGCTTGGCTTTCCTTCTGGGTCTGGATGCCGAAGAACCGGGCCGATGGACGCCCTCGCTTCCTCCGTGCCCCAAACTTCCGATGCTTCCCGTACTGCCCGGTGAGGGGAATGGGGAGTCTGAGGAGCAAGGACTGTCCAGGATGGGAGACTGAGAGCACACACCATTGGAGGTGCCTGTTTCGGGGCTGTCCAGTTTGCACAGCTTGGGGACGTCTTCAGAGTGTGTCGGCGCCACGGCAGCAGAGTGTGGACTGTTAGGTGAGTACACAGATTTAATGTCCAGGGAGAAGGAGCGTTTCAGACGATTGGTGTCCATGATCCTCTCCGCAGAGAGGTGCAATCCGTTGAAGCCTTGCTGGAGGGAAGCAGGTGATGGTACCTTGGGCTCGGGAGGGTTTTGTAGCTCTACCGCAGATGAGTCGTAATTGCTATGGTGACCGTTCATGACAAAACTCGCGTTGACGCCGTTAAGCTCAGAATTTTGCTTTGAGTGGCCTTCGATGATTTGGTCATCAGAGCTTGACGTCAACGCTTGGAGCAGTCGTAGGCCTTTCTCAAACTCCAGCAGCTGGCCCAGGAAGTTAAAGTTGGGGGATATAGAGGGTCTTCGGTCCTTTACAAACCTGAGGGATGCAAAAAAAGGTTGACTGCATTAGAAAAAGGCAAATCGTTTCCAGAAGTCGTAAGGATGCCATAAGAACTGCGTGTTTGGTGGTAATTGCTTGAATGGTTCCACTACACTTTGCATAACGGAAAAGGAAAATGTACATACAGTAAGACCTTTTTTTTTTTTTTTTTTTTACTTGACCTCAGGCAACAGCCACAGATGTACCACAGACGGCACATTTCCTCCAAAATGTGCTAGCCTTTTTTTACGTTCCTGTCACCCTAGCGCGGCAGTTTGGGAGGAGTAAAAGTACCTGTAGGCATCATCTGATGACAGGCCCATTGTCTTCATGATGTATGCGATGGCGATGGTCGCTGAACGTGAGATTCCAGCCAGGCAATGCACAATGACTCTGCAGTTTGACACCTTGGCTTTGTCTGTCGAAGGAAACGGAAAGATAGGGCTCAGGCGCACAATAGTGGTCTGGTGACAATCAGCCTCCATTGAAAGAAAGCTGACATTTCCCGGAAGACGACAGACGGTCTCCGTAACGGAAGTTTTGAACTTGATGCTATTGTTTGCTAACCTTTTATTAGTGGTCTGTACCGTGTTGGCTATTTTATCAATGTATTGTATTTGATAGTTTCTCATTCTTTAGTAACTAACATTCCAATTTATTTATTTTTTTAATGTTACTTATTCAGCAGATGCATCATGTTTACGGCTTACCAATGAATTCATTTGTTTTGTCCAGCCAAGGAAGCAGTTTCTCACAGTAGTTGTCGTTGACTGGGATGCGCATGAAATGGCTCTCGCTGATGAAGTCTGGCTTGGGGCAGGTGTTGCTGGCATTTAGTACATATGTTATGCCATTCTGAGCCATCAGATCCTGCAGAGATATGAAGAAAACATTAGGCCGAGGTCTTTTTTTTTTTCTCCTCCGGGAAACAGTATGAAATATGCAATGATTGCTTTAATGCAACTGAGATATATTTAGTTAGAAACTAAAGGCAACTCCACTACATAAAGAGACATGATATTATATATCCTCACATGAGCTAACACTTTGGCAACAGTGACACCTAAAACGTCTTTAGCCAGGATGTGCTGTCTTCCATACAAGGTCCAGTATACTACAAACCTTATTGAGAACGTCTTTCTGGGAACCCAGGTAAAGGTGCGGCAGGATACGAGTGGGCCCGACATTAGCCACAGGCAAGCAGGGCTGGGACAAGCTCATAGGAAGAGCAGTGGCTGGCTTGCCTTCACACAGGCCGGGGAAGCAGGACGAGAAAGCAGCAAAACCTCCTGCGCAGACACAATGAGAAGAGCTCCATTACTCCAATTGTTTTCAGCACTTTCAGTCCTTTGACATGAGTGGATTTATGCAAGGTCTTGTGAGCAAAAAAATAAATAAATCATCTTGCACCATTAGCAGAGTAAACAGTTTCTAGACTTTCAGAGGTGACCCTGGGCTACAATGTCTGGGTCCTGCCCTAGTGCAGTAGAAGGAAAGAAGAGGCTCTCTTGTTCTTCTGTGTGAGGTTAACTGCAGGGTGGCCAGGAATGTGCATGTCTGGCCCTTTAAGAGGCAGGCGGCTCCACTTTTGGCATATGTGTGTGTGTCTCTCTGTTTCCTGCATGAGCTCATGTCCTGTAGAAGTGCATTGCGTCAGACCGAGGGAATGAGAGAGGCCACAGGTGCGCGGCCAGGACAGAGGCCCAGTAACATCTCCTGACAAGCGCACAGCATGACACGCACAGAAAACAAACACTCACACACACTTTGACAAATGGTTGCAGTGCAAAAAGATGATCTGAAAACATGATCGCATAATCCTTAGCACCACATTCGCTTTTCACTCGCAATGACTCACAATGACTCTGTGCAAGACACCATCCCTTTCCAACACACACTCATCATTACTCTGCAGCTCTGTGGTTGTATAACTACAGGGTGGGGGTAAAGGGGAGGAGGTGGTGGAGACGGGGGGGGGGGGGGGGGGGGTTTGTGTGTGTATGTATCGTGAGGGTAATGACCTCTCAGACGACGACAGAGGAAAAAAAAGGGAATGCTACTAAGGAACTCTCAAGCCTCAGAGAAGAGATTGGAACCTAATCTAGATTCAGACTGGTTTGACCTAATCTAGGACAGACACACACACACACACACACACACACACGTTCAAAGAGTGTGAATGAGTGAGACATGACATCACTGTTAGAAAAAAAAAAAATAGCGCACACACAGCACAACGGCAGGCCACTGGTTGAAAAGCATATCCAGCTGCCCACATTCTAAGCACAGTGTCAGCAACACTCGTGAACTTGGCAAACATACAGCGAAGCAAAAAGAATCCAAATGTGTCAACAAGGGCTCAACTTGGAGGAGTAAGAAGATGGAAGGGGGTTCAAGCGTTACAGTAGGGGAGAAATGAGTCTCCAAGTGCAATGTGGATCCCCGTCAGTCTCTTGCTATTAATGGCAACTGATGGTGTGATGACATCAGTGCCATTCAATGCATGAAGTGAGGTGATGGATTGAACAAATGATAACGCCCAGGAACCAGGAACCGAGGCTTGAATTCAAACTGCTGTGTAAATATGACCACATACGTCATCTATTTGGCCTAATCTTGTTTTATGGCGTTCATCTGAAATTGATAACGTGAAGGAGTTCTTTGAAAGGATTTCTTCTTGAAGTGCCGCTACATTTTGTATGGAGTAGGCGGTATGTTTCTGGAAGCAATATAATCAACAGGAAAAAGCTCATGTCACACGACAACCATTTCCCTTTCTACGTGAGAACATTGTTCGAAAGTTTGTTAGAAGCACACAAGACAGGACATTACACTGTGGACACAGCACGTTTGCGGAATGCTATGCGTGGGGAGAAAGTGTGTGTGTGTGTGTGTGTGTGTGTGTGGGGGGGGGGGGGGGGGGTGACAGTATGAATGGCAGATTCATCTAAAAATATACTTGCTGTTACAATTTAAAGGGAATCCAAAAATATTTGCGTTTGTGGGTTATGAGTTAAGCAGCAAAATTCAGCCATATGGCCATTTAGTTGCCAGGTCCAAATCACGTCATTGACCTGAGACCTGGCAACCGTGATGTGATTATTGCTTTTTAAATTCATATTCCACAAATGAAACATCTCTTCTCTACTATTTGGGATTCACAGAACATTTGATTACAAAGACAATTTGTAGGTTGAGTTCCCCTTTAAATATGTATCTGGAATAATATAGTGATTACAGTTGATGAAATGATCTCATGTTGAATAGACAAATAAAAAAAGAGCAAGAAACATGCTCAACCAGTGTGTGACTCAAAGAATGAGTGACAGTTACTGGAATGAAGCGGCTCAAGTCAGAGATAAGCGACCTGTGCCAAGTGTTGTTATAAAGGGTTAGTTACATGACGTCAATACAATGACACAGCCAGGAGATAGCAAGTTATTGTCACCTTGTCACCTGACCGCCCTCTCCTTAAAGTTGTCATGACAACAAGAAAGGACAGTTAGCTCATGGTGTTCCCCTTGTGTATTGTCAGGATGTTATAGTACACACAACGGGCACATGCATACACACACACACGCACACTCTGAATAAGAGACATGACCTCACATTCTCCAGAAAAGAAAACGACGACCCATTCCAATCTGTGAGCATAACGCAAACACACAAGCGGGGACTCACAATGAAGTCATTGAAAATACCCTGTGACACACACCGAGCCAGCTGTCTCTCAACATGACATCAGAAGGTCAACTGGGAAGGATGAGTTCATCTTCAGTGCGGCGTGATAATCAGTCGAGCGTGACATGCTGATACTTTACACATGAACACAAATGGCAGCCCATACAGTATTTGCGTAAGACAGAATTAAGGGAATTGTAGTCATCGTTCCAACAGATTGCACGCTATGCTATCACGTCTGATGGTTAAGGAATCTAGGCAAGGGGAAAACTACAGGCAGGATCTTTGTGGACGTTTGAAGGGTCGTATTTAGACATATGGAAAATAATTAAGATGTGACCAAACTGATTCAGGAACACACCATCTTTAAAAAAAAAAAAAAAGGCAAACACAGATCCGGGAAAGAGGGCACTGTGTCGCCATTGGCAAAACTCACCAGTGGTGACTTCCTTTTTCCGTTTCCCTCTGCCCAATTCATCACTTATGCAACTGCTTACTGCTCCCCCCCCCCCCCGAAAAAAAAACCCCCTTCCTGTGAGAGTGAAGCACTCGGGCCTCTTGACTGCTTTTCCTCATCCCTCATTTCTTATAACGAACTCAAAAGAATTCCAACCTTCAGTCTTACTATCTGGGATCAGCAGCAGATGTTTGGATCGCACTTTTGTGAATTGATGCCGAAAGTTGAACGACGAATGCTCGAGTGGATACCCGCAGACCAATCTGGACGGAGATACACACCGTGTGGTTGGTTCATGGAATGGGAGCTCTGCTGTTACATCATCACTCCTATTTGGTGCAATTGAGTGATTTATCAATACAAGCTAACTCCCTCTTCCCCTCTGTGTTCAAGCTCCTGTAAAAGTACGTAGCTTTCAGTCGTTTATGAAAGAGGTGACTCGCTCAACCGTACACCCACCCACAGCCTACAAGCATTGATCTGCATGAATGACCACCCCGCACCCCCTCCACTGCTCTTCATATCAGGGGGAGACATGACGCCACTCATGCACCTCCAGCTGTCCCCCCAACCCAGGAGGGTACATTAGCATTTCAATGTTTACCCCCCCCCCCCAAACATGACATCATTGCACACATGTCCCACTCAGCACCACAAAGGCTGAATTGCAGCCCGGAGAAAGGAAGGGCTGAGTGTGTGTGTGTGTGTGTGTGTTTAAGGGGGGAGGGGGGGGCAGCTGATGACCAATTGTGTCAAAACAGACAAGATTGACAGTGCACAGATGAGACAAGAGGGTGATGTCATCTTTTCAAGCAGGCGTCATGTTGAGGACTCTTGGACCGTGTGATTAACATGGCATCATGTCTAATGATTAAATCCGCAAACAGCAACAAAATGTCACTTTGATGGAGAGCTGTTTCTGCACATTATGATGCAACATAGACTAATATGCTGTGCAGCTGCAACAATGAATCCATAATCGATGAATCGTTTATAGACGTCTTTTTTTTTTTTTTTTTTTCAAATCGTCCAAATGCTCGAAATTTCAGCTTGTCATCAGTAAATATGCCATTTCTGTCGTTGTCCAGGAAACCGGACTGATTATCTTTATGTTGAATTAAAATAAAATATTTTCTTTTTCTTAAGAATACAGTGATCAACATTATCTTATGCACCATTAATTGAATTATAAATAATTTGTTTGTACATTTTCAACAGTCAATTTGAAATAATAGACTTTTGAACAAAGAGATGAAATGATTATTCATCTGATTCAACAACAAAAAAGAAATTCATCAATTTTCTAAATCATTTCTAGTTGGAAGCCTAAAAGAGTGTACTGTATGTTCTGCTGTAATCGAGACTGCATCGAAGAACGTATTAAATGTCTTAAAATAACCTCCCAACTTATTACATTTTCTAAAAAAAAAACAAAAAAAACAAGCGTGTCAGCTCCAGCAGCGAAGCCTCGATGTAAAACGAACCGTACACGCTGCTATGCAAACACATCGGCAAAAGTCGTGGTTTGCTTTGCAAACAACTTTGAATGGAATGGCTTCCAATAAACGTACACATGTGACACATGTGCGCGTAAAGCGCAGGCTGCGTGCACTTTGTTCAGCGTGAATGTATTGCCTCATGTCTGTGTGAAAACGTGTTGTCTTTGACACCTGCGGTGCACACCGCACACAATGATAACATAATCTCCACATACATTCTGAAAAGACGATTGAGTAAGAGAGCAAGAAAAGCCAAGAAGAAAGAGAATGGCGCCTTTGTGACAGTTTTACATCTCAATGACCGCAGGCTGTGAGAGCATGAGCACTATGTCATACCGTGGGTCACAGCTCTCATTCTCTCGCCCGAACCCCCTTTCTCATTGTATTTCATCTTCATGATGTCATCCTCCTAATCCTCCTTTCTATTACCTCTTTAACAGTGTAATAGTCAAGACAAAAGATGAGGGAAACCAATGTCAGGTTGAGCAGGATCCCACTCAAAGAGCTCAGTGTGTCTTAGTGGTGGAGACTAATATTTTAACATCATTATACTTCATTAATGTCCATTTCAATTTCTGTTTATAGTCTCAAGTGGAAAAATGCTACCAGAAGCTACACCAGTGAACATACTAGCGTCATCACTGTCATAAATCTTTTTTTTTTGTTGCATTTTCTTCACGTTTGTGAAGGTCCCACATACTCCCGTAAGTAAGGGCTTGTTCATACCCCTTAACACTGATACACACGTCGTTGTGTGTCCAGGTGGGTTACACACCTCGTAGCTCTCTCCCCTCCTTCATCCTGCGGACCCGGATCTTCAGCCTCATATCTGTGTCGTGGAGGTCCGGCCAAAAATGATTCTCTGTGGGGGATATCACCACATCAAGTGGCATCCCCAAGAAAACAATCCGGCTTCTTTCGGGGATGACGCAAACCCTTGCAAGAGTCTCGAGCGAAAAAAATGTCTTTTTTCAAATTCCGATGGAGAAGAAAATTCCAACCAAGGTTGCTAAAACTGGATTTGATGTCAGATGACACACACTGGATATTCAAGTTGTTCCGGGGCCTTGCTAATGACCCTCTCTAATGGACCTTATGCAGAAAAAAAAAAAAAAAAAAGTCAAGGCACACAAGTCCAAGTATCTGTGGTGCTGCACCTCAAAAGCCTTCAAACAAGTCCACATGTGGCCAGAATCCTATGTGAATGCAAAAATCCCAGAAATGCTCTTGGGTAAATATTTCATAATTCTGTGGTTTTGCTAAGAAGGGCGACCGCTGAGAGAGCAATAGGAAAAGGAGCAAAAATGTTTTCCAGCACAAATGTGCCAGCTGTATTCTGCCTGCAGCTGGTCTGAGAGCTTCTGACTTAGCTCAGGCTCTCTCCTTCTCAGTGAGTCCACAGCAAGAAGAGCAACCCACTATTGTTGTGCGGCTCCACGTCTCCCATTCGCTCGCTCGCCAGAATCAAACTCCTCCCCTCCCTCTGCCTCCCTCTCTCCCTCCCTCCCTCCCTCCTCTTTCTGATGGCTCTCTCTGCAGTGGAGGATGACGCCGCCACTCGCTCTCCTCGATCTCGGAGGGTGAATGAGCTCACTTGCCGCGAGGCCGGAGCCTGCCCCCTCTCCTTCTCTGAACCCTCCCTCTCCAGTGGAGCCAGAGCTCCGTCATAGCTAATGTCCAAGGCATGTAACCGCATTCCTTACTCAGCCAACAAATATGCAGCCACCTCAGGGAGCGAGCTGCAGAGCTGGCCTCTACTGGGGAACTTTAGAAGCTAACAGGTACTTCAGCAGCTATACGTGACTACATGACTTAACTAGTTAAGGGATGGGAATGCACGGCTGAACGTGGGCGGATGTATGAATAGTTTGAGTCATCAGAACTATTTTTCAAGTGGAACCAAGCTGGAAAATAATAAAAAGGTGATGACTCGATAGCTTTTATGGACAGAAATTTCTACTGTCAGAATGTATGCGACATCATGGTCTTGTTGGGCCATAGTCCGCAGTCCTGTCCAGTGCGGTTTTGTTTTTAAATGGTTAAAAAAAAATAAAAAGAGAGCGAAAAATGTTACATTGGGGGAGAGAATGGAAAAAGAACTAAAGCAGATGAAAGAGGAAGCCTTGGGAGGAAAACTCAACAAGCTTGTGGTGTGTAGACATTCTCAATGTGACAGGCCACTGACGCTTGGTACTTTACTATGGAATGGCAAATATGTAGCCCACAAGTTCAGTTATTTAGGGGGGGGCAAGCAAACGATTGCTTAGGGAGAGTGAATAGAAAGCTGTTGTTACCTAGTCCGCATGTTAAAGAGAAAGTAATAAATTTACCCCCCAAAAATTCTTTCACATTGAGCTGCATTCTTGATGTGGGTCCACATTCTGAGCCTCACGTTGAAACATCATGCTGCACTAGTCGCACGGTCTTTCGTACATGAAGTGATTGCCAAAGATGAACGCAAATAAGCTTGTAAAAGATCTCCAGTTGGGCTGTGCTTGCATACTGATCTCATCATCGTCGTCGTCGGCCACCATAAATAATCCCAAAGGGGTGACAAGAGCCTTGTGCAGGGAGTGTGATTTAATAGGTCACTCAGTGGTGATCTGTTTAATGTCCAACCATGAACAACAGTAGCACACACTGACCACTGCAATGTAATTTACAAACACTAAAACTGTGTTCACATTGTATTGTGGAAGACAAGCTAAAACGACTAAGCTATAAAAAAAAAAATATATATATATATATATATATATATATATATATATATATATATATATATATATATATATATATACACATATATATACAGGAATTTGTCGTATGACATGACCTTGTCCCTTTCTCCTAATCTCCCTTCTCCCATCCTTCCGAATAATGTGGTTGAGAATAGAAGATGTGCTAATTGGGGGATTACTGCGGGAGATACAATATAGCAAATGGCAACCAGGTTGTTTTATTGACCGCACGTGTGTTCCCTGTGGCGACAGAAATAGGTGGTCCTGTCATTCTGGCCACCCTCTCCTTTGATTACTCAAGGAGTTAAACAGTTCATATCAACCCCTTGTGAGTCCAGCCCCTACTTATTACCCGTATGGATTAACATATGGGCTAATTTGATAATTCACATTTCATTGCAGTTGGTTCTTTGCATTTAATTCATTTAAAATCTTAGTACTTTTTTCTCTTAAACAGTTTTAGTGTACCATGGGTGGCAAAGACTAATCGCAGTTGTGTATAAAATAAAACGTTTTTTGGTGTGTGTGTGGGGGGGTTAAAATAACTCAACTTTAGCATATTGATTTTTAAATATATATTTGGGAATGGGAAGTGCATGACCCCTTTTCCCCCTCCTAGCTAAAACAGGCAATGGCAAGAGTGTAATCCAATACCATAGATCATCTGTCAGGATTGCATAGGAAGGCACGATGTCATTTTCCAGATAGGGGAGGTTTAGGGTGATGAAAGCTACGAGTTAATTGGGTTTGTGCATGTGTGTTCACCTGTGTGGGCCGAAAGAACCCGTGTCTAGGATTAGGGGGGAAGTAGACAACACTTTGCCCTACAAACATGGGTCAGTGCACCTTTGCACAAGTGTGTGTGTGTGTGATTCTATGTGCATGATATGTGTGTGTGTGTGTGTGTGTGTTTATGGTGCTGGTTGTCAGGGGATCAGTAACAAGACTGCTCTTACGGTGATGTAATGCCTACAGGAGGACACAGCTGCCATGCCAAGGGGCTGAGGTAGTTGTCGGGGGAGAGATTGAGAAATTGAATGAGGGAGGGGGTGTTGGAGGGAAGGATGGGCAGATTGGCAATTGGGTGAGGGGGGGGGGGGGGGTGATAGCTGATCTGGTCATCCCACAGGGCACATTGGTGATGTGGTACGTAATCATCTATGTGTGTGTGAGGGTGATGAAGTGCTGCAAGCATGCATGTCTTTTCTCATCTCCCAAGTATTGATAAAAAAAAAAAAATCTCCAATGAAGTTTGATGTCACGTTTTAGACGGATGTCTCTGAAACGTCCCTCTAAACACATTGGCTTTGAAAAGCAGAAGACATAACCAGTCAAGAAGATATGGGCAATTTTGAGTCATTTAACAGGGCAAACGTGGAACTTCTAAACAGAGTAAACAGATATAAGGACATCTTGAGAGGGATGGAAACACTAGGAAGCAGGTAAGGCATATGGTGGATGAGATTACAAAAGGCGCAGATGAATGTGTGTACGCATGAGATAGTGTGGTGGAGCCTGCCTGTATTCCAAGCTACTTAACCCCCTGGAGGAGCTCAGCATCCAAAGTTACTGGTGCAGTTAGACTGCAAAAGAAATTACTTCAATCCATCTGTTCAATCCTGCAAGCGAACGTACGCACGAAACATGAAGAGGAGCGTAAACTATCCAAGGAAGGTGCTTTTAAGAGCAGAAGGGTCTCATAAACCATAAATTGTACATCTTTAAAAATACCAGTTGGAGCCATTAAGCGTGTAAGAATTAAATTGAGGTGTGATGCTCAATATCAATACAATAAGAGCAACATAGCGACGTGTGTAAGCATTTCGTAAACATTGAACATGTTGTGAAGTGAGCATCATCATAGGTGTTCTCTTGAAGTTCTATTTTAGCTGCATGCAAAGGGAAACAGAAAATAAGTTCCGATTTTATTGCACTTCCTTGGATATTCTAACTTTACAAGGTGAATGTTTTACACGGAGCATAATCACATTCAAATATTTTAAGTTCCTGTTTCCCCATACGATGAGCTGGGAAACACTTGGTCTTAGCTTTCGTACTGTATTACTTGGATAAACTGCAACCATGGTAGCAGGGTAATATTGCAAAGCGCACATCAACGGGTACTGACAGCAAACAAAGCCTGACTGGCAGCTCCCAGAAGAGTTTTGTATTTATTAAATGTACCTCGGCAAAGCTGGTTTGGTGGTCCGATTATGCTACATTACCTTGCTTGTTGAAGACAACGAAAAATATTGAGATAATCGCTAAGGAATATTCAAGTAGACAATTTGACTCGTTTGATTCAAACAATGAT
The DNA here is from genome assembly GCF_054491065.1 of Syngnathus leptorhynchus. NCBI lineage: Eukaryota > Metazoa > Chordata > Actinopteri > Syngnathiformes > Syngnathidae > Syngnathus > Syngnathus leptorhynchus. The sequence goes on from NC_141200.1 coordinate 10,258,154, forward strand.
GTGACAGATTGTACGCTGTCCATTCAAAAAAAAGGGGGAGCCACGACTACATATAATGATTGAAATTCCATTTGCTGACTCCGGAGCGCTTACTCTGATCCATCCATTTTCCAAATGCATTTGTCGTTTTTCGGGTCATGGGTAAGATGGCGCCTATATTCCAGATAGCCTTGGGCACTAAGTGGGTGGGACTGGTCGCCAGTCCAGGGTGGTCAAGTCGAGGCATGGTACATCGACAAACAGAAATACATACAAAGTCGGTGCAGAACATGCAAACTTCCAAGTTGCCAAATTGTTGACGTAATGTTTATACAATCCTACTGACTAATGGCAACAAAAAAAAAAAACCCTAACAACGAGCTTGGTCTAGGTAATAAAACAAATAGTCAAAGATCATATTCACTGATAAAATACACTATAACAGCACCAGCCATTAAAAGCATTACTCAACGTTTATTCACTCCAGTTTCCTCTCATACACAGTCAAGCTGCAGAAATGAGGCGCTGCACCCAGGAGACGATTAGTGCACGGTGACAGCGGCTATCACAACGCCTACAGCGAGGGTTGGCTTTCCTGCTCCAACAGGCCCCAGAGATGTGTATGTGCATGTGCGTGTGTCGGATCCAGGGCCCAGTAGTGACATCACTCTGCCAGCTACAAAAGAACAATAGAGGAAGTATGACGCCATGCAGTGAGAGGAACCGGACAAGCTGTCTCCTTCAGAGCAAAGCCAACGCCCTCACGATGCTATAGCATGCAGATGGTTAAAATAGACGAGTAGAGCGTTTGTGGAGTATAAAAAACTGGTAGACAAGAAGTCAAGATTCAGCATATGCAAAGTTCTTGGCAGCTTCAGTCACCCCAAAGTGCACGGATGTCATTTGATCAGTTATGTTTATCAGGAAATGGTTACACAACCAGAGGAAGTGGATGTTTGTGGCTTTTGTTTATTTGTAGATGTGTGTTGATGTTTTGTGTACGCATGCCTCTGACTATTTATGCATGTGAAGACAAGAAAGCATCATGAGGAAAACAAATGATCAGTAACTACCACATTACTTATTCTGGGGCCTTGGGCTTGATGGGAAGTCCAAAATTAGCTTGTTGTCATAGTGATGGGGAAAAGAAAAAAAAATAAATCTCCCACTTCTATCAGGAAGCAGTGGCTCCAGAAGTTCAGTCTAAAATTGTGGTCACGGCATATTAAAGCGTTAAGAGCTGTTTTACAAGTTTCTGCACCCAAAATTACGTGAAGAGCTCTTAACTTATGTCTCGAAAATGGACAAGCCTCTGGGAAAAACCAAATGACCAACAAGGTAAGCAAGGAAACGGTGCTGTGGAATTCCTGAGATAAAGTGTATCAAACATAGCCCAGTGATAAACAGGAATCTCTACCATTGTTTTGCTGGAGTGACGCCATAGCAGGAACGGTAGTGGGCAGTCCGAGCATGAACGGAATGCAGTGCATGCACGCAACTCGTGGGTATAAACTCGCCACCCTAATTGAGAGTGACTCCTTTTCTTAATCGTGCTTCTGGTAAAAATTACCACGAGTGTACAAGAGCATTCAGGGTAAGAGTGATTAAATTAACGATGCTACTAAACTACCAAGCGCTTGGCCCACATTCCCTGTGAAGTTGAAGACGCCGATGGGGGCAAAATGTGGAGACGCTAATCCAAGGTTAGCACGCTGCTCTACTTCTGTTGACCCGATGTGTTGAAAGTGCCTAGGTAACCGTTTGAACAAACTATTTCTATTTGACGCTACATGAATGCATGACACGGGTGGCTTGGGATGTTTAAAGGGCGTTCAGATAGATTTCAAATGCAGGCAAGCTGCAAGGCATGCACTATGAATGGATTGTATACACAAAGCAGCAATGCTTGAAATATTTAGGGCACGGTGGTACAAACATCCAGTGTTAAGACTTCCACACCAACTTTTTTTTCCCCCCTAATAAAATATGAAGACCAAAAGCCAAGTTTTTTTTTTTGTTTTTTTTTTAAGCATGAAAATGACTTACAAAAAAAAAATAAAAATAAAAAATATTTTACTTTAACTATTGAGCAGCTATTCCGCCACCTACTTTTCTTGACATTTCAACATTTGGCCTTTTTATCTTATTTTAGTTTATCCCAAGAAAAAAAATGCTTGGCTTTTAAAGACATAATTGTGGCATATACATGAGGTTGAGGTCTGCGCTTGATGAAGTGGTATTCATAAAAGAATTTTGCAAAAATGAACTGTTTCTGAAATTAGGAATTTCTCCAACCTTAGAAGAAAAAAATCCGAAATATTTACATTGCAACATTACTTGATGATAGTGAGATGAGTTCATCCTTTCCAAAATGTATCCAGAGTTCTGAAATCATCAGTTCTAATCTAATCTTAAATAAAACCGAAAAGCGCACTCGCTTTTTTTGCAACCTACAAGTCAACGATAGTGTGTACTGTTGAGTGAGTGCAAGTGTGTGTGTGTGTGTGTGTGTGTGTGTGTGTATGTGTCTGGCCTTCTTGAGCCGGCAAGGGACTTGTGAGTGATGAGGAAGAAGAAGAAGAAGAAGAAGAAGAAGAAGAGGAAGAGCAGGATCACGTCATGCTGGAAATATTTGGCAGAGGCACACATTAAAACACATGCAGATGAATAAAGACACACACACACACACACACACACACACACACACACACACACACACACACACACACACACACACACACACACACACACACACACACACACACACACACACACAGGCCTGTTTCATCTTCCTTTTTTAAAGGCAAAGAAGGGAAAATGACATCAAGCACATCATGTGAGGCCAATGAGACAGACGAGGGGGGGGGGGGGGGGTGAGAGCGTTGGCGAAGGAACATGGTTACATAAAACAAACTCTGCAAAGGCCTCCTTCTGAGGAGGTCTGTTACCATAATGTGTACGTGCGTCCATTTCCCCGCATGGATTTGCTTACTTCTGGGACTACTTTATGTGCACTGTTGTATCTATCTGCACAACAACTCATTAAGGCGTGAGTCTGAAGAAGAAGCTCATTATATACGTGCAGAAAATAACATGATGTCAATGTGCAGATATGACACTTCTAAGAATCTCGAACGTTTTTTCGGATCGGGAAGGTGATGTCATACAATATTTCCATAGGCCATTTACTTTGACCTTCGCGCTCTCCTTCTGCCGACCGGGGGTGGGTTGAACGCTTGTTTGTGTGTCGACAGGCCAAGGCGAGAGCATCGAGGCCGCTGGCGCCAGATGTGATGACCGCAGGAGTCTGGGTCTAAAAATAGAGCTCTGTTCTCAGCACCGTGAAACAAGCGCAGAGAAACGCGAGGTGGAGGAAAGGAGGAATGGAGGAGGGGGGGGAGGTAAGGGGGCTGAAGGAGTCACAGAGGGAGGGGGGGAGGAAGCCTGGGTCATTGAGAATAAGGTCAGATATCTCTGGGGAAGGTGAGCTCACTTCTTAATGGCCTCACTGGCTCCCTCTCAATGAAATCATTGATCTGCAGCAGCGTACTGGAGCAAGGTCAAATGGGAGTGGGCCAAAAGGGGGGGGAGAGGAGGCGGCAAGGAGGTGCAGAAAGGGTAGGTTAGAAGTTTAAGATGAAGGAGTGGGAGAGAAAATGACAGATGGGCTTCAAGAACACTTAATGTTGTAGTCATCTATAATTGTCACTCAACCGATGTTTTCAATGAGTGTGGACCTAATAGTTGGGACTAAGCCTGGTGGTCACATGACAAATGTTTGAACTGCACCACTGATTGCACAATCGCCTTTCTTAAATTAAATCAAATGTGTCCTCAATGAAAACAGTAATGATAGTTAATGTCATCTTCAGTTGACGGTAAGTGGCAAAATGGCTACTCACTGAGATGGGTAAAATCTGGTGGATTTTGCTGTGCAACTCATCTTCCACAATATTAACCAGAAGGTGCATATACAATATATTACTGTAAAGAATTTTGGGGGGGGGTTAATGGTTAGGTTCAGCAACAGGTGGATTTTTTTTCTGTATATACTAGCTCTAAATTACAACGTGTGGTTGAGCTCACTTACGGTAAAAATATTTTTCTTACAAACACATTCTCACAGTCGGTGAAGTAATAAGACAAACACACGGATGAATAAAAGCAAAAGTAAAACCTGCAGCCCAGCTTCAAGATACCATGCGTTCAGGCTTGCTCCAAATTTACATTTTTACAGTGCACAAGAACTTTTTTTTTTTTTTTTTTTGACTCCAAGCACTCACACATGAAGCCCTTTCCCGCTTTGTGCGTGTGCTATTGTGAATAAATCCAAACCAACACTGTAATTATTTCGACAGATATTGCATGATTTTTTTTTGCTTCTCTGAAAGCGTATGAAATGATGCGATGTTTGTCAGGGTCTGTACTAAGCAACCACGTCAGCGTACATCTGGAAAATCTGACATTTATTCAAGCTAACAGAGAGCTTCATTTAAACCAGTATGAGACGTGAAACATTTTTCTATGCTGCGCTGCTCCAGTGGAGACAAAACCATGACGACTGAGCACTGAGGATGCTTTCAAGGACGGTATGAGCAGCATGAAGCTCTGTTACACTTAACAGCCTCGAAGACCACACATTCTCCTCCGTGTGCACGCAAGCACACAGAGGATAAAACGAGGACTATTACCTCATCTCCTAAATAGCTCTCCTTTTGTTTTGTCTCTTTTTTTTTCCTCCCTTCACACATGCTCTCTCAAACATTGCCTCACCCACGTGCACCACACTATTTGATATGCACATATTCAATCCAACTTGCACACAGACACACCAAAACACACGCTGACACAAGCAGACCTCTTTGTGTAGCTCATTGTAATGTGTCCGTGAAGGGCCGCATTGAGAGATTCAGCCTTTCACCATGACCTCACCTCTTCTACTTTTTCTCTGATGCTTTCATGTACAGTAAGCGGACACAGACACACATGCAGGGGGGGGCCACCGCCCCATTGTATAACAGCCCCGAAGAATGACACATGATTGAATTGACCTTTGTACCTTTGCGATCACACCCAAAACCTGATGTCATCATGCTTGCCCCTGGCTAGACAGCAGCTCCTGTGTGAGTGAGGAGGGGAAAAAAAGGAAAATGCAACTGCAGGCAAGAGAGAGAGAGATAGAGAAAGAGAGCGTGACAGAGTGAGGCCCCTTTCATCTGCTCATACCTCTCATCACGAGCTCTTCGAACGTTTGCTTTTGCTTGTTTGCTCTTTTGACTTGTACAGGTGACAGCGTGGGAACCAATGTGTCTCAACCAACTTGACATATTATCCAGTTAAGATAAACAGGGGATGGTTGCGATATCGACAAGAACTTTTATTTTTTTTTTATTTTTAAATATGCTATTAATCAAAGCTAATTATTCTAGTATTTGTTTCATGTCCACATTGCTAGAATTTTTTTTCCAGCTGTGAGCATCTGGGTCAACGTTATTCATCAAATGAACTCCAAACAATGAATCATCACTGTTGCTATTGGCAATTTTCTGTCAAATAACGTCACCTCGGTCTTGCGTTTGAAATCCGCCCTTAAACTGGCACATGAAATCACTCTTCCTTGTCCTGCCCTTTTTTCTCTTTTGAGCTTGTGGTGTCAGCTTTAGTAATCCGACAAAAACGCACGCAGATGGTCCCTCAGAAAGATTAAGGGCAGTTATGCACATCTGCAAACAACATACAGTTCCCTCACCACCTTTATTTCGTTTCTGTGCCGTCGACTCCAAAACCTCAAAACTATTTGTAAGCTACATTTTTCATTCATTAAATGAATTAAATTCGGCTATTTATTTTTTGATCTATATGATTGGTTGCCATTTGCACCTATAGCAATTTAGGCTCTTCAATTAACCAAATTTGCATATTTGGGGGTGTGGCAGTAAACCAGAGTCTGTGGAGAAAACCCATACAATCACGGAGGAGAAAGATGGACCACACTAAAAACCATTTCAAAACAACTTGCATCCAAATTTCTTTGACCTGGGGTCTGCTGTTCAATACCTGGTTTCCAATTCTCCCACGTTAACGTGCTAAAAGCAACTATTGCATATTGTACAGGTCATGCTAAAATGTCAGGCCAGCGCTGAAGTCATCCCAGATCTAACCATATAATTGCGGCATTCCGTTTCTCGGCAATAGTGCACCAAGTTACGGAAAAATGCCACCACTTTGTCAAAAAGCACAGCCAAATAAATTCTGGACTTTCGTGTCAAAGAAACGACCATAGTGCGACTTCAGCGTCTTCTATTAAACCAAGTTCATCTGCGTCAGCATGCTTGAACCATGCAGGCCAACATCGGGAATGATTTGACATGACACGACTCCCCAGATGGCATCGGCTAACGTACAACGCATCCGCGCACTGGCAGGAGTAGTGCTGCCTTTGGCTTGACTGTATGATGCAAGGTTGGTGGGAAACACGCAAACTTTAGACCCACGAGGGAGGCAGCTGGCTCCAAACAAGTCATGTTCTTCTCTTTGAGACACACACACACACACGCACACACACACACACACACACACACACACACACACACACACACACACACACACACACACACACACACACACACACACACACACACACACACACACACACACACACACACACACACACACACACACACATACACACACATACACACATCCAGTCACAAGTCTCTAAAAGGCAAGACATCACCATGAGCTCCAACTGAATGAGGTCATTTATGGTAAAAATATTTTTCTCACAAACACTTTCTCACAGTCGGTGCAGTAATAACTCAAACACAAAAGAAAAAAAAAAATACACATCCATACGTGCACGCAATCTATGGGTGTCAATGGGAAATGGAAGACAATGGTTCTATTGGGTCGTTGCCTGCTCGATAACATCTCGCAAGCGTCAGAAGAGGTTCCGTCTTAAACGGTTATTTAGTTGACCGACACAATCCTCTGAAGGGTGAATGACTTTTTTTCAATAAATATTTATCCGGCACGTGACTACTGGTTGTGTAACATGACATTCAAGTCATTGATCAAAACAGAACCTCCAAATTTGCTTTCATACACTGAGCTTGATCATTTAATTTCCCATCCTGACCATCCATGTAAGGAGTTTTTGTTTTTATATATCGATACAACGGTCTCTCCTTTGTTCTCCCAAGCGTATCACTGCTGGCCTATTTGCAGGAATGGTACATGAAGTACTTTGCGTGCTAGGGTGACATAAGAGCCGATAATAGGTCAGTCAGATCAGAGAAATACAATCATTGCAGGAATTACTAGCAGTTAAAATCTAGAGTTCAGTCAAAGTACATAGCATAATGGAGAAAAAGGATGAAAGGGTGGTAGTGACAGGAAAAAAAGGATTACTTTTTATTTTAAGCTCCCTTGTGAAAGGAGGCAGGAAAGCCAAATAAGTCGAAGAAAGATGAAGGCTGCAAATAATTACTTAGCTCACCAATTCATTTATAGCTTTGAGAAAGGGGAGAAAACAGAAGGCTAGTATTCAAATACTATGACTACATTCCACATAAGTGCAGTAAAGATGACTTCATGTGACTCTCATCTGCAACTGCACGAGTACGCCAGTACATCATGATTTCATCCCCTTTTACATATTTACAGTATACACACACACAACATTCTTTTGACGTGTCTGATATGAGAACAAGGGCACCGCACACACGTTCAAGCACACAAGTATCCATCCTTCCATTTTCAACAATCTCTTTATTCATACTACACTAAAGCAGATTTATTTTTATAAGTGTCGTACGTGAAGCTATTTTTAGGAGTGCAAAAAAAGCACTGGATAAAAAAAAAAAAAAAATCCAGAATCCGTTTCCATTCATCTGCCAACTTCACACAGGCACATCCTCCAGCGCTACCTTGCACAAATTGATGCATGCCAGAATTCAAACATGCATTCACGCACACACACACACACACATCACCCGCTACTCTGCCCATGCAGCCGCATTACACGCAGACAGCGCGTCGGGTATGCACAGTCACTGGCTGTCGTACTTACACATAAACAACAGACATTTCTATTGGCCGGGTCCTCCTGCGGAATATTCTCTGCCACTGTTGTCGTGGAAACAGCAGAAAATAAACGAGAGCAACGTGTGCTGAGGAGACTTATACAACACAGTAATTGCTGACAAGCTCTTTTCCTGTCAAGTCAATGAAAATGTATAAAGATCGGCGGCGGGGAGGGGGTCGACATTTTCTTACATGTAATATAGTGCTTGACTACTAAATACTGGTGCTTGTATGACATTTAAGAAGAACTCCTGACCAAGCGCTAAAAAGAGTCTATTTACCCCAAGTGACATGCCTCTGCTGTCTCATTTGCATTCTAACTAATGCAGATTATCTTTTCTGCACTGACACATTGGAGGATGGACTCATAAGCCTCTACTGCTGTATGTCTGTGAGATAACATCCTTGCATACGCTGCACATAAGATGTTATTAACTCAATGAGACTTAAGAATCTCGCTGCTGCTAAATTAAGCCTTAGTGTGCTTACTGGACACTATGACAGCATACTGTGAGACTTTAGTTAAACTTCAGCATTATTCCAAATGATGCTAAGTAAGAGTAGGACTCCTGAGAAGATTAAACATCAAAGAGTCATTCGAGAGGATTCATGGCTAAGCAGCAGGCGTGTAAACATCCAGTGCTACAAATGTGGGTGCGCATGCAGTTTGATTATATTAAAGCTGAATAAAAACTCCAAAGCAGGTGCTGTGATATGTGATGCAAAACAGTGACATCTACTGACAAAATCGTGTCATAATGCTTCAGCTCACTGCAAAATATGTGAAATATGAGATGGATACTACTTTGTGGTGGAGAATAAAATGTAAATATTGCTAAATTAGTTAATAAATAAATAAATAGATACATAAATAAATGAACGAACAAACAAATGAATAAATAAACAAATAGATCGATCAATAGATAAATAAACAAACAAACAAACAAACAAACAAACAAACAAACAAACAAACAAACAGAAACTACACACCCACACCAAGTCCCACTCTGATCCGTACCAGTAAGCAGGGAGACTTTGTGGAAGGTGCCCTCCAACTTCCCCAAGAGAATGTGCACAAAGCCGTCTTTGGACAGATGAGCTGCCTCTTTGGAACTCTGGTCGTAAAGCACCACTTCCTGCTTCCTGCCCAGCTCCACCTGGACAGAAAACAAGATAGTGTTAATTAAGAGAAAATATATATTTTTTATTCTCCTGAACAGACATAGGTAGTCCCAGCCTCACATGCTGTGGCACAAAAAAACATTTTCATAACAAGTGCATATAATCAGCTGCAAGAGTTAAATCCATCTCGTTCTGGTATGTAGCATCATTGAAAAAGATAAATAACCAGCAAGCGTGCAGCTGACAGTTACGGCAGTCAATTGCAGCCTTAGTGATTAGAATACCTGCAACAGTAAACAGATTTGGTTGTAAATTAGAAATATCGAGCCTCACAATATGAATAATACATAAGGGTTGCATCTATGATCAGAATATTTATGTTGCAGATAAGCTCCGTGCTTGATGGAAAGGGAATCTGTAACAGTAAAATTTAAAACGCCATTTGTGCTATGACAACACGGTGCGGCATTTATCATTGTGGTGCGCTTGATGTCAGCTTAAGGGAGGGATGGGTAGAAGTGTGTTTCCATATGAATGTGAGCATGCGCATAGGAAGCCCACTGTGTAGTTCTTCCCCATGTTGTTGGGCAGGCTTTAGTCATGTGACCAAGAGGGAGCACCTACTGCAGCTCTGAATTGCTGCATCACTGAACTACCACTGGATTGGAAAGAGGAGACAGCGAGCAGGAGGAAGAAGGCAGAGAGGGATGAGGTGGAGGGAAAAAAATGACAAGGCAGTCAAGAGATGAATTTGAATTCTTCTATTGGCACAACAGTTCAAAGACAAAATTGCACTTTCCAACAGCCTTCATTCACTTATTTAAAAGGCATTCTGTTGATGATTCCGAGTGTGCAGAATTTGGCAGACAGCCATGCAGGTGATTTGGACTGGACAAGGTCAACAAGCTAATCTGCTCTGCTGTGATTTGTTTAACGATGAAAAGAAATAACTCACACACAAAGATATGACACTGTTTGAAACTTTCCAGTTCTCAAAGTGACCTGTTTAAAAAAAAGAAAGTCGCAAAAGCTATTTGCATGAGTTTAGTGCGGTAAAGGTCAATGAGTTAGCAGTTGGAAGGTGCAGACTGCTGCATTAGAACAGTCTCCATCCCTCTGCAGTGCTGCGTTGTGACGCATGAACACTGCAGGTAAACAAGCATTGCTCGTGGTAGGAAGGGAGAATCAAGGAGTGGCCATGGAGACAGTGATGTAGAGAGAGAGCGAAAAAAAGAGAAACAAAAAAAAGCCAAGAAGGGCACGAGGGGAAATATTGAGGCTGGGGGACACTGAAAGCTGTCAGATAATATCATCATGTTTTATTCAAAGAATATGCTGGCTCATTATTGCATGACCAAAATGCAACAGGCTTGGAGTGTGTGACATATTGCTTTGAAATCCAAACTTTGCATAAGCTGAAGTCTCGATAAAGGAGCGGCCACAACACTCACATCTTCAAGACAAAGCCTATTTACATTTGAACGCATTACGATGTCGCTTGGCTTTTGAAATATTTGTTGCCGTGACCTGTGGGAAAACGGCAGTAGAATACCGGCGTGTCAGTGTAAGAACGTGAAACATCTTGACCTCTGCAAGGCAACTGACCAGAGTTATGCGTGTTTTGTGTCAGGCAACATGATAGCATCACGTTTGTGCAATTCCAAAACACCAACCATGCAGGCAGCGAACATTATCTACAGTACATTGCATGCTAATACAAAGCCACCTTCTTCTGGCACTTGATCTGTCATTTGAAGACTTCACCACACAGGGTGACACACATAGCTCTTACCGCTGTCGTGACCCCGGGGCCTGATGAGGTCATTGACTGGCACTGACAGCTGCCACAACTAAAATGATGAATGTGTCTCGGAGCTTCTGTACTTCTTTTTTATGCTTAAGGAGCTGCGATAAATGCCGATAGCGTTTGCATTGCATTGCGACACTCCCCTTGAGGATCAAGGAGTGTGTACGCATTTCTAGTAAATGTCATCTGCACTAAGGAACCACTAATTGGCTTGATTACGAAATGCAAGCAATTGGAATTTCATGAGTGTAGCTGACAATAAAAAAATGGTAAGCGTCTTCAGTGGGTCTTAGAACTGCGGGGTCAAAAGTATATTGAGCCAAACTTGAGTAAATAGCAATAATAGGTGATGGGGTTTAAAGCAACTGAGCCAATGCTAACGTGCTAATACAAAGCCACCTAGCATATTGGGTCGAGGCTCGACATTTTCATCCAATAAGGCTTAAAAACGAAGCACACTGAAATGGGACTACCAAGTCACTCGCATATGTTTGGCAAAATGTTTTACACACTATGTCATTCCCGACACAACTCAGCCATTTTTCGAGGTTGCCCTGACTGGTATCGGAACCCAGATCCAGGTTTCCAAAGCCAGACATTAAATATACTTCAACTTCATATATAATATATGTCAATAATATGTCAATTAATTCAACCTTGTAGTTGCATAATAGCTCAAATATCCACAGCTATCCAGCAAGTGTGTTCGGAAAGGAATCTATTTTGTAGTGTGTAGGATGTATGACGTCACCCCTGATGTAATTGATCCTTTTTATTTTTGGTTGCATGCATATTTGTTACCCCCCAACAAAAAGAGCATGACGTCATTCTTTCAGGCGGGGTTGTTGTACAATACTGCTTTTCTGTTTTGTTTTTTTAACAGCGGTTAAATCATCTGCATACTTGTACGGTAGCCACAAGTGTTATAATTGTTACTCAAACACTTTTTGGAAAACGAATGACAACGGTTTTGTGCACCTCCATCCCACGCTTAGACACATCACACAAAAATGCAAGCTGCAGAGCCAGTTAAACTGTGGCCTTCATTTTACTTCCTTTCCGTCAAACCTCAGTCAATCATTGGCTCATTCTGGGGATTTTTTTTTTTTTTTTCAACTTTGTGGGGAAGTACATATCAAACAGGGCGTTATTTAAAGAACGGCAGGCATGAAAGAAACGTGAGTAAAACTTCCAGGATTGCCATATTGTGTAATATCGGAAAGAATCGTCATTGTGAATCCCCAACTATGTTCCTTTGATAAAAAATATGACGTCACCCCAGACAAGAAGTTATATTAAGCTAACACATGGGTGTTTTTGGAACGTGGGAGGAAGCTCACACAAGCATGTGGACAATATGCAAACTCCATTCAAAAGATGCAAACACAAGAACTCAACTTTGAGATGAATGTGCTAAGCATTACCACCGTGCTTCTACACTAAAACAATTTCAATGAATTTTTGTGGTTTTAGTGTTTTTTCATTCAATTAAACTGACTTATCGAATTTCTTTTAATTTAAAATTGTTCCAAAGCTCAGAATTTTAGCTCCTCACCAGTAAATATTTTTTTTTATATTCCTCCGTGAAAGTGGAAAACATTTCTTTTTTTTTTCCCCTTTATCTTTGTGTTGAATATAAATAAAACTTTGACTTTGGAAAACAATGATCAACATTTTTGCCTATTTTCTGACATCTTACGGAACCAATAATTTAGTAATTAAAAGGGATATTTGGAACCACTATTTTCAGTACGAGTACTCCACTCCAGACAGATCATTTTAAACACCTATATATCCCAATGCAGCATATTCCCTTAAAATTGTAAGACGTTAATGGCAATATCTATTTATCTATTATCCTAATTTGTACTGTCAATTTCCTGATTGTAAACTGCCACAAGAGGGCAGCCGATAATATAGTCTGCCAAAACTGATTGGTACTCGCTCGTCCCCATTAAATAATTGATGTTTGTGCAGAATAGTTGGAGAATGCATTAGCTGTAATTTAGCAAAGAAACTAGCAAGTGCTGAAGAATAGAAAGGGGCGAGAGAAGACCAATTCCTGACTAAGCCTGTGCCATCCCACATCGTGAAATTCCGCCATCATTTATCCCATCGTCTCTTTGACCTAAATTGACAACTAGCCGTAAAGAGACTACGAGGGAATGTAAAGAAGACAAGAAAGAAGACTGGAGTTTGGTTCACTGGAGTACCAATGGATGGATGTTCAATCAACTCAGTTAACTGAAGCGTTGGGAGCTTTTATGAACGGGGGGGGGGGGGGGGGGGGGGGGGTGAGTGCAGCGCCTGGGGGATGCAGGCTATTACATCTCAATGGGATGTGAGATGGGAGGCAGTCGGGGAGGCTGCACGGAGGGCCATGAATACCCTCCGTGCTGCTCTCCCGCTTCCTGGCTTCCTGTATTCACTTCCCTAACAAAGAACCACAATGGTGTCCTTTGCCGTCTTGGCTGGTTGACACGGCCCTTGGCGTTGCTCAGAGCCATGTGGGGGGCAGGGTGTGTATACGTGTGTGTGTGTTGGGGATGAGCTGGAAGCCAGTATTAACACCGCACAGCCAGTCTGCACGTGCCGAGCCCGCGGTCTGCCAGTGGCCACACAAAAGGGATGATGTCATGCTTAGCCAATAACAAAAGAGTCTTGGTCTGTCAGGCCCTCCTCTCTCACCCGGCTATTTCCAGCTTTATCCAGCCTCGCATTAATCGCAAGCCTTATCCTCTTTACTGGGTGAGTGGGGGGTAGATGATAATAAACCAGCAGTGGGAAGAGGAGAGTAAAATAAAGAAACTTTGAAGCAATGAGAGGGTGGAGGTTTGACATTAGAAATGTTATAAAGCTGACAAAAATCCAATAATTCATGAGCCCCATGAAGACGTGGACTATGTCGGATTGCTACAAAAGAAATCAAAACAATGCATCAGACTTGCACAGGAAGTCTTTTGTCAATTGAATCCATCAAAGCCGTTTGGCAGCTACTCACCTCCGTAACAGGTGCAAGAAAGGACAAGGAAATGTGGGGGTAAAAATAAATAAATAAATAAATCATGAATCTTACAGCTAAGAAAATCACTCAATTGTAGCTTTGGTGTGTCAGTATTTGATTGCATTGCATATAATGAACTAAAACTCACAACACATAACAACAGCTTTGTTACTGTCCAGTCATATAATACTGCAAGGCTACCATAAGACACACCAACAACACCCACTCCCTGCTTAGGTTTCCCCTCTCAGACTTTCTTGAGTTTCACACAGTGACTAAAAATACAGGAGTCAGCGTGCCACGGCCGGACAGGACATGGAAAAAAGACTGTCATATTCAGAGGAGAAGTCGTGGAAAACGAGAGGATCCAATTCCAGGGCCAATGAAAAGCAACAAACCTACAGTATGCGTGTCCCGCAAATATCGTTTTTGGTGCTCTTTGCAGAAGAGGTATCATCATGTGCTGTGGAAGTACCATCTGGTCAGTGACTTGCCTGAGGGCACTTAAGCAGGGTAAATATTTGTTGACAGGAGCACCTTTGGATTAGTTTGGGTTTAGCCTTGAATACACCAATGTGCTGCATCCAAGGAGTGAGCATGCTCACTTTTTGTGCCTGACTGTGTGAGTACTCTGCGTGTGTGTTTTTTTTTCTTATGGTGTGTATGTTGTGGAAGAGTATACCAGTTTTATAGTGGCTCCATCTGCTTCATTGATGTTTCAGATGAATTCCCCCAGAAGGGAGAATAAAGTTCATCCTGATCCTAATCTATTGTAAGGCCACATAAATGATATTGTATAAAGATTTTTATATGACATTTTATTATATGCTTCCTCTTACAAGCTTCAAGATACCCACGCGTCGGACAAAGACAACGGCACTGCTGTAATAGAAAATGGTTAGCACACACCACTGATCTCGTACACTTTGCGTCACTTCTCAGCACGAAAAGTCATAAGGTTGGCGAAGCTTCAAACTCACCTTTATTTTGCCATTGGGCTGCAGTAGCTCTGTGACAGACACCTTATCCTGCTGCAGCCGTCTCTTCACAAGCTTGGAGCAGCAAACGTTGACTGCTCCTTGCACGTGCGATGCGTTGTACTCGGAGAATGTCCTGCTGTCTATCACCAACAAGCGCCCTGTTCCTCTCTGGATGAGGCTTGCCAAGCGCTTGATGTCCATGGTGCTTCGCTTGGTTGGCCCTTTCTCCCCTGCCATGATGTCGGCGGGGCCAAAGATGAAGGTGTTGGATGAGGTGCCGTGCAGGAGAAGGAGGAAATGAGCAAAAAAAAAAAAAAAAAAAAAAGGCAGGCTCAAAGGACAAACAGGATCATTGAAGCAGGTGTTGAGAGATTCATTCTGCCTGAGGAAAGAAAATAAAATATTCAAATGAGGATTTAAAAAAAGATTCAAATGAATTGCATTTTACATGAACTCGTCAACATGATACAGACGCAACAACCAGGACCACCTCAACAATGCAAGCTGGAATCAAAATACTTAGCCTCAAATAGGTTGGCACATTTTTATATTTTGAGTTACATCTATCACCTGCACTCAAAATTGTGCACGCTTGTTTGTGTACTAAGGTTGACTTGATGTTGATAGACTCGTACGGCAGCTCATGAAACAGGAAACGATGGGACTGAGAGAGTGAGATAAATTAAGCCCGGGGAATTTGGAGCACAAGCCTGGACATGAAGGAATAGCCAGTGAGCTATGTGCATGTGTACACGCACACCAATGAGTTCAACTGTTCATAAAATTGATGGAGTGCAGCTTTCAGTCAGTCACTGCTAATCACTTCCCTTGGTTGATGTCCACATTTGCATTTGTGGCGTGGTTTGTAGAAGCAACGTGCAAGTACACTAGGCTGCACACGACCATCTACAACTTGTGTACCGTGAGTTTGACTTGATAGGTTCACGGGCTCGTTCCTGACAAAAAAAAAAACATGTCAGGCGACAAGAGAGGTCAGTGTGAATGCGGGGCTGTTTTATTCATCCACAGGCGCATGGTGTCATGAAATATAGATAGGTCTCCTCTCATTTACCCCTGAAGTCTAAATGGAAGTTTAAACCTGAGGTGAAAAGGGAGAGTAACGTGAGGCTGAGGGGTTCAAACAGTAGAGAGGGGTATAAAAAAAAAAAAAAAAAAGGGTATAATTTAGCAATTGTCGAAGCAAAGCCACAGAGAAATAAAGAAATTGTCACATTATGATAACAAGTCAAGACAAAATGCGACGATAAAAATGATACTTTGGGAAACATCTAAATTCAAGTCACACATCACGACATGACACGAGATATGTTTCAGATCAGAGTGTATCAAAAATGATTAGTATTTTTATGTTTTCTGTGATTCCAGCACAGAAACACAATCATGAAGCCCAAGAGGAAAATGTGGACAGTAATATTGTAAACTACAGTATATTTTATTCATGCAGCACAAACAGCTCCTCAATAATATCAACATTTTTTTAATGAATAGATTTTTGTGGGAAGAAAAACGCACAAAACGAGTTCTTGCACTCAAAGCGGATTTCTTGTTGAGGGATTTTGTGCCATCCTAAATGGTTGTGTCCTTTGCGCTGGAAAATTAGACAATGTGGTATTTGTTTCATTTTAGCTTCTAATGAGACATTAGTTGACGTTGTTTCGCGGGTTTTAAATCACACCACAAACAATTCGTCACTTGTCATGTAACATACCTCACACATGATGACGCAGAGCTTCGATCAAAGCTTCCAAAAGTTGCACGTTTTTCCTGTTTGCCTACTGCTGAGCTCATTTGACGTAAGTCTAATGGCAATTGCTCCACACCCTCCCATTAACACATTTTCTCTCAGAGATTGCCCCTGCTTCCTCCATCCCTCTCTTCTTAGTGTTTGAAAAGAGGGCTACAAGGAATAGGCAGCTTTACATAAGGTAACATTGCTAATACTGCGCTTTCGTGCACAGTGACGCCATTTGTTTGGACGAGAGAGGGACACAGGGGGAAGTAAACTTAGACAATGACACAGTCCAAACTCAGCTAATCATACTTCCTCTATCATGAACTCTTGAGATTGATTACACGAACAAAAACAATCGTGCAATTTTAAGTTAAAGGAGGACTGGGTTAGAAGCTAGCTATGAACCGGGAGCGGAGGAAAACATGCTGAGGATGGAGGAGAAAGAGTTTGCAGACCCTGAGCAGATTCTGCTGTTGCCATAGAGACAGTCCAGCGTGGGGAGGGTGATGGAATGGTACCCTCAGTATGCTAGCTCAGATGCAGCCTATCACCGTTTGGTTTCATCACCAAGCAAGTTCCATTATTCCTTGTTCTTTAATCCTCCCTTCACGCCAGATGTTTACATGATAACTGCATACATGTTGACAGGGTTTGCAAAGTCAGCAGTCGAGTTACAACTTGAGCACTGGCAGAAGAACCAGTATAACAGGTTCATCTTTACTTGAGTTAGTCCTCGTTGGCAAAATTTTAATATCTGAACTTCCCTACAGAACTGGAACTGCAAAGCAGAAACGAGCATGTCAATCATTAAAGCACTTAAGCACTTTTGCAGCACACCAACACATGATGTCTTTCCAAGCATTTCGATGACTTTGCCTCACACCAAACAGTCAAGATGTGTGAATATCCTCATTCATCAATGTCAATCTATTCCCACTGTATTAAATTGATTGCCAGTGTATTGTTCAGACTGTTAATTGAGTTTCCAACTTCAAAAATACTTTGGAGGCCATGTATGATGAGCAGGTAATCAAATAACGCACATTTTATAATTAAGTAAGCTTTGATCAGTAGGTAAAACGTAAATATCACCCTAGCAGGGGTCAGGACAACACACGCACACACACACAAAAAAACAACAACTGGAGGGCAGCCAGCCCTGATGTAACACCATCCAGGTTATTCATTAACTCATGCACAACATCTCCTGTGGCCGGTCTGTTCGATGACGTTAGGCGGCTCCTCGTTTCACAATATGACACTCAGTTGATGGTGAAGACCACAACCACTTGTCAGGGTTTCCTACTCTTTAATGCGTTGTGTGTGCAGTTGCACACAAACTGAGTCCAGCCTCAGACTGTGAAGAATATTAAAGCCTATAAACCGTACTTTGCAACAATACAAATCACAGAGTATAACATTAGAAGCAGGTTTTTTTTTATGAACGTTTTGTTCTAAACATATAGGCCTACAGTATGTATCACTATTAACTGACACCCAATTGATTATCAACTTAATCAGTGATTATTTTAATAATCAATTCATCATTAACAGACTTTTTTTTAAATCAAAGTATTCACCTATTTCTGTAGTGTTCCATGAATGCAGATTATTTAATAGCTTAATCTAAAATACATAGATTTTAGATTAGCCTGCATGTGCCTTTACTCGGAAAACAATGACCAACACTTTTGCCTACCTTCTGTTATTATTTTATGGTCAAAATCAGCTACTGAATCATAATTAATTAATCTTTGATCATTTTCTGGATTGTCAATCTGAAACAATGTAGTACTGCATTTCGTCATAAATGGAGGGAAATATGTTCTTTTCAAATATGATTTATCGATCAATCTGCAAAATAATAGAAAAAAAATAATTTACCTGTGAAATGATCATGCATCTGCATTCTGCACAGACTAGTGGGTCTGGCTCAATATTCCCCTTTCAACCTCGAATTGCAGAAGCTTTGTCTTATTATCGACGCAATTTGACTGAGGGGGATACCTCTGCTAGGATTTCGCAATAACCCAAATCTATGTGCTAATAATGACATTGGGACTGATTCACAATCAATTAAGTTCACTACTCAAACAGCAAAGCGTGCACTCATATCTGCCACATTTGGAAACGCATAAATAAATAAGCGGTCTGCTTGACAACATAGTCAAACATAGTCATAGATGGGCAATATAGGAATCGACCTTCACAAAATTCACCATAGGGCGATTGCAGTTGCGACCTGCTATGTTCTCCTCCCCTATAAAGGGCTTTGTAAAGGCTTTATACAGTAGAGGGAACCTGTCGTGTATTTGTTATGACGCGTGTTATACTGTATGTCCGTATGCAAAAACAACACACGGCAATCATTCATCGCAAAGCTTGCTTTTTGTTCAATGCATTAGTTTGCTCCAAAATAGGAAGGATGGCGTTCTTACCTTGCAATCGGCAAATGTTAATCGAATCATTTCTGTCCAACATTAAACGAGCCGTTCATTTTGAGTGTTTAATTCCCATCGAAGGAGACGCACGCGCGCACTGACAGTGGATGTGAGAGGAGGGAGGAGGCAAGGGAGGAGGAGGTGGGGAGGGGGGGCATGATCACAGAGCTAATGACGGCTAACTGGAGCTAGCATGGTAGTGTGCGACACAACACACACGGACGCGCGCACACATGCACACCTTACCTCGGGTTCCAGTCTGTGTTTTGTGGTCACCTCACAGCCTCCGTGTGACAGGAGAAAGCGGCGGGGTCGTCATGAGTGCGGCCGCCCGTGGCCGCCGGTGTCCCGGGGCACAGTGCAGCTGACGCGGGGTGACAGCGCCAGAAGCGAGCTGCACATCAAAGCGCGGCGAAACATTGAACTGGATTTGGAATTGGTTCATATAAAACAGCACAAAAAGATAAAGCAACCCAGATGCAGTTCAATGCTAGCCAGCTATCTAAGACGTGCATGTGTGTTGGTTAAAAGGTGTGGGGGTGGTTACAAAAGGTACACTTTAGCACTTTCTTGAACTAACGCGATGAGGTCATGGTTTTGCAGCGAGGGAGGGAAAAAAATAGGAAACTATGAGGTTACGTCACTTC
Organism: Syngnathus leptorhynchus; assembly: GCF_054491065.1. Taxonomy (NCBI): domain Eukaryota; kingdom Metazoa; phylum Chordata; class Actinopteri; order Syngnathiformes; family Syngnathidae; genus Syngnathus; species Syngnathus leptorhynchus. The sequence continues at coordinate 10,277,972 of NC_141200.1, forward strand.
CAGCCAATCGGGACTCACGGCTGGAGGGCTGAATGACGTCAACACGTGGATTAAAAGCCCTGGCCGACTTTTTTTTTTTTTAAAGGAGACAAACGCTAAAGTGTGACGAGTATCATGTCTCGATAATAAGTGACGATGTAGATCCAACCAAACGTGCATCCGTGTTCTTTGTTTGGGGGCATAGAATCATATGTTGTGATGTGAAAAACATTCACAATAACGGTCATTTTATTCTGTAAACACAGAGCCACACCTCCACGGTGGGCAAAAGCAAAATTGTATTATGTCTATTGATTTCTCAACAACATCAACAATAATAATAATCATCATCATCATCATCATCATAATTACCCCATCAGAGCTGGCTAGGTTTAATTAAAATTTTGGGTGATAAAGCACTAATGGGAAACTATATATATATTACAGCATATTATTTAAGCCCACTAAAAGCAACAAAAATACTTATAAATTGAGTGTAAATGTGTCATCTAGTTTATTATGTTTGACCTAAAAAAACAGCAAATGCGACCACAATGAAGTAAACCAATTTTGCCAACAGCTTTAACATCAGACTTCACCTTTAAGTAATGATACAATTAAAAAAAGGTACAAAATGTCTGACAAAATGGTTTAAAAAAACCTAATGAATTATGTTGAATAATTAATTGGATGAAAGACAATATGCTAGAGATTTAGAAAAAAGTTCTGGAAGGTGTGGCGTTTCAGCAGGTACTTCAGCTCCTGCCCTCCATTCCAAAAACAAGAATGTTTGGTTAATTGAAGGCTAAATTTTCATGAGGTATGCATGTAAATATTTGTTTTTGCGACTCCGGCCACCGGCTGGCAGTTGAAGGTGTATCCTGCTCTTGCCCAAAGTCAACCAGGATAAGCTCCAGCACACGGCCGTTTAGTGAGCATAAACTGTGCAGAAAATGAATGGAGGATTATACTCTTTCTCAATACTATTTCAATAATTTAAAAAACAATTTAAAAACACACTACCCTTGGCTGTGAGGATTTTTGATTGCTTGTTGGGGCCCACTTGTGATCACATAGCTGGGTTTGCTTGTTCTGTATAAAATAATGAATATACTGCAATATTTGATATCTAGTTTTCTCTAACGACCCCTGAGGGTAATGCTGAGAACCCTGACATTTATCATCATACATTTCCTCATGAAGTCATTTTTATTGTTTTACTCACTTTTCTGAACTATTAGCACGTCTGCCTCGCAGTTCTGAGGTTTGGAGTTCGAATTTTGGCTCAGGCTTTACTGTGTGGAGTTAATGTGTTCTTTTGGGTTTTCTGTGGGTATTGCTCACATTTCAAAAACATGCATGATATGTTACAAGGACATGCGCTACAGAGATGAAGTATCAATTCATCACTATGCAAATTTGTAACAGACAATAAAAAAAAAGAAAGAAATTGATATATACTTATTAACTCATAAAGATTTTGTGCCCAAGTGACCAGCTGATTGGTAGTACAGTGCAATAGACACCAATACTTTTTATTTTCCTACACTGACATCTAGTGGCACTGCTATTCCACTGCACCATTGTTGTGCAAGTACAAGTGAAGGAGAAATTTTTATGTGAATGAAATAAAATAAAAGCAAGGCAGGTTCATGAAAATTTTATTTGCAAAAATTCACAACTGAAAGCAATACTGCTGCAGAGAAAAGGAATACTGACTGCTGGTTTGCTGTATTTTCACTATTTTGCTATTTTTATGTCATAATTTATTTCCTTATTCTTACAATGAGATCATGTATGCACTGTAAACAAGAATTATTTTTTTTGTAAATTTCATAGACATAATCAGAGCATTAGGTAGAGATGTTTCTTTCGCCATTATTTTATGCTGGAATCTACACTTTCAATTCAATTGTCGTATTAGATTTTGTTAAAGAAAAAACATGTACGTCTGAACTGTTTTAGCTGCCTTGCACATTGCGATTAATTTAGTTGTTTGAGAGTCAAAGATAGACTGCTGTGGGAAGGTGTTACTCAGTCTGAGGTAAAATTCTCTGAGAAAACAATAAAAACATTCACATATGGCAAAGCATATTAAAGCAAAGCTTCAACGATAACATAATACCACTGAAGACTAAACATAATTGAAATTGTGTGTACTACAAGACAGCTTGTTACATTTTGTTCCGTCTTCAGTCTTGCAATAAAAATGGACGTTTTTTGTAATTCACAGTATGGCCGAGGTATGTATGTACATCATGGTGGAGATGGAAAATGTACACACGGCATCTACACAAAAGGATTGTATCAAAATGTTCTAAAAATATCTCTGGTTGGTTTCACAAAAAGCAAACTGTATCAAAAGCATTGGCTGAGAGCAAGCAATATAGAAGGCTTTAACGCCACTTTACACAACAAAAAGCAGGACAACCAATCACGTCGCTTTGATTGTGAACCTACAGCATCCCGTACAGCACATGCAATGCGTTAAACAATACAGGAGGAAAAAAAAAAAAAAAAAAAACCTTCACAACTAAACATAAGAGAAACAACCTTAGTTGTACCATTGTGCTTCGTACAGATTAGGCTTGACCTGTCTATACAACAATCATGGGCGTCTTACTTTACGTATGTGCTGAAGCTACAACTGAGAGCAGAGGCATTACAGGGCAAGTGGCTCTGAGGAGAACGATAGAAACAGGACACTTACTAGCATCTTTTTGAACATGTCGTAATTGGTTTGAATTGCAGCTCCCTCTCAACTTCGCTGGCTCTGTGATGTCTCTGACAGTTTGTCTATGTGGCTTGAACACAAGAGATGTATGTACACTGTAAACGTCATGAACCATGAGAACTGCACACAACTAGTGCACTGTAGGATGCACAAAAATTCTAATGAGTTCACTAAGAAGTGTTTTACATTTCTTTGTTCCATTACATTGCACATGCCTTGAAGGAACACTTAGCACCATGCAACCTGAAGATGAGGTGGCTCCCTAATGTATCAAATACAGAAACAGGTCTTTTGTATGTGAGTGTGTGCGTGCGTGTGTCTTTAAAATCATATTAGTAAGATGTGATGTATAAGAGGTGTCCAAAATCATAATAGTAAGATGTGATGGAAAAAGATAACCAACCAAAATTTAATGTAATACTGGGGTGTAATAGTGTTTTTCTTATTTTATAAGGAAATACAGGAGAGTTGACCAGCAACTGGCAGAAAACTGAAATAAATGCATGTAAAGTTGCCAATAACCATTGATGTATGGAAACTCTAACGAATCATCCGCAAGACGTTCAGCTAAGAAATTCTGGAAATATTCAGTTGGACTCTTTTCACAGTAGTAATGTCAAATGTCACGACATTTTGAGTGCTGTAATCTGAACATTTATCTTAATGAAAGAGCATTTTCTACTGTCATAAATGGATATGTAGCAAAATCATTTCTCAAAAATACATTTCTTGTCTTTAAATAATTAGTGGCAACTAGTTTAATCCAATCTGGTTTGAAACTACACAAAGGTTGAAAATATATCTCAGTTTCTTGCTCTATATATTCAAGAGTTATACTTAACATTAACATTCCTATTCATTTTGGTTTCCAACTATTAAATTGCTCGCATTTTAACCCCGAATGCACACAAGAGCTCCAGATGCTTGCTCATGACTCTGTGGTGTCTCATGCAGATAAATGGGCTAACCTCAGAATGGCAAATGAGAATATTTCAGAAGAATAAGACTATTATGTTGCAATTTACATGCTTATTTTGTTATTAGGGCAATGTGAATAAGTACAGGTTTCCTGTTCAACAATCCAGCCTGAGCAAGTCTGCCATGGATCAATATAATGATATGGAGGTTTTTTTTTTTTTTTTTAAAGGGTGACACGTGACATGATGCTTGGTACAGTGGTGTGGACCGCCAGAAGCAGCACAGTGTACAGTGGTGTGTCTCGGTGTGGGCGTGGCCACTGTGCAAGCACTATTCTTCGGAGGCGTGAGACAGCTGCTTTTCATACAGGCTGAGAACGTGATGCACAAACTGGTACTGCTCACATGTCTGGATCATCCCGCCCCTGCCAAACACACATTGATAATTAGCTGAGGCACATCACATACAGTCTAAAACACACACACGTGCACACACTTTAAAGAGCATCACGCAAATATCAATTAATTTTTGCTCGATTATTTTTTTAAATGGCACAATAATTCACACTTTTCAAACTGTTAATGTTGCATTTGTCTGCATCATTCATTTCCACAAGGTTCTGCTCAAACTGCTGTTTCATTTTCGATCCCGTCACAACTGTTCGTGTTTACATAAAACACAAGCAGTTTGTTTTGCATTTCGTTTCCTTTAAACTGTAGATGTGAACTGAACCATGACAGTAAAACAAATGTACTGACCCGTGTCACCTGACACCTGACGTTTCACTGTAACAACCGGCCCCATAGCCAATAGAGGTTTAGCTACAGCATAAACATCCAACTCTTTTCTTGACAGACTATAGACAAGGAAGTAGAATCTAGCACCTGTCCAGACGCAGTTGGCAGGTTGTTCCTAAGATGTCAACCACGCCCTCCATCCTTAGCTGCTTGCAGAGGATGGAGGTGGCGATGAAGCAGCCAGTCCGACCGATTCCAGCACTGCAGACACAATCACCGAGAGGAATGTGTTGTCATAACTTTTTGTTCCACCAATGTGACTCATGCTTCAAAAGATGATTGGTAAAAAAGCTAAGCGTTTGATATTGAAGCTGTTTTATTAAAGTGGGACAGTCACTAAACTGCATGCATGAAGATTTACACATTTTAAATAGATACCTGCAATGCACAATTACAGGGCCACTAGTGGGTGGGGCCTCCTCTCTGGCTCTTTCCACTTCCTGTACCAGCTCTAAAAGAGGTGGGGCTTTATCTGGTGTCTTCTGGTCAGGCCATGAGGTGTACCAGTACTGCCGCAGACTCCGCTCCTCATCTCCACACTTGCCAGTGTATACACACACAAACACATGAAATACACACCAACCCATGGGATCGTATTTAATTGTGTTCCTGACGCAGGAGCACAGTAAAGATTTTCTGATCAGCCTTGTTGCTCAATATGTACATAGGAAATTCAACATTTGAGCGCTGTGTGACAGTAATGAGTGCAGAGTGAGATAGTAGAGTCAAAAAATTATTTCCTCTCCTGAACTGATTTTGGTGCCCAATCGCATTCACAGGCTCTCCTTGTGCCTAAGTCCAACAATGATTAATAATTAGACTTTTCCAGGGACTGCAATGTAAACAAGGGTTAATAAGTAGGTATGAAGTAATAAGGTAGTTTGTCCCAAGAACAGAGGCCAGACCTTTTCACACTACTTTTTTTTATTTGCCTCTTTTAACATATTAATAGCACTTCATGAAATTAACTTTGAGTCACCTGTAATTTTGAGATACTAGCATAGACTAAATCAAACATAAACCATGGACAATTAATCATATGAGCTTACAATGGAATTGTTTACTGTATTGTGAAACATCTGTCCATACGTCTGTCCATCCATGCGTCTGTCTATCCATACGTCTGTCCATCCATACGTCTTTCCGTCCGTCCGTCTGTTCGTCCGTTCGTTCGTCCGTCCATCCACCCATCCACCCATCAATCCATCCATCCATCCATCCATCCATCCATCCATCCATCCATCCATCCATCCATCCATCCATCGCGCCAGCTATCCATGGAGAACATGCAAACTTCAAACAGGAAACCCGGATCTGAGTTTTAAACCCACAACCTGCCGAATATGAAGCAGATACATTATCTCGGCTTATATTATCCGATAAAATAAAAAGTACTTCTGTAAAGGTTCTAGCAGGGTTTTGAAATCTTCAATGAACTTGAAATTTTAGGTACCTCAACACGGAAACCTTGACTGTGAAGCAGACCCGATAAAGTCTGTTTTCAATTGTTGTTGTTGTTTTTGTCACGTTTTTACCCTTTCGTGCCTTACCTTCAAAGTAAACACCCTCAGACTGTAGTCGTCCTCCTGTGTTACCGTGACAACGGTGATTTCAATCCCCTCATGGGTCACAGTGTCCTCAGGCCAGTACTCGGCACATTTCTGGAACACGTCACAGACAAAATAGCACAAAATTCAAGAACACGATGGATCACAAATACCACAATATTATCATCACTAGCACCCAACCTCATTTTTCTCCTCCAAGTTGGTGATCATTACAATGATGGGGGTCCTTTCCTGCCACACCATTCTCCAGAAGTCCCCCACCGTGTTTACTGTTGGACCCTGCGTGGCGATGTATGCACGCTCTTCACCTCCATAACCCTGAATAAAATCATCATTTTGTTTTTACAAAAATATAGATTGTCTTTTGGAAACATTTTGAAAAATATGATGAAAAAAAGCTGACATCATCCACGGATAATGATAAATCAACAATTTGACTTACTTTGAGATAATTGCCATTGATGTAAGTAATGAGGAAATCATCTTCATCTTGTGACTTTAGGATCACTCTGCTGTGTGTGTCTGGAGGTAAGCAGTATTAACAACAGACAAAAGGAAATGGGAGACACATTTTACTTTTCCATCCTGCACAAAGAAAGTCTGCTGATAAAATCCCAACCTAACAACACTCTGTTTTGATGGCCATTGTGATGTGATGATCATTAATAATATTGCTCATCTTTTCAAGGACGTCCCCAAATCCTCACTCAGTATAATCTCTCTCTCTCTTTGTCTAGTGTTAGTCTATATCATTAAATCATGATCATCTTTTCTTATGTTATTAATACCACCAATGAAATGATGTTGGAAATCGCCGTACTCACTGGGTAAGATGGTTTTGTAGCGGTTCTTTCTCACAAGCCCTGGGTAGTTGTACTCCTTAGGGTCCACAAAGTTCATTGGCGTTTCCTGCAAATGGACAAATAACAAACAGGAACAATCAAGGCGCAGCAACAATTAGCTACTGTTATGTGGGAGGTGCAATCCATTCCATAAACAAATTAAAATGTTATTTTGTAATACTTAGCAATTGGATATGATTGAGGATTATATGACTAGTTTGAAATTTTAAACACCAATTGCCTGACAGACTGTCGAATCATCTGTGAGTTTATATGTAAATGAAGCTCAGTATCCATCCTTCTTTCGCCCACTGACAAACAGAGGCAAAGCTTCCGGGTGCACAGAGCTCCGTTGGGTGAACACTAAGAGCGGGTAAGTCCTTGTTTCTTTGATAAGTGTGTAGGTGGCTGAGCTACTCTTGCTGCACTCACATAGAACTCCGCCTGCAGGGCCTGGTCATCCATAGCCCGTGTGTGTAGCATGGCAGGGGTGAGAATATGTGTGCCCTGCCGGAGGTACTCTTGGGCCGACTGGTCCCTTGGGGAAAGCTGGGCTCCATACCCGTAAGGCTCCGTGCAGCCCGGTGTACACATGTCCAAGGTCAGGGAAACATTGGAGCCTCTCCTGTGTGGAAAATGTCAGTTCAAATAAAATACCTACATACAAAGCCTTTGTGGCCGTTTTACCATTGTGCTTTGCATGAATATAATTTAAAAGAGCACCATGGCTTGAAAATTAGTCAGCTACTTAGGCGGTCACAGAACGACTTCAACTTTGGGTTTAATGGTTCGTGTTAACTTCTGAATCGGAAAATGCTATATTTGTTTATGTTAGCCTATTTTAGAGCGACATGAATATAATTTGAAAAATGTTGACATATTCAACAGGATGTAAATACTCTTTGGCAACTGTAACCTGTAAGCATTTTTACTGCTGAGCGCATCCGCGGGTTCAATTCTGGCTCCGGCCTTTCTGTGTGGAGTTTGCATGTTCTCCCCGTGCCTGCGTGGGTTTCCTCCGAGTACTCCAGTTTCCTCCCATGTCCCAAAAACATGGGCCAATTGACCTCTCCAAATTCCCCGTAGGTGTGAATGTGAGTGCAGATGGTTGTTTGTCTTTATGTGCCCTGCAACTGGCTGGCAACAATTTAAGGATGTCGCCGGCTTACTGCCCAAAGTCAGCTAAGTTAGGCTCCAGCATGCTCGGGATATCAAAAGCTGTGCTTTGAAGTTCCACAAAAAACAGCAATTTAAAAAAAAGAATGCACAAGCCACATCGATGCAACAACAAACTCCTTGGGGATGGAAACAAACCTCTCTTGAAGCCCCACCGGTGTGACTGTGAGAGTTGCAGCATCTCCCTCTGGCTTGCTGTCGGTTCCCATTTCAAAGACTGGAGTCTGAGGAACGGCATCCAGATCCATCAGGTCCTCTTGGGCGTCCGTCCACTCTGACAGGGTGAAGGAAGGCTGACGGCTCACAGACTGACGTCTGTCTCCAATGTCTCTTGAAGTGCTTCCAGGTGGCCTCAAGCCAGTGCCGTATCGCCACCTACACACCATGTGGACGACCTGAAGATAGATGAATGAAGGAGAATGCGATATGTAGCCACTTGTCAGTCAAGCATACCATTTCAAGAAAAAAAATGTCAAGAATGTCTTTAGGATTCCATAAATAAAGCATAAATTGATCATGAAAAGCGATTTAATCTCCATCTGCAGTAATTCACAACAATCAACAAACACAGTTAGCCATAACTAAAACCACACAAATAATTAGGTAACAGTTTACGATTACGTAGTAGTGGTGGGAAAAGGATGCAAATCTTTTGATTTAAGATCTATGGCAGCAATAACCTCAACCAAATGTTCTCTGTCATTGGAGATCAACCCTGCACAATGGTCAGGTTGAGCCCCCCCTGATATACTACAGTATGATGAATAACTAGTTTTGAAATTAAAAACTAGTACAAACTGTTAAATAAAATAAAAAAAAGAACGGTAATAAAACTTGTGAGCAAGATCTCTATTTGTAAAGACAATGCGTAATTTTAGTATTGACACATAAAGTCGATGCAGAATTTGTCTTGGCGGGCCAAATATAATTATACTGCAGGCCAAATTCGGCCCATGGGCCAGCATTTGACACCCCTGCTCTTTTCTCTTTGCTCTTTTATTTTTCTTCTGTTAAAAACATTCTGTTGCTGATTTACTCCTGTCCATTGGGTCATTGGCTTTGACATAGTATCATGTCAAAACTGTGATTATCGCTAATGCTAGTTCAACTACATAAGGAGGCCAGAGTGGTGGAAAAGAACAAACACTGCGGAGACTTCAAGCTCATTTCAGTTCAGGAGTACGGGAGGCATGGCTAGCCGGTTGAAAACAGAGATGGAAATCGTGCATCCTCTTATAAAAATCTCTTCCTTTTTCCCCCCGAATCCCCAAAAACCTGAATCATGTATCAAACTATGGGTCAGAAATCGAGACAGCAATCAAATTGTGATTATCTCTGGGGTATTGCTACAGACCTGTTTCACAATTTTATTCCTTCAATGCTAAGTATATCCGATTCAGTGATCGTCAATTGCCCTGTATCGAAACACACTTAATATACGCAACACATGCACACAGTCATCACAATAATTGACCAAAATGCACATCAACATGCATTAAGTAAGGTTATTACTCATCTAAGAATGACAAAGGTGTGGAATTGGGCATACAAGTGTGTTACATAGTTTGTGCATACCATAGAAACACAGATGGTCACTCCAATGCCTACAGTGGCGTAGATGATCCATGTTTGTTGTGTTGTGTTTACCACATCCTTCATAGACTGACAAGAGCAGAGAGAGAGAGAGAGAGAAATTGAACACTGGATGTATCACATCTTTGCATTTTGCTTTCATACGTATATACAAGACACAACCTTGAACTTTTTGCTGATATCTGTATTTACTATTGTTGCCATGCTATACAAACTCAGCTAGGGTGATATGGGAAGTCTGTAATAAGTCACATAGTCACATATCTTATCCTAAATGAAATGATGTAAAGTATCAAAATATGACAGTCCAACAAATAAACTGTTGATTATTTACAGCCATTCTGATGGCGTATAAAGAAAACCAATCAGATTGTGTCATTTCTCAAACTTACATCCATTCCAAATATTGGGTGGCAGGGTAAGACAAAGCCCAGATAGAAGTCGATGACCTGGAGGGCTTTATAGATGGAGGCGAAGGGCCCGTTTCCTTCCACCACAAAGAACATCCAGTACCCCTGAGAAGACAGAGCCAAGGTAGACTGTCACAGCGCTGCCCTTCATTCACATGAGAGCAGCACCAAGGCTGTTTTCAGGTGAAAAGAATGGAGCAAAGAAAAGAGCATGGCCAGTTACACAACCATTGAAAAAGGTACAAATTGTCCAAGTGCAGTCTGGTATCCTAATCAGTGGTGGATTTTCAAGGCCTCTCTTATTTCAGTCTATTGTGTACACAGCGATGCGAGGTTTTGTGTGTGATTTAAAAAGGCAGGAAGAAAAGGACAAGCACCTTTCCCATTCCTATTAGTGGACATGTTGATGATAATTCTGCTTATTCTAATCATTGTGAGTGTGTCTTTTAACAGCAACATAGGCCATAGCTATTCTACAATAGCTGACCTTGTAATTGGAACTGGACTCTTGTTAAAGAAGTTTTATGGTAGCCTATACAGTAGATATGCAAATCATGTATGTTACATTTTGTTTTCTTCAAGGGTTGCACAAAATGAAATAATCTGGATTAAGATATATTTTGAAGTAGAGGATACATACATACCAAAATGTAAATGATTTTATTGTGTGTATTATGCAACCACTTGACAAAATGATATGGATTATGAGTACACCGTAAAAAAATAAAATAAATAAATAAATAAAAAAAATGGGAGGTGCACACTGGGATCCATGTATTGGTTGACAGCCATTTTTTTCCATCCATCCATCCATCCATCCATCCATCCATCCATCCATCCATCCGCACTGCACGTCCTCACTGAAGTCAGGTGAGTGAACCATTGTGTGCATCTTTTTTTAGTTTCATTCCACATCCATTTGCATCCATTCACATACCGTGACTTGGGAGATGACAAAGAGGGCGGCCCAGTAGTGGAACTGGACCACCAAACTGTAGACTTTATGCAAAAACACTTCTTCTTGTCGTGAACTTTGCCCCTCTGTGCTTTCATCTTTTCTTCCGAGCAATTCTTCCGTTTTTGAGGCTCCATCTACTCTTTTTCCTGTCTTTGTGGGCTCATCCAGCCAAACAGGGTCCTCATCAGGCCTTAGGAAGATGGAGTCCTCGGTGTGGGAGCGGGTGGAGCTGCTCAGGCGTCGGGTCATGATCCTCCTGTCGATAGAAGGCTCCTACGTATCGTGAAGCATTTGACACATTAATGCTGCGTACACAAGGCAGTTGAAAACAGTTCAAACTACATGGCAATCAATACACAGTACAGATTCCAATGGACAAACGTCAATTGGTGAAATTGTGGTCTATTACAGATGTTTGAAATAAATAAATAAATAATAAATAAAAGCACTTGCTCTGAAACATCTAACTATCCACTGTGGGTCATTGTTACTTATTACTTAGCTTACAAACAACAAAATAGTGTACATAATATCATTATTTCCAGTTCAATGACCTTCTCATTGCCTCTCACTGTGTTTGTCAGTTTGTGTGTGATGGGTGTGATATTTGAAATGAGAGCGAACGAGTGAGTGGGGATGTGTGTGCGTGTGTCAGTGCGCGCGCATGTGTGTGTGTTTGTGTATGTGTGTGTGTGTGTGCATGTGAGTGAGCGAGAGATTCTCCATTGTGGAGGGATGAGTCAGGGGTGATGTGTTTACAGCCCTGTCCGTCGCCTTGGCAACAGAGTGGCTCTCATCCCTGTCATCCGTTCTGAGCATTATCATCTACTGACAACAGACACTCACTCACATATATGCATGCATGCGTGCGTGCACACACACACACGCACACACTCACACACACACACACACACACACACACACACACACACACACACACACACACACACACACACACATGCACACGCAAAGAAATGGTCCTATTATTTTTTAAATGAACATTACACTACCTTGTTTCGTATGAAATTGTGTATTAAATGTTGCCCTTTCTGCATCCATTGCAGCCTACTCAAGGTTGTCAAGGTTTTTCAGTTTTCCTCTACTTTCCTGAGTTTTCCCTTGCTCTTCTGGGTGTTAAGATAAGGGGATGTTGAAAATATTTGTCAACTGTGGGCAATGAAGCCCTTTGAGACATCTCTATGATCAAGGGCTTTACAAACAAACTTGACTTGACAATTCCATTTTTTGAAAACTAGCTGGAACTCAATACTTAGTATTGCTGGCAGTAAGTCACATTTGTTTCCACGGAGGTTGCTTTTTGTCACGGATTTTGTTCATGACCTTTATAGACTGAATTTATCTGCAAAGCCTAAACTTTGCCCGATTTGGTGGGCAGTATTAGGCCTATGCTTTTTGCAGAGCTTCATCAAGCTCTTGCTGGAATAGTATGCAGTCTTCGACAGGGAGATTTTTCTGCAAAGAGATTCAGACTCGTGGTGCCTTTCGGCAAAGCTCTCTATTTGGTGTCTGATTTACATTACCACCCTAACCTATGGTCACGATCTCATGCGATGTGTCATGACCAAACGAGCAAGATTAGGGCTGAAGTGACTGAAATGTGGTCCCTCCATTCCGAGTCCATGCTTTCCCTTTGAGGTGTAAGGTGACAAGCACCATAAAGCCGCTGGTCCTCCTCATTGATTGGATCCAGTTGAGGTCATTTGGGCATCTGGTTAGGGTACAGTTTCCGATGCCTCTCCTTCACAATTTGACCAGGATAAGGAACTCAAGATTTCACACCAGACCAAACCACTGGTGTATCTCTGGTCTGTGGTTGTATTTGACTTTAAGTCTTTACCTTATTGTCATTGTGAACTTTTTTGTACTCCAGTGGAATAACAACTTTGAGTCATCTCATCCACATGCAAAATCTATTTTGAGGTCCAAGCAGTGAGCAATTGATGCAATACAATTTCAGTTTAAGCTTTGTGATGGTATTTGAATGTGAAAGCTTGTCAAGTAGTTTGCAACTATTATTATTTTTTTGATTTATCAATGACTACAAATAAGACAAAAGATACGGAAAGCAGCCAGTCGGTCGCATGGTTCACTCACTTAAGGTAGAGCGAAGAAAAGGATGGCGTGGGAGTCAGATCACATGATGAAGATAAATCCTGTATCTTGCCGCAACCAGTCAACCTTGGCCATTGAGAAGCAACCTACAAGGCAGAAGATGTCAGACATTCTACATATGAATAAAGACATTATTAGACCGTCTAAAGACAACCTAAATCATTTCCCAAAAATACCCACGGAAGCCTGGTTGTGACTCAAGCACGAGCAGTCCTGGTGAGGCAGGGTTAGTAATGCTCCATCTGAGTAGCACTCTTGTCAGCTGCCAGCTGTGCGATCATGCGAGGATGTAAGGTGACACGGTAAACTGTTAATGTCTTCCTTCTTTTCCTTCCCTCACTCTCCCTTGCAAAGAGGCAAAGTTAAATCCAGCCGGACACCCTCCCCAAAAACATTCCGATTGCTCCAGTTTGCAATCTGTATGCACGAGCTCTCTTTTCTCTCGTCTGCAATGGTTTCACTCCGCGCCATGCTGTGAAGAGCTCCGAGCTAAATCAGACCACGTCCCCGTGTGTGTTTACAGGTGATGCATGCGATGAAGATACACCGCTGAGTGTTTTTCTCTCTCCGCTTGCTGTGAAGGTGATTTTGAATTGATGACACCAGTTCGCCCAGCCTGTAGCCATGGCAACAGGCGTACATACAACATACATGAATGCAAAGGCGAACGCTGGGGAAAATTGTGTGTAGGAGGAACTGTGAAATTTCGCAGGGTGCAGATGGGCAGGTGAGTGGATACAGGGATGAATGGGAAGCGCAGTAGGCTGAGTTACTGAGTGACGCAGTGAGGCTGGCGTTTTGGTCACCATGGCAACCCAGATATTATAATGAGCACTCACACGCCCATACACACTCAACCACAGGCTCAAGCGGGAAAAAATCATGTTCAAGTTTGTCAACTAATACTGGTTCTCTTTGCTTTTCAAGGTAAAAGTCTTAGTGTTTAGAACACTTTGTCGGTTTCCCGGTGTTTTATAATTAACTGGTATATTTCTACTATTATGATCAGATAATTCAAAACCTAATTCATTTTAGGTAACATGTAATATTTGTGGTGGCTATGAATGATAGCAAAAAAAGTGTTTGAAGGTAAGCATGAACTAAGAATATATGTTGTCTATATTTGTGGTAGAACTCAACTTCAAGTTAACTTTAACTTCACAACATCATGCACTCACATGCACACATACATATCTGTTGTAAACAGTGAACCCTGAAATGACTCACACTCTGGGCAAATTCATTTTGAACTACATCGTATTTTGGAGCTTGATGAATGGACAGAGGAACGGACGGACGGGTTGAGGGACGAGCAGATGGATGGAGGGATGGACGGATGGATGAACGATAGACGGATATACGGATGGACAGATAGATGGACGGATTTTCTATTGATATAGATAGATAGATGGATAGATGGATAGATGGATAGATGGATAGATAGATAGATAGATAGATAGATAGATAGATAGATAGATAGATAGATAGATAGATAGATAGATAGATAGATAGATAGATAGATAGATAGATAGATAGATAGATAGATAGATAGATAGATAGATAGATAGATAGATAGATAGATAGATAGATAGATAGATAGATAGATAGATAGATAGATAGATAGATAGATAGATAGATAGATAGATAGATAGATAGATAGATAGATAGATAGATAGATAGATAGATAGATAGATAGATAGATAGATAGATAGATAGATAGATAGATAGATAGATAGATAGATAGATAGATAGATAGATAGATAGATAGATAGCGTGATAACTTGATCTGATAACAGAAACAAAATATAATTTAAAAAGGAAATCTAGCCATGATAATATGGACACATATAAAGAGGATTTAAGATGTGTCAAAGCTGATTTGATCTGGTTTCTCAATGAGGGTCCTCCATCTTTGAATCCTTAAAAACCCCCGCCCCCCTCATCTTCATATAGATCATTTACATTGTATTGATCTGCACTCTTTGACACATCAAAGCAAGTGGAAACAAAACCATTCAAGTTAACGGGATCCTGGACTAGGGGCCGGCATTAGAAGGGGAACAAGGGGAATTACTGTCATTATTTTTCTCTTTGAGTGACAGATGGCTCATGTTTTAATGGATGTTCCTGATGATCCTTCTTCCTCTGTCTGGAAAATAATGGAAGCATAACAGCATGTCACCATGTGCCCATTCTATTTTTATATTATTGCACTGCTTTCCGAAGGTCTGGTGTGCAGGTTTTACTAACCATTTCTAGTGGCTTCTTTCCTTTTTTTCAAAGGGAAAATAATAGGGGGACATCAACCGCTGGCAAGAGGCATGCAGTATAATAACAGTATTTTATCCTTAAATTCACTTTGCAATGGCAGTGTAGTAAACCACAGAGATTTTTACAAGACGTATTCTTAAATTCTGGAGCTAGTTTTTAGGTACAACATTGTTTCCTTCTTCCTGGTCAAAACATCGCCTACTTCATTGCTACTTGTTGCAACAATGTACAGTTCAACAATATCAGTCTTAAACGTCAGTACGTAAGTTAAACAAAATGTATCTTAAATATATATAGTGATATATATATATATATGCTTGCTCACTTACATTAGACAAGACCAGCCATCTTAAAATGTGATCATTTTAGCAATACCAGTTTGTCTTGTTTTTCTGCAATTCTTGATCCTTGGTATGCATTTAAAATACCATGGCAACTGTAAAAATGGTGTAAATTGTTATGCTTTATGTTGAATGTGTCATCTGGTGGAGCTAACGGGGCAGCACCCACTTTGCCCCGAATGACAACAACTCACTACAGACCATCTCTATACTCACTACAGACCATTTCTATAATGTCAAGAATAAAATGTACAGCTACAGCAGTATTTCCTCTTTTTCATGCTGACTCAAAGCTGAGTATCATGTGTGGAGCTGAAGTGCTAAAGAGGACGGATGCCCTTTCTGAAGAGTGATGATAGAACGGAAACATGAGATGGAGTCACCTGGGCCAAGACCAAGCTCATTGACCTCTCATAGATGATCATTAATACAAACAGTAGCTTACAAGGAATGACCTTGGAGTTCAAATGTGATATCCTGCAAGTGCATTGTGATGGGACGCAATTAATCGCCATCATTCGTTTACCAGACACAGACTTTCTGCAACATTTGTAGGAATTAAAAGAAAAATCTCATCTCCATCACATGTAAACATACAATTTTGCTTAAGCTGTACTGCATGAATAATTAAAATATACTGCATAGCAAATGGATTTACAGGCTGAAGGAGTTAAATCTGCATTTTGCGGCGACAGAAAATGATATGACATGAATGCGCTGCATCACAACACCGAAGGCAAGAATGGCAATCCCGGGCAGTCATTCATACTTGGACAAAAGACCATTCATATCACGTTGCTATCTACGGTGTGCTCAAGCAAACCACACGAAGCAGACAGGGATGGATTAGTAATGAATCACCCATGGGAGGTGGACTGTTGCATCTCTCGCTGGTAACTCCCCCATCGTCTCACACACACATACACACGCATCACTAAAGCTTTAAATGATAAGAAAACAATGTGAAAATACAAGGTTGATGAAGAACCAACCTGTTGTTCATGCAGGCTACATCATGGTACCTTTTCACAGCCAGGAGAACACAGCAGCCATATGAACCACGGGGGCTTCATTGTGCTATTGGTATTCACCTCATGTCGCACAACCACAGACGGAGGAAGAGGGGGGGGGGGGAACCGAGCGAGGAGAGGGAGGGCCGGACCACTCATCCCCAGTCTTAAGTCTGGTTAGGATAAGTCTTCTTACCTGACTGAGCTTTCCTTCAAACGGCCATCTGGCGCTCTTTTCCCTCTGAGCCAAAGAGCAGCAAGCCAAACACCAATTCCTTTGCTGCTCCCCTGCCTGCTGGAGATGGAGCGTGCTCGCATGCGAGGAAGAGACCGACCGACCGACCGACTGACCGACGGGGACGGGTTGGAAGATGCGTGCGAGGTTAGCGGAGGCCAAGGGGACTTATGCGCTGGGTGTTTGCGTGTGATGGGTTGGCTATTGTTTGTATCCTGGAGCAGAGTGGCAGCAGCAGCTTCATCTAGGTATATGCAGCAAGAGGCTGTGTGGTAGCCTTGGCAACAGAGCGAGAACGAGGGAGTACGAGTGAGAGAGGAGAGAAGGAGAGAGAGGGAGAGAGAGGGAGGGAAAGTGGATTCATCACATAAATCTTCCAATATTTTGCTTACTATAATGTGCTCAACTCATTTGTTTTACATTCATACAGTTTTTAATACGACAGCAGTGGTGTCCAAACTGTGGCCCCGGGGGGCCATTTGTGGCCTGATGTCCATTTTCAACCATATATTGTAGAAATAATATTTGAATGTTATTTTTCATTTTTTTAGATGGTGGGGGTTGGATGGTCAACTGTAAAAATGTGGCTGTTTAAAAAGTGGAGAGAGAAAGAGGACTACCACCAATCCTACTGCAAACTAAAATTTCTAGCTGGAGATGTACATCAGCCATTATCTGATGGAAAATGCATACAATATTTCACTAGATTTTATATTTTATAACTATTTCAAACAAAAAATGTCACGGAAGTACAAACAATTTTCAATATGGCAATTGCCAATTACAACAATTAATTCCAGTCCTTTTCCCTAAACTTGATAGTCTGAAACAGAAGCTGCAAAACTAAGACTGAGGCATGAATCGAGCAAAGTGATTACGAATTGTGAGGTAGGTTTGTACGGATGTTACGGGGACATCTAGTGTTCACTTCTGGATTGACTTCCAGCCAAGTGGATGTCTCCTATGTACATAGTAACGGAAACATTCCTGACTGTTAGAAAATAATCTCACTGTTGCATTATTTAATTGTGTTAGGGATCTCAATTTATTTCATAGCATTTCTCATCTTAGCAAATACATATCTCAGTTTCCAAAAGGAGTAAAAATACTTTCAAGTTTGATATATTATTTTTGGTTTCAAAATGCTCTGTAGTAAATACAAATCGAGATGTCATCTGCTTGATGTTGTCATGCCATTTGATTATTATCTGCGTAAAGGAATTTTATGCAGGAATTGAAATCAAATATATCAAATTCATTATAGAATGTTGAACAGGGGATGCTTTGAGAATAATTGTCAATTGATTGTCTATGTGAAGCCCTTTGAGACTGCTTGTGATTTAGGGCTATACAAATAAACTTGACTTGACTTGACTTGACTTAACTAAATTGGCAATAAACACATTTCTTCAAACATTTTGAGCAACAGATAATTCCGTAACACACAACCGACTGTACCCTGAGAAATTTACATTTTATTCTGTCCCAGAAATGAAAGAAAAAGATGGCCAAGCTGTTGGTGGTAAAACTAGAGCGAAGAGTGGGCACATGAGCAGAGTATAAGTGAGAAAATGAAAACTGTGACTGCATCTAGCCTGGGTGTGACTGACAGGAAAGATGACTCCTTTGGTCTCACACCCAGCAAAATGTTTTTATACTACGAGTGTGAAGCGGAAGTGGGACATTTTCAGATCTTCCTCCCATTTTCATACAGTGACTGTTACTACATGTGTGTTTGCTGCTTGTGTGAGTGAGTGTGTGTTTGTGTATGTACGTATATTTTTCCTGTAAAGCAAAACAGTAAAAATCTAAATTGGGAAGTAGAAAATAATCACCAGGGCCCAGATCCCTTGCTAGTCATTCTCTGATGGTAACCATCCACCCATGGAAACAACATCATTTCAAATATTGAACTTGTTTACTCTGACATTTCAATCCAAACAACACAGCGCGACAATGACAAATATAAACACAACATTCGTCTGACATAGGGGCAATTATGACAATTTGCTTGGCATAAACAAACAACTGAGGCACATGGTTGTGGAGATGGGGAGATGAGATGGGATAGCAAAACAGGGATAACGTCTGTTATGAGAACATTGCTCAAGCATAATTGCGTCAAGCTAAAAACAAATTTAAAGGGATACTGGTCTTGGTTGTACAGATGGTAGCGCAAGTGTCGATTGTATTAGGGAAAATTTTTGTCATCACTGTGTTCCATGGTATGTTTAATACATATGGACAACATCGTCACTTGACTTTACACGCATATTTTGGAAATGTAGGTTTGAGAAAGAGAAAAGGCTGAGATATTATTGGGTGAAAAATCAAACATTCATGCACGCATGCTAAAAGAAGCGCACCCAATCACATTCAAACTCATGTCAAATTGAAGTCAGCAAACACCTGATTTACCTGAAATAAATTCCAGACGTTGTAGTTGTGGGTTCTTGACATTTTTTGTTGTTTTCTAGGAAAAGTCTGACGGTTTTGTGCGAACATTGCAAGCGAATTGTTCATAATTTTGCTCCATATTAAAGCTCAGGGTGAAAAAAAAAACCAACACCCTAAATGACCCCTAACCTCAAACCAGTTACTTTTTGGGCAAAAACAAATAATACAGAGGATCACATTAAGTTCAGTGTGTCCTTTATAGTTGTATTTTTATAGTGTTGTTTATTTAAAATTTGATTGCAAATTTTTATCTGTTTTGTGGTATCACTTACAGTATACAAAAACAGGGCCACACGCCTTTTGGTAGAAGACATGCCAGAACACAAAAAATCATTCTACATACTGTTTGATGATGTTCTTTTTTATTTGCAAATCCCAAAACCAGTGGGACTCGCAATTCTTCGACGATCAGTTCTGACACTGACAACAATAGTTGGTAGTGAGCAGCAATCTACATGTCGTTGACAATGTGAAGTAACCAAATCTTAAAAAAAAAAAAAAAACGGACAATGGAAAACCTCGAGTCATGTTACTATTCCGAATTATCAGCACACAGAAGGCGGTGGAAAAGGTGGTATTTATTGAAATGCCTCGAAGGCATCCTCCCACATTGTTTCATGACCTTAACACAGAAGGAAACTTGCCTTCTTGCCGTGTACTAACTTCTTCGAGACTATGGCTTGAACACTTTATTATCATTGATAAAACATCCATTAAGAGTTCATGGCTGACAGCCAATACATACAAGCATGCATTTGTGCATTCTTCCATTGTCTTCTTTATTTTCTTTGGAACGTCAAACGCTTTGGTTTATTTCCTGCTTATAACATCTTTGAAGGAGGGAAACCACTCATCTTATCAGCCCGATGTTTGGAACTCCAACAAGGTCTTTGTGCCGCACGTCTCTTTGAAGATCTTTCCAACCACATTGCTAAAACAGAGGACACAATTAGAAGTTTTCTTTTGAGGGGTGAGGCGCTTAGGATTACATAACTAAATTGTATAATATTTCAAATTGCATACTGCAACACACACACACATTAACACACATAGTGGGGCAAAAAAATATTTAGTCAGCCACCAATTGTGCAATTGTGCATGACATTCTCCCAATCCTCTTCTGGATCATCCAAATGCTCTCTAGCAAACTTCAGACGGGCCTGGACATGTACTGGCTTAAGCAGAGGGGACACATCTGGCACTCCAGGATTTGAGTCCCTGGTGACATAATGTGTTACTGATGCTAGTCTTTGTTACTTTGGGGCCATCTCTCTGAAGGTCATTCACTAGATCCCCCCGCTGTGGTTTTGGAATTTTTGTTCACCGTCTTTGTGATCATTCTGACCCCACGGGGTGAGATCTTGCGTGGAGCTCCAGATCGAGGCCATTATTGACCAAATAGTTTCACCATAGTTTGCAAAGAAATTCTTTAAAAATCAGACGATGTGATTTTCTGGATTGTTTTTTTTTCATTTTGTCTCTCATAGTTGAAGTGTACCTATAATGAAAATGACAGGCATCTCTCATCTTGTAAGTGGGAGAACTTGCACAATTGGTGGCTGACTAAATACTTTTTTACCACGCTGTGTGTGTGTGTGTGTGTGTGTGTGTGTGTGTGTGTGTGTGTGTGTGTGTGTGTGTGTGTGTGTGTGTGCGCGCGAGGGACTTTTTTTGTATGTTTGTAATTGTTTATAGACGCCACAAGAGAGTAAAAAGGGTAAAATGGGACTTTTGTATGTTTGTAACTGATTATAGATGCCACAAGAGGGCGACAAAGCTGCAATAATGTCTAAATGAAGCTCCTCAACTCACCTCAAGATACTTCCTTGTCAGAAAGATTTTAAAAGATGGTGACAAAACAACACTGTTGAGGGAATGTCACACTTAGTGTATTTTCTAATATTGCAGCGAGTGAAACAAAAAAAAAACATATCTATGGCTCTATTGAAGTGTTGAAGTAAAGAGTTGCACATCTTTATTTATGTGCAGAGGCAAGTCTAGTTGACCATGTTGTAGATTTATCAATTCACCAAATGTCCTTGCAAAAATCCCATTTGTATTCCCATTTGAAATACTTCTCCTTATACTTCACATACACAGCAATATCATCACCTTTGTCCACTGTAAAGAAGATCAAGATAACTTAAAGGGAGTTTTTCTGCAAATATTTTCCTTGGCTTCTCTGTTGAGTACCCTCGAAAGGGGACGATGCATTCCTTCACCGTCTGTGGCCAAGTTATGGTCGGAATGTGGAGCGACTCCTTCAATTCTGCTTGACCAACTTTCCCTCCGTGTTGATGATGGCGAGGAAGAGTAGGAGGAGGCGGGGGGGGGGGGGGGGGGGGGGGAGGAGAGGGAGGGGAGGGGGGGGGCGGTGTCCACTACTTAATGCAACTTTCGCCCAATGACGCGCTCCTCCTTGTTCCCACAGAGAAACAATTTCCCCATCTTACTTAGCCCTTCTTATGTCGTGACAAAGAAACAACAAAGACGTGATTTTCGGCATGTCAAGTGGGTAAGAAAAAAAAAAGTTTTTACGTGAACTTTGTTTGAATAATAGTAGTCATGAAGACGTCGCAGCTGCGCGTCATCGCTTCTCTGTGGAGTTTTCTTCAGTTCAGCGCACTCATAAAGGTAAGACTAATTTCTTTAGCGCTTTCAGTCACGTTTGAGAAGAACGGAGGTTTTCCAAAAGTGCCACTTTGCTTGGATTAAAGGAATGCTCAACCAGTCAAGAATGGATGAGTGCACCTGTTGCGTTTCAGGCTGACTGTTTCGCTACTGGTGCAAAGTTTGCGGAGAAATTTCACACAAGGATGGAGTTTTGTTACAATGGCTGCAATCATGCTATGAATGGGATTTTTTTAATCTGGGTTAAATCCACGTCATCGCATCATAAATACTGTGACATTTAGTTAAGTCAAAAAGGTTAACAATGGTTGACTGTGAAGCAGAAGACAAGACTGGAGTGTATTAATTTAGATTTAGAATTCTGGTTACAAACAATAAGTGAAGTTTCTTGAAAATAAATAATAAAAATGAAAAATTCTAACAATAATAATAAAATAAGAAATATAAGAAAAATAAGAAAATGTTCCATAATACTTGCACACATTTTTTTATTCAAATGTCTTTATAAGTGTAGCATCAGATATTTTATGATTTAAAATTTGCATATTTGAATGTAAGTGTGAATCCAATTCATCACCTGGAAGCCTGTGGGATACAATAATGGTCAGATTTGACTGACAGTGTCAATGAAGTTCAATCAATCGATCGACTGACCAACTCAAAATGCTTCACATAAAAATAAATGCATAATATTGTGGTTGTAGTTTGCACTCAAAATGGTTCACATAAAAATAAATGCATAATATTGTGGTTGTAGTTTGCTGTGATGAACTTCATTGCCAGACTAACCCTAACCCTAACCCTAACCCCTAACACTAATACAACTTCAACCACAACAACATATTGCCATTGTACGCATTAATAGTATAAATCTAATATTTGTAAAGGTGGGATTAATAATACAGCACTTACATTGCCTACATTTGCATCATAAAGTGTAATGTAATGAAGTGTCGCAAAAGTATAGAGGAGAAGCATGGTTATCTATACTGGTTTGTGGATATGTAATATCCAGAGTCATCTAGATTCATCCAGAGTAAACCAGTGTAAAAAATGCATCCCAGTGAAATGTCATTACGTAAATCTGTGTCTGTGGATTGGCCCCACCTGTCCTCGCTGCACTGGTCTTTCAGGATAGAAAAAGGCGAGAGGGGGTGAGAATGGTATGCGGATGTGCGTGGCCAATACCGATGGGTCAGGATTGGAATGAGATACAGTTTACATCACTACCAGTTTTTAGCGATCCAACCTGGTAAAGAGAAATTCGAATTGTTTCCAGTAGTATCTTCTACTTCAATATCTGTCAATGGGCTGACTTTACATCCAGTATGTATGACACAGCAGTGACAACAATGACAAGTGTCCATTGTCTCATCGTCGACATGGTGCATTTAGCCTTACATAAGAAACCACACTGCAATATAACATCCTGTTCAGTTTTGTGCACGTTAAGGGCCATAACACATTCCCACCATCTCTCGGCTGTGTGCACTGGAGTGAACGCAGAAGTGTTTTATTTCTGTAGTGTACAACTTGTAACTGAGGAAGTTGGGCTGAACATTCACAGTATGCCAACTAAAGGTATCATCAGGTTGTTATTGAATTTGTATAAAACACAAAAAGACAGAAAGCAATAAGAGTCCATTTAAAGAACAATGTATATTATGAAGACCTGCGAGAAATGATGAACTGCTTCGATCATGAGTTGTGTTGATATCCGTAGTTCACATGATCTCATCAGTTCACATAGATTCTCATTATACACTGTATTTTAGTCGACTCCTTCAGATCATAGCAAACCTCATTATTAGCTTTACACAATATTGAAACAATTCAACAAGGGCATATTTTGTTGGAGAAAAAACCCCCAATATATGCAACAAAGGAAGTTCAACCTGAAAAGGGGAAATATTAAAGTTCCTCTTTTTTTTTTTTTGCATGCTGATACTATACCCATATGTTTCTTCATCTCTTACCATCAAACAAGAATAGAACAGCATACTTAACTCTGATTTCTTTTAAAGGAGACACTTTGTGATTTTATTTTTTTTCTCAATTTCTCAGTTTTTAGCGTTTGGCCCTCTCCACTTTCCTAATGCTCTGAGACGTAGCAGTTCCTATATAGTAATAAAGTTGATGGCATTTTGTTAAAAGAAGGTGGACTCAGTCTTATTGAGCTTCAAGCAAACATATCTGTTTGCAGCCACTTCCCATTGCATGTTAACCACATGAACGCTTCCTGTAAATGCGTGGCTCAATGTCATACAACTACAATCATTCTTCAAAGTTCATGTATACATCACTCAGTCATATGTCAACTTCAAACGCCCGCAGCAAATATTAAAACGATTGTCTTCAATATTTTAAATTTTATGAACAAAAAACGTCTTCCTCGCCAGACGACATCTTACTGACAAACACGCTAGTTACTGTCCATAACGTCCCAAATATTGCCTCGTTCCTTTTCATAATTTAACAGGTTGACAAATACTAAAGTCTCCTACACACATTTAAACAATAGCCCGTAAATAAGGTGGATAGAACCAAAAAAGAAACTTGATGTACTTATATAGCGATTGACAGCAATTCGTGTTTTTCGAGGAGACTTATTTTTTACAATGTATATCAATTCCCGGCATCTTACTAACACCTGTTGCATGTTCATCTGGGAATACCCAAAGGTCTTATAGAGCACTTGACACACCCTATTTTTTGTCTTGCTGAAATCACGCCATTTGATAGGGGAAGAAACCCTTTCTCATTTAAGTGAGCCAGGTTTAATCCTACAATAAGGATGAATTTTGGACTCTGGCCATAAATTAAAAAGGGCTCTGGAACATCGGCCTGCATATTTAGCCATGTTGCTGGCGGAGAAATTCTTCTTCGGGTTGGTTATTATTACTGATAAAAGAGTTACTTAGTTGTTAAACTTAATACTTGGATGGACAGGTACTTACTATTTATATACAATAGATTGAAAAGTAAATTTTAAATGCTATGTTCCCTTTAAAGTAGCTAAGCAGCCAATAAAGGTTTTATTATGGTGACTTTTACTTTCCATTATGTACTTTTCGAAATGAAAAAAAAAAGAATACAACACTTTTTTTTTTGCTAATTCTTTGTTGCAAATCGTATGCTCTGTTGATTGATGTTTGTTAATATTTGAAACGGGAAATTTGCCATGACTTCATACTGTCCAGTTGAACCTATTGTGGTACACACCAGCTCAAACCAGAACTGAATAAGCACAATGCTTCCTTGTGTCCCTTCATCTGATCAATTAGTTACCAACCCTGTGAACTTCTGAGAGGTCAGACGGTTTGTTTCATCAAAACAGCATTAGGCTTAGCGGGGAATCTGGCCTTCTCATTCCAGGGGAAGAATTTAGTCCTATGTTGGGGTTCAAAATACTAAAATATATATTGACACGTATTACCTGTAAACTGAAGATAAATGTGACATGAATTGAAAAGCCCTGTGCCTGCTTAATGACCAATAAGTACTTCAAAAATCAACACAAAACAGTACAGGGGCGGCACATGCGAACTAACTTGATCCTCACGCTCAAATGATTCAGGAAAAGTACAACACTTTGCATGAGTTTATCATAGTATGGAGCGAATGGCCATGCCTTTATATGGTTTCATTCACTCTCAGCCGGGCCCACTCAAATGAAAAGGTGGTGACACTGCTATCAGTGGGAAACATCTTAGAACAAGGAAATGGAACGTTTGGTAACTTGGCCTGTAGTGAGTATCGACACTATTCTGTGTGTACATACCACTTGTCATTTGGTTCATGCTACTTTTCCTTGCTGAACAAATGACGTATGCAAAAGCGTAATAATACTGTAGTCGTAAAACTGGGAAATAGAATAAATACAAGTGAATAAAAGTCTCTGTCGAATGCTTTTTGTCTAACTGTAGCTAAATGAGCAAAATGTTCCACATAATTGTCTGAATCACAAAGGTCACAATTCAAGTTTTTCTCCGTGGAATGCCGCAGCCTCCGCCCACTCACTAAAACACTTGAGAGGCATGATGATGGTCCAGTTTTCAATTAACATAGTTGCCCGTTACCAAAGCGGCTCCTTCAGTCTGTGCATGTACATGATGAGTTACAAAGAGTCACAGTTCCCCCACTTCATGTAAATGAGACACAGACGTCAAAGCCCTTATTGTCAGCAAAGAGCAGATAATTTTATCTGTGACCTCTGTGCAGGTCAGGGTCAAATGAGGCAGTCAGGTTGAAAAAAAAAAAAAAAAAAAAAGAAGAGACCTTTTATCTTTCGTTTTCTGCTAAAAATGTAGATTTACCTAAGAGTAAGACTTAAGAGTTTTGAATTTAAGATTTGAGAGTTGTGGTTTGAATCTCGGCTCTGGCTCTTCTGTTCACGTGGTTTCCTTGGGCTTTCTTCCTCATTCCGCAAACATGCATTGTCCATAGCTGGCAACATGATTCGTTATAGTTACTTGTTTATGAGTGCTTTCTAAGCGTCACAGTTTACCCCTGCTTACAGTTTCTTGTGTAGTATCGTACTTGGTCAGCCTCGACCTGCCACAGGACACAAGCGATTCTAAATTTGCCCCTTGAGTGCTGACATCAAATTCACTCACTAGCAGATGTCAGTAGAAGCCAAATATGGCAGCCCCATGAGACAGTTAAAAATAGGTGTGATTCTTGTGTGCGTAAATTGTATACCAAAAATGAATATCTTGTTTAGACTTGTATCTCAGGGTAGGGCACAGTGTAACTAAATCTCCAAAAAAAGAGGCAAAAGTTCTTATTTGAACTTTTTGTCACTCCAAAATGCCGCATGCAAAACTGGCATATAAAACAATTGAGAAAACGACAAATGTCCGCTAGAAAAATGCTATTTTACAGTATAAATCTAATAACTAGTATCAAGAACATGGAAAACAAAAGCACGTTTGGGTTCAAATGTCAAGTTCTTTATATCAGTGGTCCCCAACCTTTTTAGCACCATGGACAAGATTACTGCAATGCAAGTTATTTATTGTGCAGCCCGGTACCAAATGATCCACGGACCGGTACCGGTCCACAGCCCAGGGGTTGGGGACCGCTGCTTTACAGAACGCTATGTATATGACTCGTAACCATGGCAGAAGCTCCCGGTGAAAAGAGGTAGACAGTTTTCTTTGCTGCTTGCTTTTTTTTTTGGGTGGTTGGCATATTTGTTCATTTTTTCAAATTTGTGGAAGATTATAATGAAATATTTTAAGCCTTTTCTCCTCGACTACAATGTCAAATGACAATATGTTAGCGAGGATTGACAAGCAATACATTCGCCGGCAATACAAAGTGGGTAAGCCGTAGACCTCCAAACATTATCAGAGGACGTTTTCTTCACATTTGTGCTCCAATGGTTGTCTGCAGCTCACCGTGTATGCTTGTACAGAACTGTGCTCGGGGACAGTATTTCCATGTCCTCTGATCTGCACAGTGATAGAAGAGTCAAGGCTCTGTTGTGGGTGGTGGATACCTGGAGAAACACGCACACACAGAAGCACACACACACTTTGGTAAGATTCAGTATTTGGAATTACCCATTTTGCAAATGGCCAGTGTTACTATGTTGCGCTCACAGTCGTGCTATCACATATAAACAATCTGATTGGCAATGCACAGACAGATAACAGTCCAGATGGATTAACTTTCCAATTATAAGGGAGGGAGAAGAGTCCATTCTGTTCAGTTTGAACCTAATGTTTGTTTTTCAAGATGTTCGAAAAATAGTTTACAAGCCTTCAAATAAAATTGACAACAATGTTATGGTTAATTCAGTTTTGAGTCTGACATAAATACTTTGACTGGAAGTTGAGCATATTCTAGATATTTTTAAATGTGGTAAAGTTTTGAAGGAAATTGCCGCCATAAAAATTAAAGATAACATTTTATGCTGGGAAATATTGTGTTTGTTTCTGTGTCCATGGTAAACATTCACACTCGAGTATCAACAGCCGTCTCCATGAGTTAAAACGCTTTTACTGCTTTGACTTTATGGGTGTACGCTTTTTCCCATGCCCCAGGCACAACGCATTCTCTGGCACGATCAGGCCTCCTGTTACGAACTAGATGGCGAGATGATGAGAGGTAGTTTGTGAAGATTCAGGCCAAAGTCATCATGGTAACTAAATTGGCTGAACAGAGAATGAAGTATTAGGGGCTTGTTACTTACATGAAGTATCATACTGATATTCTTAAAATTCTTGCCACTTGGGCTATAATAACGAAACAAACATGTTCTCAAGACACCTGAGAGCTGTCGCAAATTGTGAATAAAGCACTCTTTGTAATTTCTACCATATTTAAAATGATTAGCATGACATTCAACAAACTAATAATCATCAAGTCACTGGAATGTGTTATCCATACTCGTCGCCATGCCCATCTACCAAAAGACCTCCTTAATACTGAGGTCTGACGACAGGTCTGGTGTTACTCAAAGTCTTGTGGTACTTTTTGTTCTTGGAACTGACCTTAATAAGCCTGAGGTATGAAGTACAGCACAATATTTACCTTCAAATCCCTTTATGTTGATCTGTTATCTGGGGTCTCTGGGTGGGTACAGGAAAGTCATGTTTGCACTGAAACAATGAATGTTTCCCAGGAGAAACCTCTGAGCCAATCAACTTTACAAAGGCTGACTCTGACCTTTGAAAATGAATTAGTGAAATGTGAAATTTAGTCAAGTTGCCGCGGTGATAAATGTGCACATTGTCCCAATGCTTGACATGAAAGGAGAGCAGTGAAAGGGGCTGTCAATCAATCTGTAAACATGAGCATTAATTAAAAACCTGCACTTTAAAAACACTGGTCAACAGCAAATTTTGGATCAACGATGGCTTTTTGTGTCCCTGAATGTATTTTTAATGCCATTTGAAATGATGAATGAAAAAGTACTGGGAGGAAAGACAGCCAGCACATATCCCAATTCTTTTGTCACCAATGAATTGTGTTTCATAGTTTTTGTTCTGAATTGTCATTCGGCACACTTATTGCAACGAGCTGATATGGATGTTTTAAAGTTTATTTTTGTTTGTTTCGTGTATTGTTGGCCCGGGGATCCAAAATGTCACATAAGATGTTGTATTTATATCAACATTATTGATGATATGCAAAAATCGAGATCATTCAAGCTGGAGTTTTACTTTTTTGTTCTTGGTGCTTTTGTGTTCCAAGTCATCAGACTATAAGAAGCTGAGGTCAATAAGGTCCACCCTTGAGTGACAGCGTTGAAGGTGATGTCTTGGTTGTGCTGAGTCTCGTTACAGAGGAAGGAACTTGGGTGTTATCGGAAAGCACGCAGCAAAGATGGGCTGAGCGAGACGCGGGCGGATCGGCTGCCTTTGGGGTTGATGTAATGTTTATGTAGCCGTCGGTGTGGCCACTTCCTCCTCCTCCTCTTTCCCAGACTCCGTCAAAGGGCACAGACTGAGGACACAGAGCCAGAGGGTCAATAGCTGAGTCCCAGCTAAAATGTTTGACCATTCCAAAAAGATTCCAGCATTTAAACATGACTTTTTATTCCAAGGAATCCTTTCCCTCCTGGGATTTTAGAGTACAGTTTACATCTTCTCAGTGAGTCATTTCCGTGGCTTAATGGCTTGAAACATTGTTTTGTTTATTTTGGCAGACGAAAATATGTGATACTTCTGCACATGATGAAAGTATTCAAAGCACATCTAGTCTAAATGCTCAGAGACAGTTTAACACGAATATCTCGATAAAAACAAGACTGTCAAAGTATTATAAGTGATCTTTCACATCTATTTTTCGTTCTATTTGCACTAAAGTCAGACATTTTGTCGACAAGTTTAAATCGATCTATTTAGTGACTGATTAGTCAGTATCTGGAGTTCTGTAAAAAAATGACATCATAAATGACTGAATTTGACTACATTTCCTTGGTGGATAATAGGGAAAAATAACAATTAGTTATTTCAAATATATATGTTATTCAAAGTTGGGTGGCAGGCTCTCTCTCTATGTTTTGAACTAATGTTTTCATAACAATGTCAATATTGAGCAAAATAATCGTGTCAGAAAGAATTGGGCTTCTCATAGCAAACTTACTTTGTATCACAAGTTGAAACTAAAACAACATCACCTCTGCTGGTTGTATTGTTGTAATTGTAAAAGACATGATCATCAGTTCAATCTCATCAGTCCTCATGCCCATCCATAGTATTGCCATTTGTGTAGTTGGCTACATCAGGAAGTGGTACGCATGGGCACAATTTGGCAGCCAGCAGTAGGGTTGCTAGTCATTCAGTTTCAACGTGTTTCCTGTCGAAAGAAGATATGTGACATTGCAGGGGGACAATTGCTTCCTTCAGAATGACAATGCAATCGAAAGGGAACTTTCTCAAAAATGAGACTCCCATCCTTCAATCCTTGAGACTGTCACACTGGAATATGTCCTCAACTCAGTGACATCTTTGCTGAAGATAATTTTGTTGTATTCCAACTCACTTGGGGAAAATGACTACTTCATCCAATTTCACAAGGCCAAGAAAGATAGACATGGTAGTTGATTCCAGTTGTGTTCTCCATCAGCGCATTGTCTGCATCATGTCCTTTGGCAGACTGACATCAATTCAGCACAATAAGAATGCTTGTTGCTTTCATTTGCAGCGTGAAAGCCGAGAAAACTGACCGTGCTCCTGCTTTGTCACGCAGACTGGATAGTCAAGAATTGTGTGAAAGAACAAATTGCCGAATTACATATCTGTGAGCTATTCTTTCAAATAAAATCCATTCAAAACGATTGGATGTTTTTGATCAGCGTTACCAACAAAAACCAGAATGCCCCCTAAACTCAAACAAATTGGTTAATGGCAGAGGTAGTGGCTCTCAGAATTCCAGCCAAAACAATGACACCAAGAGCAAACTTTAAAAAATGTCAAATATGCATTTTGCTTTTTTTTTTTCCTTTTGTGGAAGTTTTGTGAAACTTTAGCCAAAGGAAAGACCAGCGTCAACAAGACATGTTAAGAACTCAAGAATATAATGTAAAAATCCATCCAATGTTAATTAAAAATGCCTTCCTGCTTTTATGCTGTTTCATTTTCCAAATGGGGTTTAAAAATAATAGCTTTGATAAGATTTCCGGAGCAAACTGTTTGACCTTTGAGGTTGCACGCAAATTATGCTCAAGTCAACAACTGCCTGAACAGCCTTGACACGCTCTGCAGCCTTGACCCTCTCAAGGGGCACTCAGATTTGGAAAGAATAGAGGCCCAAAGGGTTTGGGAGGAAGGCTACAGTCACCATTGTAAATAAAAAAAGAAACTAATGCAAAGTTTGGTCTTCAGGGAGAGGTGGGTGGTTGTGCTGCATTAATTAGATAAGCCTTGGAACGCTGACTATTTGAATAGAAGAATACAACTGAAGTTGTGGTACGTGACCTATAGTGATAAAAGGTCAAATAATTTTGGTAAGCTAATTATCAGGTTTATGAAGGACTTTTTTTAAATTGATATTTTAGCCATTAACTGAATGCGTCAACTATAACAGACATTCATGACATTAAACTGCTAAAAATATTAATTACAAGAATTAAAAATGAGTGTTAATTGTTATTAGTTTGCGATGCTCTAACCACAATAGTTTTTTTTCTTTTCTTAGCAATGCAGTTTCGAGAAACAATGAGCTAATTGAGGAGCAACTTTCTAACTTTGCATCTTTTTTTTTTTTTTCTACTGCAAATGAATCCCAGGGCACTGAAGTCATTTTTAAAACCAAAATAAGATAATGAATGAATATTTTTATTTAAAAAAAACTAGAATTAACATTTTTTATTTTTTAAATTTACTTTGTGTGTGCATGTTTGTTTCTGATTGATAATTCAATACTGACATCTGCTGTTGCATGAGACTAAAAGGTGTTTTTATTCTTCCAGGGCTCCCTTGGAAACTGTAAAGGTGGGTCATTTTACACACTGCAAATATTCTTCGGCTAAATATAGGATTTTCTTTATGAATAGCTTGTCTTTTTTTCATATTGCTAATTCAAATGACAAAAATAATTGGGAAGCTTGTTTCTTTTCATTGTGGTCCAATTCTTGTTCCTCTGTTTCACAGATAAGCTATGTGACAGCAATGAAACAATAAGTTTAATAACAACAACAACAACGATCACACTCGCCTCGCCTTCCAGTTGTATTCTATTCGTTGGGAACGTCTCTGGAGATGGTTCACTCACTGAGTTGACTCCTGGAGCCATTTATCATGTCTTCCTCAACTGTTCCAACTGCTGTCAAGAGATCACAATGAGTGAGTCAAACTGAAAAAAAGGAAATTATGCACAACAACTATGTGAACTGTGTTTGGCAATCATAGGACAACGTAAGAAATAAGCCCTTTGACTCACAATACAGCCTCTCAGCTGGGATGCAATCCAGATCTCATTTCCGCCCTGACCAGAATGTGAAAAATATTCATTTGCGCAATATTATTTGAGCAATATTATTCTTAATATTGAAATAGTCACACCCACGTGCGCCCAACCATGCATTCTCTTGTGTTTCTCCGGGGTTGGGTCACGAGGGCAATAGCTTAAATAGGGGAGCCCAGACCTTTCTTCGTCAAACTCTTCCAGGGGTATTCCGAGGCATTACCAGGCCATCCTGGAAACTTACGCTTTTACGCCCATCAAGTCGAATGGAAAGCCCACTTGTGGAGTTTTGGTATTTTTGTAGACGGGCGCAATTAGAAAGTGGCCTTTGCGCCGTTGTTGGAGTGAACACAGACGACTTGATTCCTTTATGTCCCCTTTTGCTCAGAGCCTCAAAAAGTCAGCCTTCTTGAAGTCGGCCAGGTCACTACATCCTCAATGGAGGTGAGCTGGAGCAAACCAGAAGGAAACTACTCGTTCTACATGGTACGATGGACTGATGGAAAAATTGACAATCAAGAAAATGTGACTCAAACATGGATAAATATAACAGAATTGTCTGCTGGGACCATGTACACTGTAAATGTAAATACAGTGGCAGATGACAAAGTGACTGAAGGCGATACTGCAGCTGTGTCCCATTACACAAGTAAGTGCTTTTTTTTTTTATTGTGATTAACAAAATAATGGATAACTGACAAAACTACGGCACACTAGCTCATTTGTTTGATTTGATTTGACATTCTTTTATTAGTCCCACACAGGGAAATTCCAGTATATAGCAGCCAACAGTGTTAGAAAACAACAGAGCTGCTGTAAGAGGCTGCCGCTTGTTCAGCGGCAGAAGTAAAAAAGATAAAATAAAAAAAAAAGAAACACTTTCCAAAAACATATAATATAACAATACATCAGAAAACATCACACTGGCAATAATGCAAACATAATTATCACTTTTCATGCCTTGTTGTTTGAAGCTGTTTTAGATTAAAGAGGAGAGATCAATTTGGCAGTGAACAGAAAGTCAAGGAGCATGTTTTAGCTTTATCTCTTCACAGTTGATAAAGAAAACTTGCTATTTTTTGTGAGCTAATTTTGTTCTCAATCCTGTCATGTAGAACCAGGCATCATTCGCGAACTCTCTGCTTCTGCAAATACATCCGCAATATCTCTGAAATGGATACCACCTCATGGTGAGGTGTTCTTATATAGGATTAAGTGGCACAACGATGGACCGCAGTTCAACACAAATGATGACTTCACTGTGCGATCAGACTTGGCCTCTGGTACATCATACACAGTCACAATTGTTTGCATTGCTGGAGACAACCAAACGGAGGGAGAACCTTACATATTTGACCAAGTCACAAGTAAGATATCTCTGCTAGCATGGCAAATAGAAATGTACAATATTGTTGGTCTTCTGTTGAAGAAATTGAACTCACTCAAACATACTATCTTGAAATTAATTTGAGATTTTTACCAAAACGTACAGTGCATTGACATCTCGACCTAGAAAACAAAGAGATTGTCATTTGGATATTTACATATTTTTTTTCTAAGCACATCAGTGCAATGTTGAGATGCCACTGGTAAGTATAGAAAAATGAAGAACACTATAACTCATTTGAAACTTGGAGGAGTCTGGTCTAGGGTTGCATCTTCATGACTCTGTGCAGTGTACAATGAAATCTCAAAATTTAATTCTGCTGCCTACTGTCAGAGAATTTGGTCTCTGTTGGATTAACAGACATGGGAAGGCATACAAACCAATAGAAAGACACCATAATTCATAAGGGTACACTATCATACTGTTTCATTGGTAGTGGACTGCAAAACTAGCCTAAGATTTGACTTTCTTATTTTCCAGGGCCTGAGAGGCCTGAAAATATTACAGTTACTCCAGGGACTGACTACCTGATAATTAAGTGGACCTTACCCCAAGGGAGAGCTGATTTCTATGAGGTGAACATCTCCAATACAGATCTGTTATATTCCTCCAGCAAAAACACAACAGTCACCACAGCCGAATTTTACGATTTGTATCCGGGGAGAGTTTTTCTCATCACAGTCACCGCTATCGCTGGAAATCTAGGCAACACAGCCGACCAGATTCCATTCGCTACCGGTAAATTGACTTTTTAAGATGTTTCCCAGATTGACCATGATCTGAATTAGTATTTATAGTTGGACATAAAATATGTGAATATCTGAAGCTGTTTTTTTTTTTCTTTTTACAAATGTTCAGTTCCAACACCACCTCGTTCACTCAAGATCATGCAAAGTACAAATTCTTCACTTCACCTTCGATGGGAGACTCCCGCCAAGATGGAGGGTTCTCCCTTTATCAGTTACCATATTACCTACCAAAGACCAGGTGGTGAAATACAGATCACTAACACCACCGATAACAGCATGGTGCTGTTACAGCTCTCTTCTGGAACATTGTACAACACATCCGTGTACACAATTGGACCCCAAAAATTGATGAGCTCTGCTGTGCATATTTCAGGATACACCTGTGAGTACACCACCAAAGCTTAACAATTTCTGTTTTCCTTTTGCTGTCCTGTTATATGTTAGCATACAAATGCTCCTCTGTTTTTAGTGATGTTTAAACTCAATCTGCTATTCTGCTAAAAAAATATGCACACCAACTGTCATGGCAACCTCAGTGTATATCTCTTCATCCATTTTATAAAAGTCTAGGGCTTTTCTTCTTATGACTTCTAGAACATGGCAGCCGTATTTGCTCTTCTAAAAGTGTGCTCACTCGTCCAACTTTCTTCAGTTGTATCAGTGTCAATACTTTGATTTTTTTTTTTCCGTGCCCAACCCTGTGTTACACCTTGTGGCCAGTCCTATCAATACAACCTCAATAAATGTAACATGGTCCAACCCGTATGGAGTGCAGACATCTTACAAATACTTGGTTCAAACCGAACACTTTTGAATGAACAAACAGTCATTGATAACAACACCGATGTACATGGTCTGGAACCTGGAACTAAGTACCATGTTATTGTCACCACATTCGCAGGAGAAAGTAAATCCAAGAGAGAGCAGACATTCACTTACACATGAAAGACAAAATCACTGCATTATCTTGACATGGTCATATTGATTATTACAAAAAGATTTGTCTTATGTTGATTCTGACCAAAACCTGTTCTCTGTTTTGTGTAGTGCCTAAAGCTGTGACTGAACTCAAAGTTCAGGATTATAACACAACAACCATCCAGTTGATATGGTCCAGATCAAGTGACTACAAAGATACTTATAGCTATCTGCTGAATGCATACCAGGATGAAACTCTGGTTCAGAATGGGACAACTAAAAGACAAACTTATACCTTCTTCAATCTGATCCCTGGAACTCTTTACAGTTTTGAGGTGGTCACAGTTGTAGAGGGGCTGAAGTCAACATCGGAATACACATCACAATACACAAGTATGGCCTCATTCGTCTGTAATATCAAATAATAAGAATAAGAATAAGAATTGGTACATAGTACACTTAAATATAAAATATACAACGGAGCAATATAATAGGCAAAATCGTGAGCATTACATTTATTTATATTCATATTATATACATTTGCATTCTTGCAAATAAAGGCCTTATAGTACCTTATGCATTCTAGCCACTGTAATCCGATATTTGTCTTCTTTTTTCAGAACCTGAGATAGTTTCAGACATCTGGGTCATAGGGACAACAACTAATATGTCTGTCTTTTGGACTGCTCCAATGGGCCACGTGGATTCCTACACCGTACACCTGTTGAACAAAGACTCAGGATCTGAAAGTTCAAAAGAGGGTCTGAGTAACTCAACTCTTAGCACATTATTTACGAATCTGAAGCCAGGGACGCTTTATTGTGTGGTGGTGATAAGCAAAAGTGGAACTTTGCAAAGTGACAATTCAACTTACTGCAACGCAACTTGTGAGTTAACTCATCATGGTTTGAAGAGGATTTGTATTTCATTTTCAAACAGTGACTAATAAAAGTATTCTTTTTCTCTTGCTAAGTTCCAAACTCTCCTGGGCCCATAAGCGTTGACCTCCAGACTGTCAGCTCTATCAATTTCACTTGGCACCAACCAGATGATATGGATCATAATCAATACAACTACAGTGTCAATGGCCTTTTCATAACCCCAAATAATTGGTTTGTTTTGAACAAGCTCAATTCTGGAAGCCCGTACTCTATTTCTGTTGAAACAATTGGTGTGATGGGCTATAAAAGCACAGCGGTAAAAGCAACGTTTTATACAAGTAAGTAAATTAGCATCGAAGAATAACTGTAAATCCATAATACTTATGTTGTTTTTGATTCCATTTTTCTCAGAACCATTTTCGGCGACCATGCTGAAAGCGGCAGAAATTACCACAAATGCTGTCATGTTGGTGTGGCAACAACCAGAAATGAATCGTAGCTACTCATACTTGGTGCATGTCACTGACGGATTATTTCAATCAGACGAATTGGTCTCCACAACATTGTCTGCCAATGTCTCTGGCCTTCTCTCTGGCAACAACTACACCTTCAGCGTCACCACAAAAGCAGCAGATGGCACTCCGGCAGCTCCACAGATCAAATCCTTCTTTACACGTATGTACTATGTGAGCATCCTCTTCAAAGAATTTGGTAACAACAACTATCATCAATAATATTTCTTGTATTAATTTGAGATCAAAGAATATTAAATTCAACTTAAAATAGGTTGATTTGACGAAAGAAAACTCGATTGCCAAAATTGAAAGACATTTTTGAGTTTTAATGCTCAAGCTGATGAATCTCGTTGAGAAAAATGAAGCAGTTTGATTTGTTTGATTTTTGTCTGCAATTTATACTGTAAATATCCGGAGTGATATTTGAAATATTGCTCTAAAACTCTCCTTGTAAAATGTGTTTAGAATTTCAGAGTGAAAAAACTACTTTTTTTTTCCAAGTAAATATCACTGAAAAATCTGAAAAAAATAACCGCTGTTTTGGAACATTTTGGAGAAAATATTCCAATAATACTAATAATATTTTATATTACTGTACTGATCAAAAATACTCGGCAGGCACAGTTATATCCACTTTGGTTGAAAATAATCTGAGATAGCAAATTGGACTCATGATATATAGTATGTTAAATGATGCTTATCGGACAGCCATTCTCATTTTCATCAAAGGAAACTTTCTGCCTGTGTTTTATAGGACCACATGCGATTAATGAACTTAAGGCGCTCACCTTAAACTCAACTGCAATCCAACTGAATTGGAAGGAAGCGCTGCAACACAAACCTGAATACACCTATTGGGTTGAGACAACTGGTTGTGGCTTCCAAAACCAAACTGTGACAAAGGACGTTACAGTCATTTCAAACCTCCAACCTGGGACACTGTGTACGTTCTGTGTTTTTGTCCAAGCAGGGGATGGCATACAAGGGGAAAAACGCTGCATTTCCCAGTACACAAGTAAGACTTGAATTTGCCATTTGATTGAAAGCACTTACTTCTCTTCATTTGTTAAACTCAAGTCATTGTTTTGCAGTGCCTGAGGCAGTCCAACTCGGGATCTCCAGTCAAGGCTCAAATATGTCAGTCCTGGTGTCCTGGATTATCCCACAAGGGAATGTCGAGTCATATAGTGTTCACCTCAACAGCTCTTCTACTAATCAATCACAGCCAGTGGAGGCTACCAATAACTCCTTGCTTTTCGAGGGGCTATCTGCTGGTAGTCTGTACAGCGCCAAGGTCATATCCCATTCTGGACCATTCAACGTGTCATCGGAATTTGTTACAAATGCTACCTGTAAGTACCAATTTGTTCATGCCATACTTAGCTACACACTCACCAGCCACTGTATTAGGTACACCATCACATTATGCAACCAACGTTGAGCATGGTTGTTTCATTTGAGCATTTGTCATCTTGAAATTTGTACATAACCTAACATAACACAAACTAACAGAACATCACATGACATTAGTTTACATGTTGATGTTAACACACTGTATTTCCCAATTCCCAAAGTTCCAAACCGACCTGGGCCTATTGAGATCCTTACAAAGTCGACAAACTCAATAGAAGCAAGGTGGACAGACGCCCCCTTGATGAATGGTACATCATTCTTCTACCAGCTAACACGAGCACCATCGGAGGAAAGTGGATACATCAATACCACTAACTCCGGTCATACCTTTGACAACTTGATCTCTGGGACTCCCTACAACATATCCGTAACAACAATTGGGGTCTTGGGTTTTCGGAGTGAAGTGGTTCATGCCTATTTGGTCACCACAGGTAAGCATGCGTTTGTTTATTTATGTATTTATTTAATTATATCTGTCTGTCTGTATGTATTTTTTTATTTTATCATGCGCAAATGTGTCTGATCTCAGGGTTAATGCTTACCTCTCCGATTCCCTTAGAACCCTTGCATGTGCAGTTTCTCAACTCTTCTGCAAAGGAGGACAATATAACAGTCACATGGTTTCAACCTGATGAATACAAGGAAAGCTACGTTTATAATTTGACCTGGCAAAACTCAGACTGGCCTATCAATAACAGTACTGTGACTGACCAAACGATGTATACTATCAAAAACCTGGTCCCTGGCAGTAGGTATAACATTTCTGTTGTCTCTGAGACAAAGGATGGAACTCAGAGTGCTCCCAAAAGGATTTCCACCTGCACGGGTATGATCACAATATCTTACACTCACAATAATGCACCAGTGTGCACTATTCCTATTTTTTTTAGCAAATTTAGCAACTCCATTTTTTTTACTTTCAAATTTTGGAGGCAGTCTCTAAAAAATACATTGTGGCCACAAATGGTTCTACAACCTACAGAGGCCTGCAGGATTTATCAAAAGAAAGAAATAAAATCAATCAGAAATGATTTTTGTTTTGCTCATTGTATGTTTTGCTGCCCAAACCACAAATGCATATCCCTTATTATTTTATCCCTTATATATTTTATATCTTATTATTATATTACTTAAGGAATAAGTAAAATCATCAATAAAACCGTAATAAACGTTACAGTCTATAAACTGTTCACACTGCGCAGGTTGTAAATTCTTAAATAACCTTGTGTGTCTAATAAGTGTTAAAATTACGTTATTTTTGTTAATCTATTTCAGATGCAAACCCGGTGAGAAATCCAACATGCAACGGTCCAGACAATCCAAATGCAGAAATTGTCTTGTCCTGGACTAAACCCAGGGGGGAATTTCATGACATTCGCATCACTATTAATGATGCGGAAATGATGATTGGGGCAAGCCCCTGTAACCAAAGCTGTAGCCAGACCATCTCCAACCTAAGTCACTTCACTTCATACGAGATAATGATGGAGACACTGAGCTGTGGAGAGCCTTCTATTCCAAAGCTTCTACACTGCATGACTGGCATTACAGGTTAGACTTATTTTAAATGTAGCTTTCCTTTTACAGACAAAATCACAATTTTTGCTGTCGTGTTTTGGCAGACCCACCGATTCCAGCAAACTATGAGTCGCTAACTATTGTGAACGAGAAAGTATACAACAAATTCACAATTCTAATCAATTCCAGCCTGATAGTTGAAACCAGTGGGCCAGTCACTCATTTTGGTGTGTTGGTGGGGGAAAACATAAAAGGTTTGTTTCATTCATTTTTGTTTCCACACTATTGTAGTTTCATCATTGTCCCAAGAAATTGAAGAATTGTTTGCTTGGCAAGACTATTAAACTGATAATCATTCTCCTATGTCTGTACCTTCAGAATCTGACATGGCTAATACAACCAGATTCTTGGGAAACACATATAAACAGTGGATTGGCAAACAAACTACAGTATATCTGGCAACCATCAAGGAGAGAAATGGTCAATCACGGAGTCAAGAGAACATGTTGTCTGTAGATATTGGAGATGGTTCAGAATGGGCGGGCTACACCAATGGACCCCTTCATGGCAACCAAAGATACCAGTAAGACTTTAAAACATACCGCTGCATTTAGCAGATCAATTATTTGTCATCCATCCATCCATCCATCCATCCATCCATCCATCCATCCATCCATCCATCCATCCATCCATCCACCCATCAAACGAATTAGTTTGCCTGCATATGTAAATGAAAAACAGTAGAATGGACGGAATCAATTTGGATGTGAACACAGAATCCAATCACATGTCGTCAATATTTTTTAGCCTAGCTATGAATTTATTGCCTTCATTATGCAACACTTATTACATTATTATTACTCGGGAAAAACTTACAGCTTTAGTTGTTTTGATTTTGTCTCACTTTTATTTATTTTATCTTGCAGGTATGCCATCGTATTATTCACTAGATTGTCTCTGCAAGACAACCTAATTATGTCTTATGAATCGAGGGTCTCAATCACAAATTTCTATCCAATGGTAAAACTCCCCCAAGACCCAGGTACCATGCAAGTTCTAAATGAACTGTCTCATTTCATGTGCTCACTTTCTTTTTCTTGAAAACTTACTCATGATCTTTGCTAATGTCATAGTTGTCATCAGTGTCGCTGTCGGAGCAACCCTTGGGATTTTTAGCATCCTCTTCATCATTCTCATTGGCTTCATTGTTTACTGGAAAAGGTTTGTGACATTCACCAAGTCCCGTCATCTGACATATGTAAAAGTCACACCTTTCAACTCATGGTCACTATGCTGTAGGTTATCCAAAAAAGAATCCTCAGACATCCAGATTCATTCCTTGAGGTAAAATATGTTCATTTCAATCATATTTCTATGTATACCAACAGGAGATTTCACTTAAACTTTGTATTCCATAACTGTCCGTCAGTGCTGTTTGTGAACCTTCAAAGATCACGAGAGAAAAACTGAATTGGTTTCTTGTTACTGCACTCTTGTCCTTTGAGCAGAAATGCAGCAGTGAGGGTGGAGGACTATGAAGCTTACTACAAGAAGCAGAAAGCGGACTCCAACTGTGGTTTTGCAGAGGA
Source organism: Syngnathus leptorhynchus (assembly GCF_054491065.1). Lineage (NCBI taxonomy): Eukaryota > Metazoa > Chordata > Actinopteri > Syngnathiformes > Syngnathidae > Syngnathus > Syngnathus leptorhynchus. The sequence continues at coordinate 10,319,414 of NC_141200.1, forward strand.
GTTTGAGGTGAAACTTTTGTGAAACATCTTGTCCATGTCAGTCAACTAGCAAGATTCACTACTAACATTACGTTTTGGTTTTTACTGTCTTTCTAGGACCTAAGGCTGGTTGGTACATCTCAGTCAAAAGCATGTGCCCTTATGCAAGAGAACAAAGCCAAGAATCGCTACAACAATGTACTTCCCTGTGAGTCACCTTCCAGACTACTTAAAAATCAAAAATACTTCTCGTCTGCCTCTCACTACCTTTTGTCGTACAAACCATTCATGTCTCGGCCATATGCCACTAAAATAGTGTACACCGTGAAATTACATAGATGCTCCTGCATAATCGAATGATATCCAGTACAAGAGCTGAAGCATTTTTATAAAAATAAAAGATAATGTTGCTCACTTATGTTTGTCACATAACTAAGAATTGTACTGTTATTGTTAGTGCTGTTATTTCACAACAGATTTTTTTTTTTTTTGCTAAGTACACTGCCTTTTTCTCCACAACGTACAGTTAATAGAAGAGATCTTACATCAAATTTCAGATAGTGTTCCACATGGCATGATCTCATCGTGTCAAATTGAGAATCCGCGTACTGTCTGTCAGGATCATCGTTGCAAAATCTGAATTTTGATACAGCTCTAATATTGGATGTTGTGTCGTAAGGGTGTACTTATGAATTGTCATGATCGGCAATAGCAAGTTTGCAACAACACGAAAAAAAAATTCATAAAATACTCATTTTCATCATAATTCCCATGTCCCACTTGTCATACTTCCTAGATGATTCTTCTCGAGTGAAACTCTCTATCATTCATGGAAATCCATTTGATGACTACATCAATGCTAACTACATGCCGGTGCGTACTGACTCCTTCTGCCTGAGCCATTGCTTCATCATTTCTCACCCATTGTCTTCATCACTTCAGTCAATCTCAAGTTATTGTTTGGACTGTTTGAATGTTTATGCATGGACTGTTGTTTCATTTGGCAGGGTTACAACTCCAAAAAGGAGTTCATCGCAGCCCAGGGTCCTTTGCCTGGCACTGTCAAGGATTTTTGGAGGATGATATGGGAGAAGAATGTGCACACCCTGGTCATGCTTACACGCTGTAATGAGCAAGGCAGAGTGAGTACACACACAACACACACAAAATTTGTTTTTAGTATTGCTGAACAAAATCATGTTCAGAGATACATTGCATGTCTGTTTTTTTGGGGTTTTTTTTGGTTGGTTGCTTGCTTGTTTTCTTTTTTTCTTTCTTTCTTGCTAAATTAAAATGTGCTTACAATTGTGACATTTTAGAATGAATATTCACTTTACATTATACATTTTATTTTGTACATTTTACTAATACACTTTACTTTTTTTCCAAAACAAAAAAACAACAGAGACCAATAAACTGTACTGTATGACAACAGTGATATGACATAAGTTTAGGAAGGATTGAATAATTTTAAATGTATACATTTAATCATGTTTTCATGTAAATCATTCATTATTTTCTTTCCACAGGTCAAATGTGAGCAGTACTGGCATTCAAGCACCAAGCACTTTGAATACATCCGCGTTACAACAACCTCTGAAATACCCCTTGATGACTGGACCATTCGGGACTTTGAAATTAAAAATGTGAGGGGAATTTAGGCAATTGTTACATCATTTGTCTTCCTGTATTAATCCACGTAGATGTATGCCCATAGGTGAAAACAGCAGAGACTCGTTCAATTCGTCAATTCCACTTCACAGCCTGGCCCGACCACGGGGTGCCGGAAACTACAGAGCTTCTCATCAGCTTCAGACACCTGGTCAGAGAACACATGGACCAATATTCCACCAACTCCCCCACTGTGGTGCACTGCAGGTTTGTCAGAACAATCAGTGAGGGAAACTTTGACAGTGTTTGTAGTTTGGGGGAGAGATTCACTGACAGACAAACTGCATGTCGTCAAAGTCAAAGTCTGCTTTTTTGTCAATTTCTCCACGTTAAGACACACAAAGAGATTGAAATTACGTTTCCCACCGTCCCACGGTGACTAGACACATTACACAACACATACAAGCAAATAGCACAAAGAGTAAAAACAATAGATAAGAGCGATGAATCAGTAATAAGCAAATAACCTAAAAAAATAAATCAGGTACTTACTGTAACTAAGATAATTACATATTGTGTACATAACTCCTTCAAATAATATTGATGTGAAATTGGTGCTTTAAATGGGCTTACGTACTGTAAAGCTTCATTGTTAAATCCACTTTTATTTTGCGTCATGAATTTTCTTGACGGAATTTCAATTCTACTCCATGCAATTTGAATTTCAATAGCAATTGTCCTTCCCTTTTGCCACGTCACTTCAAATTCAAAAACAGAAGTGGAATTTAAGGGTCAATCTCAATTCAATTCAGAATTTTGTACAGTCCTAGTACTAGATACGAACACGTGCACCGCTTCAATGTTCAATGTCTTTCTCTGTTTCAGTGCTGGGGTGGGCCGCACTGGCACCTTCATAGCCATTGATCGTCTCATCTTCCAAATTGAAAGGGAAAATGTAGTGGATGTTTTTGGTGTTGTCCATGAGCTGCGCATGCACCGCCCACTCATGGTGCAAACAGAGGTACAACACTATATTCAGTGATCTTTTTGTAATTGTCAGCTGTGATTAACATCTTGATTTTATGTCTGTGCAGGATCAGTATGTGATCTTGAACCAATGTGCAATGGACATAATCCGATCAAGAACTGGAACTAATGTGGATCTAATCTATCAAAACACCGCCGCACTCACCATTTATGAGAATGTGGAACCCAGAAAAGATTATTATAAACACGGGTGCAACAATACTTAAGCCAGTTTGAAGCACTCAGGTAGTTGACTTCATTTTTAATTTTTATAGCTAAGAAAAGGGAGTGCTTTTCTAAAACGTCTCCTGACAAATTCATGTTTTAGGAATCTTCTGAATCAAAAACTTGTATTGTTTTCTATCTTGTAAATGGTTAAATATTCAAATATTGTTAAATACCATATAGTAAACATGTATGGTAGTTTCCTAAAGCATATTTGGATTGTGTAGCTGTCTACTGTAATTATGCTGGCCTAATACTGTATATGATTGGCTCAGGTTTATGGGCGTTATTATTGCTGACACTTGTAAAGTGTAAAAAGAAATTGTCTTAAAATGAACTGTTGGTCCTGTGAAACCAGCAGATGGCACTCAAGTGAAACCCATATTGCAAGAGTGCTATCATTATTGACCAATGTAAATAGAACTGAATAGATTATTATGGCTTTGCACATTTTATGTTACTTTACTTATGTTATTTTTTATGTAGGTTTTTTTGTATAGTGTGTATTGTATATTTTTATGCACTGACGTGAACAATGCACTGGATGCATTTATGTTTCTCTTCTAAACATTTGTAAGTAAAGAAGCAGGTTTTATTAGATGTATCATTTGGCCAGTTTGGAAAAGTCATCATTGTGTATTATGCGGTCACAACTATCTTTGAATGGAATCGTTGATGTACATTCCCCCCATGTCAATTCCTGCTGAGAATATTGTCAAAGACATGTATATAAGATGAACATTTTTCTAATTTTGTCTACATTTAAAAATGACATTTTCTAATAATGAGACTGGTATATTCTTTGAAAACATTATTAAAAACCCAGTGTTATAGTTTTGTCAGAAGCACTTTAAGGAAATCAGGAAGTGCATACTCTGGATGGAAAAAAAAAAAAGTCCAGAACTTAGTTTAAGTTTGTATTAATTCCTACGAGATGCTTGCTGGTACAATGCAAAACTGTAAATGACCCATATTTATCCTTCGTGTGTGATGTGTAAAGCAAAATACGGAGCATGGTGATTATATTAAATGTCTTGCCTGCTTGTGTGAGTACCATTAAAGGGCGCTCATTGATATGGTATTTTAAAGAATGCCAACTTTAATGCAAATACATTGGTATACACACCACAATAACTCTGTTTTTCCCGCCCTGAAAGATGTCCAAACCTATATCTTTTTTTTTTTTTTTTTATCAATGTATAACCGTGCTTAAACATTTTGTGTAAGTCTTATTTTTACAATACAAAAATATGTTTAACAGGGTAAAATGTATTTTTTTTTTTTTTTTTTTTTTACCAAAGGTGAGATACTTACCTCACAAAGGTTTGTCTTTTTGGTGTGTTTTTTATTTACAATTGGCACATCCGTTTTTCTAAATATATGAAAGGGTAATTGTGAGGAAGCCAAAGTATCTGGAGAAAGCATCAAGACAACATGTCAAATTCAGAAATGTGAGTCATATTTGCTATCCACCAAAAATTATTAGCACTTCCCCAGTGGCTTTTTATGAGGTGTACCTTATTTACCCATCATGCGCTGTAGGAAAATATTGCCGCTTCTGCTGCTGCTGATGATGAGTCTCAAAACAAACACAATGTTCTCAGTGTGGATTTTTTTTTTGCTCATAGCAGTAGTTTGAAACAACACATGAGAATACACACAAGAAAGAAAAACCTTTCCTGCTCAGTTTGAGGCCAAAAATTCTCAAAGAGGGAACATTTAAAAAGACACACAGCAAACCACACTGGTGAGAAACCTTTTTCATGCTCAGTTTGTGGCCAAAAATTCTCTGACAAGAGAACCTTAAACAGACATACAGGAATCCACACTGGTGAGAAACCTTTTTCAAGCTCAGTTTGTGGCCAAATATTCTCTGACAAGAGAACCTTAAAAAGACATAAAATAATCCACACTGGTGAGAAACCTTTTTCATGCTCAGTTTGTGACCAAAAATACTTTTGTAAGGAACACTTAAAAATTCATACAAGAATCCACACTGGCGAGAAACCTTTTTCATGCTCAGTTTGTGGCCAAGTATTCTGCTGGAAGAGAAGCTTAACAGAGCACTCAAGAACGCACACTGGTGAGAAACCAGTGTTGTTGTTGTTGTTGTTGTTGTTGTTTTTTGCAGCATCAGATGATGCAGTGCAGGTAATGTTGCCATAAATGCCATTGGGTATCACATTTTACTACATTATGAGCAGCCGTTTTTATTTTGATGTCATTAAAAACAAGTTAAATTCAATGTATATATTTAAAACGTATGATATTTACATTAATTTTGAACATTTATTACATATGAAGCATACCACGATCGTAGTCATGCTGTCGTGTTGTCAAAATGAAGATGTTGTACGCTGCTTTGGCCGTAGAGGGCGCTAATGCTCCCAGTGCAGTCGTAATGACACGGCGGTCCAAGCGGGCTTGGCAGTGAGTCGCCTCCAGCTCTGGAGTCACCCTCAACGCTCTCCATGTTGAGACTGAGCAACTTCTTCACACCACAACGCTCCACCGATCTTGAGGCGGTTCCCGCCTCCATCCTTGTCGATATGACGCCGAACTGGGACGGGAGCTCGGAGACAACTGCATGAATCGTGAAACACAGTAAGTTTGCGTTTTTTTGAGGGCTTCCTTGCCGCATCACGTCGGTTGAGATAACTTGCTATTTTTAGCTAACGTTACTTGGATTTGTCGGAATAACGTGCGATCGGGAGTGTTATTGTCTGCCGCGTGCTTGCAAAGTAAAAGAGTATACTGATCAGCAAGTATTCGGACATTTTGTTCTTTGAAGCAACGGTTATGTTTTTGGGGCTAGTACTTAACGGTTCGCCGTTGCCGTTAGGAGGAATTCGCCCACTTTTGTGTGTTGTGGGGTAGGGCGCAGGCTAACGTGTCTAGCTTAGCGTTTGCGACTCCCAAGTCAGGATTCGCCACGTTAGCGAGCTAGCCGAGCCTCATGCCCAGTTTTTTTTTTTCTTTTCTTGCTACACTATACCACTTGACAGAATGGCAGCCATAAACATTGTACTCGACCCTGGAAAGCAAAACACGTCTCTCTTTGGATGCAAGTCCCATTGATGGTGTGGTCTTATCAACGTAAAATGGTAATACGAAGACCTAAAAGGCACATGTGACAGAAGTCCCTCAACATGAACAGCAAGGATGAATGTGAGTAGGATAAGATGATTCACGATGCGCCAATGCAACGTGTGAAAGAAATCAAGTGGTTTGCCATGGCGTGGGATTCAAAGATCACATTGACTGGCTGGAAGACGTTCAAATTGTGTAATGTGGAGGCGTTGTCATTTTCTGATTTGGGGGTGTGAACAGAATACAAGCAGGTTCCAAATGGCAAAATGCTTGACCCTCCCCCCTGTTTTCATCAAGGGCAAGTGTTTGTGGAACAATCTCGACTTTCTTTACTACAGTTAGTGGATATATCCTATGTTTACACTATCATCGGATTATTGTGACACCCGGTGCCATCTTTGATGTGTTGATAAAAAAGAAACATGCTGTGCTAACTGTGTCATCCAGCTCTGCTCAGCCTCTCTCCCATTAGTGTTGACATAGATAAAAAGATCATACAGAAATGTGTCTTTTATGTTCGAAGAAAATAAGATTTTCCTTACTAATGGATTGTTCATTCAACATTTGGTTGTGCCTTAAAACAATTGAGTGTAGTTTGGCTGCCTCTAGTGCTGTTGATTTAGTCTGTACGTACTAGTTTGTTGGCTGAAGGAGGACAAGGGGATATCAACTGTTAGATGCTGAGCTGCCTCCATGCTGACCTCCGCTATTAAAGTCCTCCAGGCAGCATTATTCTGCTTGAATTGAAATAAGGATTCGGTAACAGTCAATGAAGGATGAGCACAAAAAATTCTGTTGAAACCAGGTAATAAATTCATTTTTAATTGGCTGAGCAAATTTGCCGCTTTATAGTTCAGCCTGCTTGGCACCGATCGTACCATTTTCAACAACGACAGCGTAATAATGTATATTTTTTAAATCAGGACATTAAAGTAAAATTCCAATTAAGTTTGAACATTGTGTCAAACATAAATCAAAACAGAATACAATGATTTACAAATCATGTGCAACCTACATTTCATTGAACACGCTCCAAAACAAGGTAGTTAATGTTCAAACTGATCAACTTTATTGTGTATAGCAAATAATCATTAACTTGGAATTCTATGGCTGCAACATGTTAAAAAAAAAAAAAAAAGCTGGAACAGGTGGCCATAAAAACTAATAAAGTTGAGGAACTGACTTCTACAGGTTTCAGTCTTCCCAGAGCTTGCTGATCGGCTGATCGGCCCGGCCCTCCAGGACCGGAATTGGGCATCCGTGACATATCTGCAATTTCACCCTCCAACTGTTTGTAATCCAAGAGCAATAAAGTCTTAAAGACTAGTTGTGATGTGTAATAATCTACTAGTGAATGACACTCTACACAAGTAGAATGTCATTCTGATGAGTAGTACTGACAGGCCAAAGGAAGGAAGTAGGTCAAACGATCAATAAAAATCCACCCTACTTAGGTCTGTGTTACTTTATATGCTAATATCTAATGTCCTTTTAATGAAAGCTAACCCTCCATTAACAACACACACACAAGTGTATATATATATATATATATATATATATATATATATATATATATATATATATATATATATATATATATATATAGCTTTAATAATGATTGACATCTCCTGGCGTCGCTCAGTTAACGCTAACGTCTGCTCTTGACGAGTGACGCTCTACCTTGCTCAGGCGGGGATTTTTAATGGTGTTGCTCCATAAGCCTATCAACTAGAACTCCGGCTTTGCTTGGCTGTTGGATGATAAATGAGGAGAGAGTGCTGGAGGAGATTGATGCTTAGTGAGAATTTGAAGAGCTCTTTGAGTCCTGTTTTGTGGGTGATATCTGCTGTGTTTTAATCACTGCTTGCTTGGTGGAGCAAGCAGCAAGTCACAACAGATGTCCCAGCTTCCACGCTGCGCAGTGGTAAATACTTAAAAGACGCCATTTTCAAGCAGACACTCTGGAGCTGACCTCTGCACCCATATCCCTGCTCTGAAACCAGCTGCGGCTTGTGTTGCTTGCCCTCTGTCACCCTTCACATTATAATTTCAATATATATACTTTAGACATACAGTGCAGCCTAAAAGTCTCTGTAAAGTGAGAGTAATTGAGTTTAGATTTATTCAGCAATTTTGTTATTGGCGATCAGTTTGAAGGAGTAGGAAGTTAGCGTTTATCGATATCGGTGGGGAAATCATCATTCTGTCATGCACTAAGAGCGAGAGGCAGACTGTTTAGGTCTCATCTCTGCAAGCAGCCAATCATATTGGAGCGGGACATGCCCTGTTTAGAAGTCTGACAAAGAAAAGAAAAGTTCATTACCATGATAGACAGTTTTATCGGTTATTAAAACACAACACGGTGGTAAACCGTCAAACTGGTAATCGGCTCGTGCCAAGTACTTATCCCCCGGCTTTTTCCTCCATACCTTTTAAATACCTGTGCCGTTTTATCTGTATTTGTCACCAGCTTGCCTTGAAATATGTTTGCTGATTTTACCAGCCATCCCAGAAAGCCACGAACATAAGTAGCATTCTTTGGCAGGCTGCTCTGCCATGAAAGTTGTCATTTTATAAAATATGTTAATTGCACCTGAGTGCTTCTGTAAAGTGCACCACAAAAATCCTCTGCTGTTTTTGAAACTTTGACTTGTAATACAGTGGTTGCACTCGGGTTGTTTGTGGCTCAGCCTTGCAGTGTTCCTCTGTGACATAATTGTTTCGCCTTCATGACCATTGGAGAAATCTGGACTGATATGTTCTATTTTGAATCCGTCCCACTGCCCCCAGAGAGCAAAGATTTAGCCATTGATATTGCGGCAAGATTCCTGTTGCTATTTTTTCGATGGTTAAGTACAGCTGTACACTATGTTGTTCATCCCCAAAGGTCCCTCTCTTTAAAATGTTACATTTTTCCCACAGAAAAGTCATGCATTTGAATGCATTGGGCAGTGGAAATAACACTTATTACACATCTAAAACAATGTAAACACCATTGTAGAAGCCCATAACATAACAGCCAATAATGTAAAAACCAAGCTATTAATAGAAGTGTCAAAATGAATCAAATAATCGTCAACTGTCTTAATAATAGCCTTTGGGGCCATCTCAAAATGTAGTGAAAACACAAACTTTTAGATGTTTTAGCAAACACATGAGATTACATTATGTGAAAAAGAGGTCACATGATCCACAAGGTTAATTTCAAGGTCATATCGGTCAAAGGCTAATGTCGTTAAGATTACGTATGGGGAAGTAACAAAAAGAAAAGCTCATTACCATGATGGATAGTTTTCTCAATAATTGAAACGTTCATTTATTTATTTTAAACTGGTGCTCCCTCAGACAGAACTTGCCAATTCTTGAACTCTAGGAATTGCTAATATTTCTTATTCTTTCAATGGGTGGAAATGATTACAAGGAAGAAATTGTTGATGTCACAGGTACATACACACACACACACACACTTGAGCAAGTACCTAATTACCCTTGAGGTTTGTTCCTAGGCTGCAGGTTATGTGCTTGTGTATTTTTAGAGCGATTTTGACGTCATACCTCCAATTATTATTATTATTTCATTTTTATGTCTTGAGAGATTACCCAACAATTTGTGCATCTTATAATCAATCAATAACCACTTCTCCTGACCGATCTCGAGACAAATTTAAGGAGCCATTTAGTAGGGTTAAATCAGGGGTCTCAAATAGGGATTCTCAATAAGGCTTTGTTTTTTACACTGATAAGCGATATTTTCCTGTTCCTCCAGTCAAGCCAAGTAGAATTTATTTATATAGCCCTTGGTCACAAAAACATCTGAAAGGGTTTCACATGCCCAAATTCGACAATTATTCTTGACATCCCCTGAGCTTAACCACCAGGAGGGAAAGGAAAAACTCCCCAAATCCCTACTGGGAAACAATGAGAAACCTTGAGAAGGGACTGCAGATGGGAGGAAACGTATACTGAACCAGTACTTTTATTTTGTTTCTAACAAAGGATGGTTGTTCATATATGAGCGGTTCAGAAAATGAATGGGTGGATAAAGTAGTATGGATGATAACTGATCCAACCTACATTGACCACACATTAGTTGGATTTAGTATGAATTTATTAACAATTAACCAATCGTTAATTTTCACCTTCATCCCTAAAAATGTGTCTGTCTGTAAAAGAAAATGTTTTTAATTCAATGTCAGTAGTGGATAAGCAAGAAATGTGACATTCAGGATTCCTTGTTGTTACAAGTAAGCATACACTTAACACCCAGGTGAGTCCTCAGGTTTCGCAACAGGATTTGTTTCCAGGATAGTGGAGAATCAATTCAGTTGAGTTTTTTTTCTACACACTGTGCATGGAAAACAGTGACCATGTTACATAATTTAGCACTGCCCCTATATATTTTCAGGCAGCAAGTGTTGACCGTCATGATGAGTCACTTCTACTTGGTGTCATTTATATTTCATATTCCATTTGCGACTCTGTTATTTTTTTTTTCTTTCTTTTTTTTCTTTGTGTATGTGACATGTCACCCTGATCAACAATGGCAAATGTGGCTTTGAGACGTATTAATCAGATGTAGAAAAAGCTCAGTGGTGAAACCAACGCTTATTCAGGAACTGGTTCCCACCTGCCATTGTTTGTCATCACAGATATAAGAAGGCAATATTTGTTAAGTATTCATTATGAATAATACTAAAAGCCAACAACCTGTTTATGTTATTTTGTTTTAGCTATGAATTGGGCCACATCCAATAAGCCTAATGCACGATGAATCAAAGAACAGAAAAGAATGCTGGCAAGCATAATGTCCTCTGGCCTGTGATCTATCTTGGTTTGCTAGTAATGTCACTTGATATCAGTCTGCTACTACTAGACAGGTTACAGATAACAATGCTTTGTGTTTAGCACAGTGAAACGTGCCATTCTTATTAAATGAGTCATTGTTCGTCATTGTCGTTGCTATCAAACCTATTCCTTACACTTTGCATTTCAAACATTAAAAAAATATATTGTTTCAAGCCCCATTTACAGACCATACAAAGATGGAATGTTATTTATTTTTTTCCTATGGCTTGCACAGAAGGTTCAGAAGACAACACATTTCGTAAGAGCAACACATCAGCAGCTTTGGAATATGCTTGCAAACTACCAGTATTATGCTCCTACTTTGTTTCGTTCAAACTCACTCGACCTGCACCCAGCTGTGTGTTTAGTAAAACTTTAAATGCGATAAGTACATATTTGTGTTCTGTTCACACTTTGAATGGTGTTGGTGTCAGTTGAAATTTTAGCCGCAATATCCTGAACATCATAGGGCGAGTCAACATTCAAATATGGTACGTCTTTATTTGCAGCTTTACAAAGTTAGTAGTAGGCTACCAGCGGTGTGTGTACAGTTGGCAAATAATCTCATAAAGGAACCTCCCTTAGGACTGGGCCTGGTGCCGGGAGAGTTGAGTCTCCTCTCCACCCGCCTTAGTGAAGAGCATCGGAAGGAGGAAGTGAGGATATAAGGCCCTCGGGACTTCGTGTTTCTAAGTGACGGCTTGTTGTGTGTTTGTGCATCCCTACAGGTGAGACAGGTGGCTTTGACAAAGGCCTCTGGATGTGGTGTGTACTGCAACTCAGGTGAAAGGTAAGCTGAGCTCTCCCCTACTTGGCCACCACTTTCACACCTTAATAATTAATAAGATCAGATCAATTAGCAGTATGATGATTTATCCTCTATTGAAATGACTATTATTTTCTGTTTATGTTAAACTTGCTTATTTGCCTGGTAACTTTGTTTACAAGGCATTTCCTGATGGATGCTCATTCATTAGTGCGTTTGTTTTACTCATCGTACATTCCTATGATTTTTGCATTTAAAAGTTTGTCATTTGGTATAAATGCCGATACCAGTGGTAATGTTTGTGATGCAGCAGACATCACGAATATTAATTACGCAGAACTAAGAAGAACTTATCTGTTCTTTATTTTGAATGAGAAGACAAGAAATGTTTGATTTTGCACAAGGACCTCTTGGATGGAGGTTAGCTGGAGAGTACTTATTCATCTTGAATATGGTTGGAAAGGGTAATGACTATGTACGGCTTCTTTTTCAGCCATCTATCTTTAGAGGAGTATATTTTAGTGACTTCTGAAAAGATAATTGTACCGTTCGCCGTCTATATTTATGTCGCTAGTATCAAGTATACAGGAGTCAGCTGAGTGTTGTCTGATGATAGAATATGGCATTTTCTAATTATTTCTTGGGGGCAGCCAATCCTTAAGACTAGATTCAAGTTGATTTAGAATGACTGTTGTAGTGTGAATAATGCAATCTGACCAACATTCTAATATTTCTTTAAAAAATTCACCCAGTATTTACTGGAAGAGGTTCTAGCTCCATGCAATCGTCCAAATCCGAATCAGTATAAAATAATTGTTAGGTTTCAAGGCTGTTTTCATAGGGCTTCTTTCTTTACCCATGACACATGATTATGTTCTCATACTCTGTAGCCTTCCATTCTAAACTGGGTCATTGACGACCATGCTGCCACTAACCTTCTGAACCATAGCACATTTACCCTCAGGGAAAGGGTATATCACTACAGTAGGGTAAAGATGGCAAAGATGGTTTTGAGTCGCCACAGTCCTACATAACAATGGCGGCCCTTTTTTAGTTGACTTTTGGCTGGAAGGCATTCTCTTCATTCAAATCCTTTAAATATACCTTCACTATTGGCAAGACCCAGAATAGAATATTACCACACAGCCTCCCACTGAGCTAAAAAGGAATTTCTTTCATGGTGTAAGCTTTGCATGTGTAACTATCATTTTGTCGTAGGTGATTTAGTACAAAGTACCTATAGGTACATATAAGTCCATAATTCACAATTGAACCTATTTAAATATTGAGTAGTTTGTCAGTATTCTTGCAGAAAAATCTGAAGATAATAGATTAGATAGCTCGAGTGGCGCACATTGTTTGTTTTGAATCTCCCGATTGACAGCACCTTTCGCCATCAAGATGTATTCTCCAAGTCAATGGTGGCTTTTTAGATCCACACCACTATGTTTGGGAATGTGTAGCAAGTCTTGAGACTCAGCTTTCTTGCAGCTGATTGGGAGCTTGGTGGAGTAGCATTTGCTATGGGCGGGAATTGATCAAGAGGTGCAACACAAACTATCTTTATTCATAGACAATGATGAGCTTGTCACTAGTAATCGTTGTGCCTGTGTAAGAATGACAAGTTAAGTGTACAGTAATGTTTTTTTTCAACAGAGGGTGGGAGTTTAATAGATCCGTATGTGTGACATTGTGACACAAATAAAATTGGTTCTTGTTTAAAAAAATATATATATCGCGATAACTACATGTTATTTATACTGTCATTTTTATCTGCCCTTTCCACAGACAGGGTGAGCTGATTGTTAGGATGAAGGAGGAGAGTTTGTACCACCGAAGGTTGTCGTTGTGTCCAAATGCCTCTTCCCCACCCAAAATTGACCCCCGCATCCTCACACGAAACCTTTCTTATGGGGGAGACAACGATCTCTACAACCTCAGCTCAGGTAAGTTAGCCACGTTCAAACGACCTGAGCGGCTATTCATCATTAACGTGTGGCCCGGTCAATCTGTCAGATGACTGAATCCCTCAGTTCATGTGCCTGTGTGTTGTGGGTTCCCACCAGGCAGTGAGACAGACAGGCAAGATATCTCCCTGATGACTAATGAACTTAGTCCTGCCCAGTCACCAGGCAGCAAGGTAAGAACACAGATTCTGATTGGGCAACTTCATAAGAGTTTCCCCAAACATTTTTTTTAATACCACCTGATCAGTTGTTTAGGGTAAATTTGCAGGCCATTATTGTGGTTGGAAAAAAAAAAAGTGTGTTTTTGTCAAGGCCTCGAGGGAACCACAGGCAAATTAGTCCTTTAACATCTCATGCTGCCCCTTGTGTTTCTGTGTTATTTGTTCCACTGTCTTAATTTGTTTTCAAGTCATCCTGTCCCTCTCATTTGTTTTAATTGGTTGCAAATATCAACAAGAATTGGTCAGTACATAATTGACTGGCATATAGATGTCTTGTACATATCGTTGCTTTACCGTAACTTTACGGGAACTAAAAAAAAAAAAGAAAATTCAGTGGACACTTTTGAACATAACTATAACAATTTGCATACCAACTGTAAACTCATATTCGCCGTTCCCTTGTCAAGACTCTTAAATATATTGTGATGTAAAAAAATAATAAAAATAGAGCCCCATTGTTACCGTTTCTGGTGCCCAGAGAAACATTTGGACTGTGTGAAGGTGCACTGTTTACTCATCACCTCACCATGGTAGACATTGGCAAATGCCTCTTTGCATTTGGTGGCAAGAGGTTTTTGCCCTCTCATCTACGACCTAAAAGCAGAGGTGGCCTGGACATTAATAATTGTATCCCGGGTTGCCCCTTTGGCACGGCAGCTGAGCTTATGACTGACATGGGCCCACAGTTCTATTCAGAGCACAAGACAGCAGGTGCTAAGGTTCTGAGGGTGAAAATTCACCTCACTCCAGCGTACCACCAACCTGGAAACATCACTTCATCATTCTATGAAAGCCGCTCTGCAGGCCAGCCTCACGGACAGCAACTGGGCCACACGTCCCCTGTGGGTCATGCTGTTTCCCCGCTTTACCCCAAGGAGGACCTCTAGCCCTCATCTGCGAAAGTTTATATTTTATGGTTGTTTTATGACCAGCCACTGCGTGTCCCAGGGAAATTCCATCCGGATGCCTCCCCTTGGTCCACTTCATTGATGTGGTGATTTTGTTCCCATTCCCATATTTGCTTCGCCCAGTTATCGGACCCCACTGCATCCCCCATGAGGGGCCCTCCAGTCTGGTGGAGGCAGAGGTTAAGAGCTTTGTGGTGGACAAGGAGGTAAACCAAAATGGAGATAAACCAAAATATCTGTGGACCGCCTCAGACCTGTTTTTGTGGCCATTGAGGTGCTGCTGAATATGTCGTGGGCGCCCTTCCTCTGCAGTATTTGGGCTGGCACCAGCTCCTGACCTCTACCTGAACCCTGATACTGCTACTGCTAAGTGCAGTTGCTTCTGAGGCTATAACCACTATCCATCACATTGACTGTTTTTCTCTTGACACTTTATGCACTTTTTTAATTTGGGGTGGCTGTGTTGTGACCCACAAAAGTGACTTTAAGGGAGAGGAGGATATTACAGCAATTTCATGAAAGGGGTTAAAGGGACTGATTCGTGTGGATAGTATAGAAAAATGACTCGCCTTCGTCTCCCTGTCTCATGACTGCATTGTTTGCTGCTTGACCATCATTAAAAGCCACTTCTCTTCCTTCTTTCCTCCAGTCTGAGTCTAGGATGTTTAATGGTCTGGAAAAGGACTGTCCCTCACCAACAGAAAAGCTTGCTCGGAAGGAGTCTCTTAAGGTTTGCACATGCGTCATTCAGTATCATCATCAGCTCATTCCATTCATAATTAAAAAAATAAAACATACAAAAATATCTTATGCCAATTTCCCTCAGGTATTAGTTCTAATAAATATGAATTCCACCCTTAAAAACTTCATTTGACTACTAAAGTTTTTCAAATCACCGAATACATTGTATTGTTTTATTGGATTCTGCATCCATCCAGAGTTGTACTTGGTTTATGTACTAAGGGCATTGTTTTGATAATTTAGCTTTCTTTTTCCTCTACAACAGGTCCAAAAGCAGAATTACCGTCAAGAAAAGAAGCGGGCTGCGAAAGAATTGTTCAGTGCTCTGAAAGACCCGAGCGTTGTCATTATGTCAGACTGGCTAAAGGTAAAGTTGCTGAAGCTATGCACTGTTTATTTTCTACTTGTATCATGTGTTCCCATTTTTAGGGTGAGGTGTGATGATTAAAATGTCACTCCGTTACCTTTGTTATTTTTCAGATCCGTGGCTCTTTAAAGAGTTGGACCAAGCTGTGGTGTGCCCTGAAACCTGGTGTTCTTTTGATCTATAAGACCCCTAAAACTGACCACTGGGTTGGCACTGTCCTGCTGAGTTCCTGCAAGCTCATCGAGAGGCCCTCAAAGAAGGATGGGTTCTGCTTCAAGCTTTACCATCCACTAGACAAATCCATTTGGGCTGTCAAGGTCAGACATGTTTGTAGTCTGGGTGCCCCGATCGATTAGCCATCAATTGCTGGTGGCTACAGTTACTGTAATTAGGCCTTGCCGGGTCAACTCCCTCCTTTCTGCTACATAAAACACTGAAAAAAACATCATTAGATATTCATTATAAGAATAAAACTAATACGTTTTTTGAAGAATTGCTCTGTTCCACTCCATGATGTATCACACATTTTGATCTGAATGTTTAGGGTCCCAAAGGAGAGAATGTAGGCTCCATCACACAGCCTTTACCAAGCAACTACCTGATCTTCAGAGCATCCTCTGAGTCTGATGGTGAGTACGTGATTGTCATTGTGAAAGCTCAAAGTTTTTGTTCTTCACATGGCTCCAGATTATTTCTTTTATACTAAAAGCAGAAGGAAAGTTTGAGGGATGCACACTGTAAATTGTATTCATTTTGAGTTTATTGACAAAAAAAGGAAATAGTTGAAGTGTTTCAGGTTTTAAGGGGGGGAAACTCCCCCATTTGAGCAATTCTTCAATGTATTGTACAAGCTCTTCTTTAAACCTACATATTTGCCACTTCAGGCCGATGCTGGATGGATGCACTGGAGCTTGCTCTGAGTTGCTCCAGCCTCTACAAACTAACAGCCAAGTCTGGAAAAGAAGGGGATATCAGCACAACTTCTGAGTCTTCCCACTTCCTCCATCTTCTTCAGTCTACCACACTAGCAGACACAGAGCTTTTGCAGTAAGTCATAACGCACTCATATTGCAGCATTCTACACGGCAGTGATACATAACTGCGGTGCTGTGGCACATTGGTGTGGCTCATCAGGTGTGTGTTAGTCCTCCAAATGTAAAGAACAAAAAATTCTTGAGGGGCACCATGTATCCACCTTTTGCCATTGCTGCAAAACCTTTCAACTAAAGAGACCCAGATAGCACACCAAGTCATTTTTGGAGTAAATTGAGACAAGATGACTTGAAGATTTCTTTTGCTCCATTTTGTGCCGTTCGAATGTCAACGGTGTGATTTTGCTCAGTAAAGGTTGTCACGTGCTTTTCTTTAGCAGATTGATCCCAAATGAAAGTTATCCCAGGTTTACATTCTGCAGCAGTTGCATCAGCTTTGTGCTTAAGGTTCATTTGTATGCCATTATGTTTTTTGTAATAGTTTGCATTTTTGGCTTTTCTTGCATTATGCTCTTTAAAATAATGTATTATAAAACTCCTGTTAGAATCCCTCAAGATAGCCATTTCTCCACCCTCTTTTCTGTGGTTTCACATTGTATGACACAATCATCAGGCCTCCTCCAGCCAATGACAAAAGCCAACTGAGTCACATGACTGAGAAGCAGGAAAGTCATGAAAAATGTGAGCTGTGTACCTTTCAGAAAGATTGTTATCATCCAGCACACGTTAACAAACGCATACTGTAGTTATGTAGCACTGAAAAAAGCTTTTTTACAATCGGACACTAATTAGGACGGCAACTGCTCGTATATACTACGCCTGGATTTACTTTACATTTACTTGAGAATAACTAACCGAAGATTGTCACTTTGCCGATGAGTGTTTTAGATTGAAGGAACACTTTGATGCCTCTGGTGTAGAACATTTTAGTGTTGGTGAGTTTGAGATTTGATTTTACTTTGTTCTGGAATGCGATTTTTCTGGTCTGTCAACTTGGTCGTTTGGTTTTCTCAGTTGTTTTTCTTGCTTTTTGTGATAAATCCCGTTCTTTGTTGTTAAATCTTGGACTAGAGTGTAAGTCGACTTATTTCATTTGAGTATGTGTATTTGTGTTCTTGTCTTGGGGGTCATTGTTTGTGAATAGGCTGAGGCACAGCGGATGCACGGACCTCCAATGACAGTCCATAAATTGGCTTTTCATTTGGATTTGCTCTCCTACTTTTTTGGACCCTTACAAAGATTTGACTATAATTGTTATATTCCAAGTACCTATTACTATTTATATTGTAACACTAATCAGTGTCTTTTAAATTAATGAAATAAAAAAAAAATTGAATACCATACACATGTTAAAATGTCCAACAGTGACATCTAGCGGCTCTATGAGTCCAATATAGTAAATGAATACAAAATACAAACACACTTAAATACACCGTGTTGTGGAAAACGTCGTTTTTAATGATTCATTTTTATTTAAGAAGAATTTTAAAAAGGGTCCAGAATGAGTGTGTTCCAAATCACACTGCTTAGCCTCCCTGGCTACATGGAATCTCAGATTCAAATGGCGCAGCATTAGTTGTCCTTACTGTGGAAAAGTGGACCAGAGCTATGCTTTCAAAATGGACCTTGTCAGGGCTGTTCACAGCTGCCCGTGTGTGAGGCGGCCAAAAGTAGTCTGCAAAATGTTATAAGAGTAGTTAAAGTGTGACTGATCTTGATGTTACTATATCTCTGTTCCTAAAAGGTTGAATGAGTCTGTGCTGCTGGGTAATCACCACATGGACCATGACAGATTTTCTGACAAGTCAGAGCGTGACGGTCACGATGACTGGGATGCCTCTGCAATTGATAATGGAGGAAGGTTGACAGAGGAGAGTGACATGGACCAATCAGATGAACCGATTTCTCCCGTGCCACAGGGTACAATTTACGTCGAGCAGGGCACAGAAGAGATGGCTGAGGTGAGAGGTCATGTACACAAGGTGTCCCTTGTTGTGTGGATTACAATTTTGTTCACAAACTTGCAGCTATGATTGAGGAACTCATGTCCCAGGTATGTTTTGTGTTTCTCAGGCTGGGGAGTCATCCCAAGTTGAGACTGTTTCAGAGGAAAACAAGGGTATGATCTGGGGTATTTTGAAGCAGCTGCGACCGGGCATGGACCTCTCAAAAGTGGTGCTGCCTACATTCATCTTGGAGCCTCGCTCCTTCCTGGACAAGCTATCAGACTACTACTATCACGCTGACCTACTCTCACAGTCAGTATTGCTGTATACCTGTAACATCATTTCTGATGTTCTCTCTTGTCGCACTATTTAATGATTACTAACTCCCTTAGAGCGGCACAGGAGGACAGTGCATATGGCCGAATGAAGCAGGTTGTCAGATGGTATTTGTCTGGTTTTTACAAGAAGCCTAAGGTAAGATATGGTTCAGGTTAAAACATTTTTACCCTATTGGCTCCGGTAGAAGACAACCCTAGATTAGAGCTTCTGGGACAAGAAACTGTAAATGACAAGCTGGTCTAATATCTTTTTAAATGGAAGTCTAAAAGTTAACTGACTAATATTTGAAATTCAAACAACATTTGCATTTTCATTCACGTTAATCTATTAACATTAGTCTGTGGAATATATATATATGACCTACGACCTATTGCTCCTGTTAATTTTTTGGAAATCGATTGCGTTTGTGGCCGCATACGTTCCAATAAAGTTAATGATCATGTTTATGCTCATAAGTTAATTGTATAATTGCCTCAGAACACATTTGTAAAATAAGTTACAGATGTATTGGTCAATTCATGGAAATATTCCTTCCTGATTGCATCTTCTCTAGGGTCTAAAGAAGCCTTACAATCCAATATTGGGGGAAACATTTCGGTGCTGTTGGCCTCATCCCCAAAGTGAAGGCTGCACTTTCTACATAGCTGAACAGGTACGCTTGAATCTGGAAACAGGAATTCAAATAGGTTGTGAAATTCTGCAAGCCCACTTGAAATTCAAACAACATTCACGTGCATGCACTTTCACAAATGTACCAAGTTTGAAACTGGAGTCTGGACTGCCCCGTTTTTACTCTGCAGCTCACAATGCCAGTGTCACAAATTAGTTTCTTTTTCTAGGTTTCGCACCATCCGCCCATTTCTGCCTTTTATGTCTGCAATAGGAAAGATGGTTTTTCCATCAGTGGAAGCATCTTAGCAAAATCCAAATTCTATGGTATGTAGTATACACGGTGTTCTTTTCAATGCTTGATAATCATGCATGACCAACAACTTTCTCTTACACCATTCCCTCATGCATTTTGATAGCAATTAGCAGTTGTTCAAAATTAAACATAGTCTGACTACATCATTTTTTTTCCTTTTGATACTGTATTTATTTTAGTACATTGTCATTTTATTTATATTTCATCTTATTTATTTTTAATTTAACCAGTATGTCATTTTATTTACATTTCATCTCATTTATTTTTAATTTAAGCAGTAACATTTGAACCTGTTTTACACTTGGTAGTGACTGGATATTTGCTTCAAAAGAAGGTTTGGCGCAAATGTTAACATTAACTAACTTGTACTCTTCTGCTCTGTTGTGTAGGTAACTCTCTGTCTGCTATCCTGGATGGAAAAGCGAGACTGCTCTTTCTGAGCAGGGAGGAGGAGTATGTCATCACAATGCCCTACGCTCATTGCAAAGGTAACTAAATGTCCACTTTCACTTAACATTTATAAATATGACACTGCCTGTGAAAAAGTCAGTTTTCAGCTTGCACATTGTGAGATGAAATTCTAGCTTCACATGCACTGGATGTCTGTCCGCGAAAGGTATCCTGTATGGGACGATGACACTAGAGCTGGGTGGAAAGGTTACCATTGAGTGTGAGAAAAACAAGTGTTTCACTGAGCTGGAGTTCAAGTTAAAGGTAAATTGGCAACATCCGCTGTTTCATTCGAGCTTCATGGTCTGCATCAATTATTTTGCTTACTGCATGCAGCCATTCCTGGGAGGCGCCTCTTCCGTGAATCAGATCAGTGGCAAGATCTTTGTGGGAGATGAGCTCGCTGCCACTGTCGATGGACATTGGGTACCTAAACCTTTCTCTTTTTTTTTTTAAACGTGTTTTTCAAACCCTCGGGTATGACAATGATTCATTGATTTGTAGATTTTGAAATGTCATTTATAATTTCAAAAATGTACATAGTACCTACATATGGTACAACCAAGTTGCTCCCAAGAATCTCATGACGTCCGGGGTCCTGTTCTGAAAGTAGCTCAGCAGTGAAGTTAAACTGCGGATATGACGATTATTAAATCATTGTTGTTCAGTGTCCTAACAAACTAAATTATAAGTATTAATATAAATGGAAAATGTGTTCTTGTTTATTTATTGATTGATTTCCTGCCTTTCGTGACAATTGGTTTGACATTTTCGAATTAGGACGGTGAAGTTTTTATTCATGAGAAGCGCTCCGGACAGCAGGCAACCTTGTGGAACCCGAGCCCAGAAGTCCGCAGCAGTCGTCTCAAGAGACGTGTTGTCCTCTTTGACCAGCAGGGAGAGTTTGAGTCTGAAAGGTAAATCAGGTCTCTCAGTAGAAGAATAAAATGATCAAGTGGCTTTTTTGTCACAATTGTATCAATGTAGCTCTTGGCAATCTAGCTTAAATGGAGTGATACTAGTTATTATTTTACCTCATCTATGTACAGTTCCATTTATATCCATGTAGCGAATTGTCCTTCAATATGTGTTTTTCTCACTTACAGGCTGTGGCAACACGTGACCAGAGCGATCACAGAGCGTGACCAAGTGCAAGCCACACAGGAAAAGTTTGTGCTTGAAGAAGCTCAACGCAAAGAGTCCAGGGAGCGGGGAGACAAACCCTGGACCCCACGACTTTTCTATCAGGACCCAGTGACCTTAGAATGGACCTACAAGCATGTGGAGTAAGAACTTTGGAAACCTTTCAGACTCTTCGTTTTTAGGTTCACACCTGTAATGAGAACTGACCTGTTGAATGACCGGTCCCGTAATGGTTTCTTTAGAGCCGAGCCGTGGGAGCCAGAGCGTTGTCTAGTTCAATTTGAGAGAGGTGGAGTTATTCAAACGTTGGAGAAAACGCAGAGACAGCACAATGGACTCTCTTACAGTGACAGCTGGCCCAGCCAACGCAAGGTTTCTTAGTCGCCCATCTTTACACATTTGTTAAAGCTCATTAGGATTTTGAACAAGTAAATATTATTTTTAGAGACCAACGAGTCATAGTGACCTCAACCGGCTGCATTATCAATTTAAGTACCTTGTGTAGCCAAATTTTACATGTACACTGTGCGGTATCCAGCTAATGGCAACTGAAGTATCAAATCTTATTTTTTCAGGCTAAAGTGAATGGGACACACAGGAAAGCCAGCAGTCAGCCATCCAGCTGCAGCCAGAACACTGAGAGCAGCAGCAGCACCCCAGAACCGACACACGAGTCCTCTGATAATGACGGTGAGGCGCTAACAGAGTGCCATGGCCGTGACCCGGCAGAAATCTTAATACTTGTGACTTTGCTGTCATTTTTACGTGGATGCAATATTCTTAGATCATTTGACACTCTTCCACATTTCATTTATATTACTGTATATAAATAAATAAATAAAAATGTAGAACTGATCTGAATTCAAACTCTAAATCTGGCTGTCAAGTAAAGATTGTTTAATTAAAAAAGAGCACACAATTACAATCACTTAGGTGAGAAATAGAGAAACCATATGCATGTGTGGTCTAATGTCAAATCAGCGCTTTAAAGATGCTGTTTTGATTTTTTTTTTACCAAATTATTATAGTTTCTGAGAATATTTTATGGAACCCGTTTAGTCTTATTTCGAATTACAGACATTCCTCGGTTTATGATGGTACGACCTACGACGTTTCGAGGTTATGAACGAGTTTGAGCAGCAGTAGTAGTCGTCACACAAAACAAAAAGGCACATTCAAATACTGACGTACTCGCAGTTTTTTTCCATTTCATGTTATTGCAACCAGTTACTGTAATGAAGACTCTTTAAAGTACAAATTCAGGTTATGTTGCCAATCTGAAGTTTTAGTGAGTAGAAG
This sequence comes from Syngnathus leptorhynchus, assembly GCF_054491065.1. Lineage (NCBI taxonomy): Eukaryota > Metazoa > Chordata > Actinopteri > Syngnathiformes > Syngnathidae > Syngnathus > Syngnathus leptorhynchus. The sequence continues at coordinate 10,342,254 of NC_141200.1, forward strand.
AACAATGAAGTCTGTCACGATTAGATTTTGGTGTTGATCCTTTTCGTTTCATTTGTATATAAGACCAATTTTCATCCATGTACTTAAATTCATTATGACCAATGAAAAAAATCTTAACAAATCTGACCGGTTGAGTAGTGTTGAAGTCAGCTCATATCTATGGACATTGAGTTTGTTTTTTTGCTTAGTATTTTCTAAGATTTTGTTGTGGCTAGGGATTTGTTAGATGTTGTCATTGACTATTGTTTAATATTTGAAACCATCAGAGTTCTCAAACCACTGTGCACGCTGCAGTAAGGACATGGCTCTCCTCCAGACCTCCATCACTTCCATACAGAAGACACAGCAAGATATTCAGAGGTGATACAACTCACAACAGCAATGTTTTTGCTATTTTACTCGAGCATCTTCATTGGTTTTTAATACACGAGAACCCACACGATGAGGAAAACATGGCATGTTTGTGCCAACCATTTTTAGAGTTTGTGGCATACTCATGATAAACACCACTCACATAAGGTTTTCACCGAGTATCCTCAAGGCCTGTCACAATAATTACTTTGTATTATGCTTCCGCTCGATAAAGTGGAAAACATTTTCCTTTCGTTTGCATGCGAGGAGTCGGGAAAAATGGGGTTGACCATGCATACACACACACGTACGTCAGGATTTTGCAAATGGAAAGAGTTTGTTGTTCCCTGAGCAATTTCATTCATGTTTCTTTGGCTGTGTGTGTTTATTTTCCTTAAAAGCACTCCTTGCCTGTCTTTGTAGGAACCTGGCCGCTCTGAGTCGCCAGCTCACTCAGCAGAGGGCAGCAGACAACAGTGTGTCATGGATGAGTCGGCACTGTGTGATCGTCTGTTTGGTGCTCCTCTCACACGTTTTCCTCCGCTACTTCTACGCCTGAGAAGCTCGGGTCTCCGTCCAGCCCTGATCTGAGATTTGATCCCTCCCACAAGCACAAACTAATCAACTGGGCGGGCCCAGAACTCAGACGAGAGTTGGGTGAAGGACTTATCCTATTCTTTTTCTTATATGGAGTGGCTTAGCATGAACATTATAGCAATAAACACAGCCAATGCCTGTCAGACATCTTCAGATAGAAATGACTCCCACCCACCCCCCCACCGAGTGTAGCCAAATTGAAAGAGCACCGGCACCCACGCACTTTGGACAGGAGATGAGGGATGACAGAAAGGGTTATCAAAGATGGTCTTTCAATACAAAAAAAAAAAGTTGTACAACAAAGAATGATTTGTAAGAGTATCAACAGAGACCACCATCCCTTAGTGTCTTTATCGACTTGCCCTGCAATACTGTCTATCTGTGAATGTGTTTGTGTGTTGTTTGTATAAATCGTAGGCCCTACACGCGCCGGTAGATCACCGCGCCAAAGTTTCGTACAACTTCCACTCCAGAAATTGGGCCTTAAAACCGCTGATGCCAAAAAAAGGAAAACACGTCACGCACGACACATAGAAATGAACGAAGGAACATCTTTCAACAGTACAATTTAGTGTTTTGTATTTACTGTAGGCACACATCAGCTCTGTCTCGTCTTGTAATGACAATAATTTTACCAAAACAGTATTTATAATCCGAAAAGACAAAGAGTTATTGTTTACAGGGAGCACTGTGTGTGTTTCTAGTGACACATACTATGTGTAGGAAGATTGGCTAATGTGGGTCAAGAGTGAGAGCCATACAAAGTGTCTTTATATTTGTGTGCCTGCTGTGGCACAATGGATGGGGGACGATTGCGTAGCACTGTTTGGTTAATGCTGGATGCAGCATTTGGAGTTAGGATTAATATCGAGCAAAATTGCTTTGGCCAATGGAATAATTTGTGCGAATGCCTCCTACATAGCATCCAGACAGGTCTACAGTTTGACATGTTTTTTTTTTGAGTCAGAAGTGTCTGACTACTTCACTCATCCGTAAAGATGATCTACAAATGCACTTAACACTCTTGTAACCCAGAATGATCACCAACCTTTGTATGATTTGATCTGTTGCTCCAGTTAACTAGATGTCTGCAACAGATGGGTTAAGCAGCATGCAACTCAAATAACCTGTAATGCTCATCTACTTTATTCTTATTATTATTTTTTTAATGTCAAGTTGCCCATGGCGGAAACTGGCTAACAATGTTTCTCACAACCCCCAGAAACAAGTGACTTTGAAAATGTAAAAAAAAAAAATTCATGATTTGGTTGTATGTGTTCTTTTAGAAGGTATGTACATATTTGTCTGCAGTGCTTTTGTGCTCTGTGATAAAAAGAAATTTCAGAATGTATTTATTGTGTGATTTTACCCCCTTGGTAACTAAAGTAATCTTAAATCTTCGGGACCAGGGATGACAATCTTGCTCCCAGAGTTGCGTGCTGTTCTCATGTATGTGTTTTAGTTTGTGAGAAAGCCATTGATTTATGCTAAACGCAAAGCTATGTCTGTGACTTTGTTAGTTATTAGCATTTTCTAATATTTCAGTTCAGTGCCCAGTTTGTAACATTTCAGTCCAGTGCCAGAACTGATCTACCCAACGGGAGCAAATTTTAGCGATGAAAGTCGACTATGAATGAATGATTTTGTGTACTTTTTTTTTTTTTTTTTCCATTATTTTCCTGTTTTTATACTCGATCACCAATTTCCGAGATTGTATATGCCACTTCCTTTTGTTATATTGAACAAGAACTCAATGATGCCCTTTTTTTTTTTTTTTCCATTCACACTTGTTGCACACTGTAGCACTACAGTAAAACAGTTTTAACCCTTACACTGCCTTGTTTCTTTAATAATGTTTGACTGTCGAAATGTTGTGCCTCTAAAATGTTATGAGCTGTAACTGATTATTAGTAATTAGTTCGAAGCGCATCATTTGTTGAAACAATCAGATTCAACCAAAATACACAGGGCATTCGTGAAAGCGGAGTAAGTTTCAGATTATTGGGCTTCTTCCCCTATAAGACAAGATAAATAGACAAACAGGAAGGCAGGCAGACAGACAGTGGTCAAATGATTTAACATACATTTGGTGAGTTAACTGCATCTGTAGTTGTGCATGTGGAATGCATCCGCTCGTGGGTGATTGTTTTCTCCTGAGCCTGTCCCTTGCACTGATTACTAAATGATGAATCCAGAGTCATACACATGGTGGAATCCTCTTCCAGTTTTGTGGAAGTGGGCGAGAGGATGAGGATTCTTTTAACTTTCTAAAAAATAATTAACATACCAGGTATGTTTGTTTTTATTTACCATAGACACACAATATAAAATAAAAGGATTTTTTTTATTATTATTAATATTATTATTTTAATTATTATTTTATTATTAATTATAATTAACTGTTATAACTGTAGGTATAATATAATGTAATGGTAGAATTTTACATTTAATATGCATTGTTTACAAATTTAACAACAAAATTACATTAGTTTGCCCGTCTTTGCACACGGCCCAAATGCTTTGAGTCAGGGTTCGTTCAAAGTTTCAAAATTTGGCAAAGACAGACATTTGTTTGAACGACCACAAAGGATTGAGGTAGGGACGCAACCAATGATTATTATAATAATGAATTAATCGTCTATTTTATTGATTAATCAAATCGCTTTACAGAAAATGGGACATGATTTCAATTCAAAAGTCCAGAAAAACATTTGGTCCATAACTGTGTTTTAAAATAGCCCCAAAAAATGTTCATCTCTTTTCTTTAATGTTATCTACCTTTATATCCAAATATATTATCCTCTGATGACAGATCGGAGAGTAAGTATTCTCCGATCTGACAGGCTGAAATTCTTGGGAGATATCTAAACAATTAATTGATTTACTTAAAAATCAATTAATCATTGCATCTCTAGATTCAAAGAGGTTCCCAGGGGAATCCCACTGAAAATCGGGTGAGTCCATGTGCATGTTCAAAATCAAACCGCTATTCCATTCTAAATGTGTCAGAGTGTTAAATAATATCGTCTTGGGATATTTTGAGTCACTGTGCTGGAAAAGCTTTGTCTAAAAATGTCGTTTTTGTTCGTCTATGTGCCAAGATAAGAAAAGCTTCCTGTTTTATTTGCTTTCTTTTACTGTGGTTTGCCCCCCCCCCCCCCCCCCTCAGCCTGATCTAAGTGGGAGGCCAGCCACACTGAGGTGTGCTTCGGCATTTGTTTTGGACTCTGGCAGGATTATTGTTTGCTCATTTCCAGCTCGTGCAAACCCATCTCGAAAAAAGCCAGACTGCTGTTTGAGGCAAGGCAGAGGACTTGTTGGGACAAGTCTTCCACTAAAGAGAAATAGTAGGATTGAAAGGGGAGGGGGTTGGGGGGGCGGGGGTGTCTGGCTGAGTGTTTTTCAATATGTGTCTCATGATCCAACTTGCCTGCAGCGTGTTTGACATGTAGAGGCAAGATTCTTTGCTGGTAGCTTGAAATGACGGCGCACTTCGCCTGTAATGATTACTCATGGGTCATTACGACCCATTGAAAAGACAAATCACACCTTTTCTTTTCTATGGACTCCATTTATCCGTACCACACACACACACACACACTCAAACAATATTGAAATTATGGAATAACGTTTGCTTCACAGTTGAATCCTGGGTTTGTACTCTTGACTCACAAACTCCTGTGTTTTCCCACATGCATGTTAGATAATTGAGGACTGTCAATTGCACATCAGTGACCTTTGACCTGTCCACCTTTTGAATAGTGCTTTGTCTATATGTGCACTGCGATTGTCTGCCAACCAGTCCAGGGTGTGAATGTGAGTATGAATGATTGGGGTTTTTTTTTTTGAATATATATTATCTATGCCCTTCGCTGGTGGGTGGCCAGTTCAGGGTCTACCAGAGCTCCCTATTTGGTATTGTAAAATATAAATCCAGCTTCCCAGTAACCTTAACGAGGACAAACACTACTGTTTATTGCTGTGCACCACTGGTGTAATTTGAAACATTTGTATTTTGTAAGAATTTTAAAATTATGATGAAAAAAAAAAAGAGGCATCAGTTAGAATGATCAGTATTATCTTTCAGTCATTCATCTTTATCCATTTGTCCTTGAAAGAAATACCACCCTTTCCGTTTCAAAGTTCAATGCTGACTCACCAAAGCTTCGTCTGTCTTGATCGGAAAGATGAATCATTGACATTCGCTTGTTTCCCTTTAGGGATGGGCACTGATTTGTTTGGGAATAGTGTGGTGCCACTTCTTGTCGGTTGTGGGAGGTTGGTGGTGCGATTATTAAGAAAAAAAAAAATGGGCGGCGGTGGTGATGGTGGCTCTGAGCACACTGGAGCTGAGGATCCACTTTGTCTAAAACCGCCAGATGATGTAATAATGATCAGTTAGAGCCCCAATGTTGATAAATCACTTCCGGCCAGGTATATGCAAACTACAACGTTCTCTCTTCTCTCCATGTGTACATTATCGAAATACTATATTGTGAGTTACAGGAGAGAGTACTTGCTGAGACTTGTGCCAGAGCTTTAAAAAAAAAGAAATTAAAAAATGGCCTGCGGCAGATTTACGGCCAACAAATTTAGTAATCTCTCCATAAATAGCTCCAATTAATCATAAATTAGAAAGGCATTCTCAGGAGTGGCAAAAAGACTCACACTCCTTATTTAGATTATGGAAGGTAACAAAATAGACTTTGAAATGTATTTGGATACAAAGCGTATTTTATGAAAATATGAATATGAAATGAAAGCTAGCTCAAATTCTGCCAAGAAAAAAGTAATTTGCCACAAGTTAAATTCTGATAGAATAGTGGGAAAGCACCATCCTCTCTCTACCATTTACCATTCTTCCAAAGTTGCAAAAAGTCTGTTCAAGCACATCTAACCATGGAAAAAAAGGGGGTATTGCTTCCTTTTTTTTAATCAGGCCTCCCAAATGTTTAAAGACAGCGTGATGGCCAAGGTGACCTGTGACCTGTAGCGCATGTTTGCAGTCTTGCGTAGTCACATGTTAAGTAAATATAGCCGAGCCATTTGCATGACTTACTTGTTTGATCTTGTTGCCTCACCCTGTTTAGTTGCGCTAAGTTAGATGCAGTTACCCGCTTCTATTTTATGCCATGACTCGTTTCCGTCATCTCAGCATGGTGAAGTTGTGTGAGTGCGATGATGCCGTTCACCTTCTTAAATGGTGGCTGAAGCTGTTAGTTAATTGGAGTTCAACTAAAAACTGCTATTGAAAGATCTAATCGTTATTGAAAGATGGTTGAAAGGATGTTTTTAATGCAAGCTAGTGCTGTTTGTCTTTTTTTAAAAACAATTAAAATTGTGCTGCTTCTCTGCACTCGAGGAATTAAGACCAAATTCATCCAACAAGACATAAACGTAGGGGAGATTTGTCAACCATTAAATTGCCACCAATGGGATGATGAAAATTATACATGACAACACATACAAGCTGAAATCTGATTGGACAATAAACTCCTCAAAATTGTTGATTTTATTGAAAATAATGCCTTTTCTCATGGAAAAGTATTATTCACGTTAACGGGGCATATAAAAAAAAACACATTCGGGCATTTTAGTGTGCAGAATTGCAGCTACAGTGACAGTTTACATTGTAAATCTGCTAAAGTAGTCACATGAACTTATAGTAGTTCATCTCATTGTGAGTTTTGATGATCTCCACTACCATGACTGAAGAATGTTATATTTTGTGAAGCTCACAAGGCTGCTTCTATTTGATGTTACATCCAGCACATCATCCAGCTCCATGTCGAAAGATAATAAGTCGCATCACACACAAAGCACAGACAAGTGCCATTTTATAACTCTTTGCCAAATTTTCCACAGTAGAGGCCTTTATAACAACGCTGATGTCCTTTGGAACAAGAACTTGACCTCTTTGCGGCTCATTTCTATGTAGGCTGCCCACTCAGCTCTTCCATCTAGGCCCAGATTCCTTCAGACCTCCCTGCGCGGGTGCGAGAAGCAAAGGGTTGCCGAGGTTGAGCAGCAGGCTTTGAAGGAGGCTCCAGTGACTCATTACTCAACAATCCACTCACCCTCCATGTACCCGACCCCCACCCCCCCCTCCTCGAAAACATCTCTCTCCTCACCTCGGCCAAAACCCCTGCCCCTGGGGCCTGGATAGCAGACGCTCGCCAGTCTTTGAATGAAGAAAGCAGATTGTGTTTCAGATTTCTGTGAAAGGGCTCCTCTGTGTTGTATTGTGTAAAAGGATGTCTGACCAGTGGATGGGAAGCAGTACCATGACAGATCCAGCAGGTGGCACATTTTCTAACTTCCTCCGATAGATTTGAGATTTTATACAGAAAATGGATTCAATGAAATGATAGACCTAATTTAGAAGTCTTTTGCTGAATATTTGTGTGATTTCCTGACTTCTGGATTCCAAAACCTTTAGTTTTTCATTGAACAGCCTGGTGCTTGTTTTTTTCTTGACACCAAATACCACATTAAAATATTTTGCTCTCCAATACCACTATAATGACCAACATTAAAATATATTGTGAATAAAAGCATATTTATTATTATTGTAAACCACTGTGAATCAGTTTGAATTTTAACATGTCTCGAATATAGTATATTAAAAAAAAAAACATGCAATCTGCAATATTCTTCAATATTGTAAATCAAACTTAGATCAAGCTGAGCTATAATAAACTAATGTAGTGTAGTGGAATTTAATTCAGTGATTCTTACATGCCACACTTTGATGTTCACTAGCCTTGATGTTGTTCCATGACTTTTTCCTCCTCAAGGCCTTGCAACATCTGTTTGAAAAGAGATTCTAAAGCAAATCCATTCCAAATTCAAATGAACTCATCTGTCATGCAAACGGCTGGAATCTTGTTTCCTAACTATTCCCTGGGTGCTGTGAAAAGGTACACTTTGAAATCAGGTTCCCACAGCCAGCTCACGCAGCTTTGTACTGCACCTTATGGAAATTAAAAGCATACGTCGCGATCATGTTTTAGCCATTGTCTGAGGAGAGCTGTATGTTTTTGACATTCTGCCGTGTGTCTGCATATAGTTGTGTGCGTTAAAGATGACATCTGTGGGAGATGACATCATTGGGACTTCCTTTCTGGATACACAAGGCCTAAAATTGCATTCCCAAGTAACCAGTGATTCATATAATTTCAATTGCATATGTGGGAAAATATGACTTTTTATGTAAACTGTGCTCAGATTTTTGACATGGAATGTATGTGGATTTCCCCCATACTGCCACAGGATATATAGTATATTCAATTATTTTCTCTTTGGAAATGTCATGATGTTATATGTTCCACACAATTTTTTCAGCAGGGAAAAATAAAAAAGATTTTCTGTCCTCTTCCGGACAGCTGGAAACTAAGCTTCAATACAAGTGATGTAAAAAATATATGCATCTTGGCCAACATCATAATTATCATTTCCTTAAATGATTTTAAAAACGATTGTCTTCCTTGAGCGGAGGAAAGTTGCTAAATGTAAAATACATCGCAACAGTTTTCTATTGTGACTACTCACGCCAATATTTAAACCACTCTGACAGTGTCCAACCCAAAATTAGCCATTACTGCCTGTGTAAAGATAAAGAAATCTCATTAGATTTCATGAGGACAACCTAATAAAGTGTGTTGTGCGGGCACTTCTGTCTAATTTGATTAATGCTGCATGCAAAACAATTGTTGAATATCTGCCAAAAGGTTGCCACTTTGCTCAGTCATGAGGGCAGCGTTTGGACTGAGGGGACCATTGTTCTACTTGGGAAAGACCCTTAAGTCATGACAAACAGCACTTCCTCCTTTTACAAGGCTGAGTCTCCCTATTTCCTTCCTCTATATGTTGGAGGTTTATATAATGTGTGAAGGGGCTTCAAATTAGGGTCAAGTAGTGCCAGGCTTGACTTGTAGTATCAGAAGCCATATGAGTTGTCCTAGCTATTCTTTTACCAGACGTGCTGCTCCTGGGTGATTGTGAAAGTATGCAGACATAAAATGAAGCCACCACCCAGTTTGCACATTGCTCGCAACACACCTTGGTTTGGAGCTCAATCTGGAGTGATTGATTGACACGTTTGGCAGTCAGCTCAAAGCCGAGGTGAACCGTGACTTGAGCCAAGTAGCCAAACAATGTGATGGATCTGGTATGGCAACAATGGCTTGTGTGAGAAAAGACATTTTGGAATTCTAACCTTTTACATTTGAAATACAGAAATGCTGGGCCAATTATTACTAAGATGTGCTTGGTGTGAGATTGATTCATCTCATTCATCGGAATCACTTGTTGGCATTATACAAAATGTCTGATGCTCATCCCCGACTTCATTTTCAAGTGTGGAAAATAACCTTGAAATTCCCTGCTAGAAAATACTCATATAATCAACTCAAGTACAAATGTATCAAGGCAGTGATTGATGATGAATTTTTGTTTGCTCAAAAAAAAACTTTCCCATAAGAAATCGTTTAACAGATTCCTACTGAGGGTGTAGCAGTATCTTTGGAATGAATGATTTGGCACACCATTTTAACTCGCAGATTCTTCCTCTTGCACTAAGTGGATTTTCCCCACATGACCTTAATTGACTCATTCAAGTTACTTTCTCTTTCTTGCGGTCATTTTTAACACCATCACTTTCATGTCAATTACACAATCTGCTGTATCGGCGTTTTGAACTACACTTTAATGACTATATTGACTGTATCTCTTTAAATTCTACGTATTTAGATCCAGTGGCTTTAGTTCAACATGTCTGAAAGAGAATACTTGATGAAGGAATTGTATTGCTGAAAAAAACTAAGTTCTCATGTTTGACATTCAGACAGGGAGATATCATGTTTTTGTAATCTGTTCTTGGTCATTTGTTTCTCCACCCACTCAGGCAGGTGCGAGAAAGACAAATGTCTCCTTGGAGCTTTTTTTTGACTGTGTGAACAGCTTCAAATCTTCTCACCGCTCTCATCAGACAGTCACTGTGTAACTCCCTCTCCTCTTGTAAGCTGTATCATGTGTGCTTTAAAACAATACAGATGGATGCTCATGTTTTGCTGTCAATTTTGCATCACCTTTACATTTTCTCGCTAGACTGGTCAAGGTCATTCCAACATATCATCACCATTCACTTTTTGTGGTGCTGATTTAAGTTCATTTTGTGTATTTTATTTCCTGGGGATGCATATGACATATGATAAATGGAATGACCCCAGACACTGTTGGTCAATGCTAGTAAAGAAAACCCACCTCTACTGCGCCTTTAAAGATGTGATTCTTGTGGCAGCTCAAATAGAAAATGCTTATTTTTAAAACTTGTATGTATGTTAACTAACATGTATTCTGTCTGTTAAATCATAGCGTTATTATCTTTGAAAAGGCAACACATCACTTGGATTTGTTTTTTTATTGTAAATGTAATGGGCATGAGTGAGAAGCTAAACACTCGCAGATGATTGGTCTTTTTACATTGTTGTTTTTATTTTTGATGTTGTCGCTTTGTACATATTCAATTTCAAATCGGGTTGGATTAAAGTCCTCCTCTGAAGTCTCTATCTAGTGTAAATCTTTGTGACGCCTTCATGTACTCATCTTCAGATGTCCACCTCCTTCCTGCCTTGCAGACATTCCTGACAACGTCTCCTGTCTCAGCCTGAAGCTTTTCTCTAGACAGCTGAGGCCCAACAACATGATCCCCAGAAGCCTGCCCTTATAGCAACCCTGCATGTGTGTGTGTGTGTGTGTGTATACTATACGTGTTACATTCACAAGATTCCCTTTGAAAAACAGACTCGCTCGCTATATTTAGGACTATATTGCCACACTTTAACATGTAAATGCTTGTTTTATTTCCAATGTTTCCCTGGAGACAATGTTATTGCAAGCCCAGTCAACGTCAGTGAAAATACTCACAAAAGCATGACAAGTAGTCATAATTACAGATATTTTGATTTCTATCTTGTGATTCCTCACTAGCTTTTTGTTACGCAATGAATCCTTATATTGTTATCTCTAGTATCTCTATTGAGTCTTGGTGCCCAAAGCTGTTTGTGTCACTAACTGCACTTCACTAACTGGGCCAGAGAAGAGGCGGAGATGTGAATGAACTTTCCCAGTGAGTCACTGAGCAAAAATGAATGTCCGTTAAAAATATAAACATTGTTGTCATGACGGCACACAAAGAATCGGGTCTGTTCTATTTTACTTAATTGTAGGAATGATCCATGAATGTGAATGCCAGTGAATTATTTAAAACCGAAACAAAAAAGGGACTTTTGGTGCAAGATTCCATCCACTGTGTCGTATTTCAACGCTTCCTTTGATTAAATCTCATTTCACCTGAGCCGGTGTGTGTCTGACTGACGTATAGGCACAGGTATGTGGTCACCTGAGTGATGTGTGACGTTGTAAAATACCAAAGAAGGGTGTTTCCAGTAAACCAGGCTGTTTAACATCTCTTCTCGTTGGAGATGACCTCATAATAAGCAACTCTTGAATGTTTGTCACGAGCAAAGTGTTTGCATCATATCCTGGTGGTCTGCCATGTTTGGGTTTGAGAGCTTTTATATTTATACATAACTCTGACGGTGTTTCATCCCGTTAGCGTCACCTTTCATGTCTTTACCGGAAGCAAGGTCTGTTTGTTAGCTTCCTGTAAGCAGAAGTGACAGCCATATTAGAGCGATATTCACTATAAAACCAGGAGGTCCAAATGCTAGTTTGTGATCATTTAAAGGAGATATATTTGGTATTTCTTTCACAAATGAAAAATATTTTCAGGTGTCCCGATAACATGTTTGTGTTATTTGTTTCGCAAAATATATATATAATAATAATAATAATAGAATATAATATATATAATATATATATAATATAAGATAAATGAGTTTCTGATTGATTGATTTATGGTTGCGGTTTCAAACTCATACTTATTCAAGGTATAATAATACATTGACATAAATGATAAGATAAAAATATTATCTAATAAAAGTCCTTCATAGAGATCCGGACATCTCTGATAAAAGGATTTCTTTTTCAAAAACACACAAGTCCAACTACTGTATAAAATGACATTAAAATGGTTTTATATTTTGCTTTGTGGATAAAAAAATAAACAATAGATGAGCATGGTAGTCTCTTGAATTACTACTTCACCTTAATTTACTATAAAATGTAGATATTTTGTGATGTGAGATCAATTAGAATGTCTCCAAAATAAGTTTTGAAACAGAATAATTATTAATGCTGCATCCTGCATGTCCCAGTGTGCTTATCTTTTTCAACAATTTGAAACAATGCATTCACTGTGATGCCGCCAGTACGTCATGGGGATGTGCTCCACGAGAGGATGTTTGTATAGTTAGCACAAGGCGGAAGATACATTGTCCACGTCTACGTCTTAGTGCGTGTGGGTCCAGGGTTCATTACGCACATTACAATAGCCGCCTGATGTACAACTCCTGACCTGCTGCTGAGTCAGGAATGTCCCCCCCCAGAGTAGTGCTAAACGTTGAGCGCTCACAAAGAAGAACGAGTAACCTTCCCACAACAACAAAAAACGTCAGCCCACATGATCTTATGGGCTCTTTGGCTCAGGCACCACCACGTTATGGGCAAGAGATCAAAGCGGTGGCAATTTGTTGGACCATATTTTTAGAAGGGAGGCCCCATCCACCTTCATTGGAGCACAATCCCACTTCAAAGCCGGTTAAAGGACCGCGACCCCAACATGCACTTCCCCCGACTGCGTTAGACTTCCTTCACCTCTGACCTCGACACATGTGTCTGACAAAACGCCTCTACTCCATTTTCTTTACTTGGCCTCGCTCTTTTCAAGAACATACTATTCCAATATAATATATCATTAGAAACAGGGATAATATTAGTATTCATGTATACAGTAGCAGTGCAGCCAACATTGGGAACTAATTAATCATAACGTGCACACGCTAACTGTGCCATTCTTTGAAAAATCGTCAAGCAGCCGATTCTTTTCTGCACTGTTCAAAGCATGACTGAACTCGATTTCTCTTGTGTTGTTCTCCAGCTATTCATGTCTACAGAATACATGATGTGTACGGGGAAGGAATAACATTCCGATTTGAATTTTTAAGCTTCTTCTTGGAGACTTGGATACATCTTTCAGGTGCTTAAGTGCGGTATCTTTTGCCCATTTGTATTTTAAAAATCGATGTGGTTAAAACTTCAGTGTACTGTAATTAGTATGCTGTGTTTTTGTGACAGCTGAAGTCACTGTTTTCATTGATGGCCCACGTGGAAGGAAATACAGGCATATCCTGACTTGAAGGCAGGCAGCAAGCCTCACTGCACCTGTTTGGGATTTGGCTGACCGTTCTGTGCCAAGCTGGATGATCCGGCATAGTGACGGTATGTCCTTTGACCTGTGCACGCACGGCACATCTGGTAATTTAGTTGCGGAAAGTTGCCAAAACGATCAAGTCTAGCAGAGTCGGTAGATTTGGGTGAATTTGGTGGGGGCAGGTTCTGAGCTCCGCCAACATGGTGGATGTCATTGTGTTTTGTGCATAATTATGAGCAGTGGGCATCAAATGAATCATAATTTGGACTAACTTGCACTAGTCATGCCCAGAGTCCACCCTAGTTTATTAAAAGAGCAATTGAGTTAGTAATTGACATTTATTTCCATTAACATTGGTTTTACTTCATATGTAAACTGAGGTGAAATTTCAAGTACATAAAACACTTTTTGATTTCCATATTATGTATTTTATGTGCCCTCTTTGCATCCATTGCAGCCTGGTGATCCTGAAAGGGGGATCCTTCCATCTGTGGTCCCTTCTCAATGTTTCTCTTTTTTGTTTTTGTTTTTCCTTGCCCTTTTGGGAGCTCAAGATCAGGAGATGCTTTGAGAATAATTGTCAATTGTTTGTCTATGTGAAGCCTTTTGAGACTACTTGTGATTTAAGGCTATACAAATAAACTTGACTTGACTTGAATGAAGTTCAATCCAATAAGGAAGTGTTAGAGAAAAGAATATGACCACATTCCTTGACAACTGTTAGAAAAACACCCAACAACGCATAATTAATCATGCGAGGCATATTGCGAAACACCACAAATGTGCCAGATCAACCACACCTAAAGTGTGTTCGGAAGAGCTAAACTACTCTGCTTATCATCTATGAGCTCAGCTTCAAAGGCTCCCACAGACAATAAAAAATCCACATTCCACCTGACTCGGAAAGGAAAGGGACTTTCCGGTCCGCCCTTCTCCTTTGACTGAGCATGACTGGCATTTTCTAAGAAATGTAGCCGCTGACAACTTTCCCAGAGTGAACTATATACAGTTACTGCCTCTCAGGACATAAGATATGGGCAGAGCCTCACAGTGCAGGCTGGGAATGAATATGCCACTGCTTGGATGGATATAGCACATATGTCTTGAAGCCCAAGTCTAAGTTGTTTCAACTCATCAGCATTTTAATAAGTGCAGCGTCTTCTTCATGCATAGTATGCAAGATTTGCCATTCAGAGACTTTAATTACAATGTTACCAAAAGCCAAGTCCTAATTGCTTCCTGTACTGTTTAGAGGTGCCAAAATTGCTCACAAGAATTTACTGTTAAAAGTAAATAAACCGAAATACAAATTCAACTTTAAGTAAAAGATGAAATGTACTATCAGTTATACCAAATACCCATTTTGATAACTTGGAACAACAACAACAAAAAATAAACCAAGTCATCATTTAAGTTTAAAAAAGTAAAACATGTATTCTGACAAAGTTTGGAGTAGAAAATACGAGAAGTAAAAAGTAAAAGAAATAAAACCCATCTTAAAACTAAATGAATGTAGACGCCGCAAAAATATACTACAGATCATTTTTCTCACATAGTGAGAAATTTAGCAAAAAAAAAATGAAAAAGGCTGAAGAAAAATGAATCCGCTGCACCTTCTTCCAGATATACACTAACGTTCAAGCAATTCTAACAAACTCTTCAGGGGAAGTAATGAAATGCTTCAGATTATGTTAAAAAGATGCACATATATTTATTGAAATAAATATAGAAACACATACCACGCTTTGAAACAAGCAAATAATTTAAACAATACAAGTGCAGTTTACCAGTAGACACTATATCCTGGAAACAAATAAATTAACAGACATTCTTCTTTTTCTGTTGCTCCAATGAGAGCAAACTTCACTTGTCAGTCCATGTGAGTGAAGTTAGGAAAATCTCTGCCGGACATGAGAGTCATTGCGACAAGCTCAGTCCACAATCCATGGCTGGACTGGATGACGTCATCTTTCCCTTTGCTTGGTCCTTGAATGATTATTTCTTGTGTGGGCCACGCACACATCCTGAAGGGGAACAAGGAGATGAGATTTGAGAAACATTATAAGAGAATTAGGTCATAGGATAAAAGCGAACCTTCAGAGGAGATGGAATTACTTTGTGTAGTTTTGTATTATAGATTTCAGTTTTATTGTGCTTAAAATGTATTCGCTTGTATTTAAATTGGTTTCATTTCACAATACTTTTCTATTGCAAATTGACAGTTTACAAAGCGGTTCAGAAAATGGATGGATGGATGGATGGATGGATGGATGGATGGATGGATGGATGGATGGATGGATGGATGGATGGATGGATGGATGGATGGATGGATGGATGGATGGATGGATAATACAAAGCTCCTTGTAATTCAGTTTAGAGCAAAAATTGGAGGATTTGAACTGACCATATTAGGAGAAGAGAGTGAGGCTTGGGTGGGGCGGGGGTTCTCAGGGAGCCCTCGCCATGTGCCTTTCATGCTGGTCCGGGGACGCGCTCTCGTTGTCCTGGCGCGTCTTGAAGTCTTGGATGGCCTTGCGGTTTTGGTAGTCGATGAGGGCCATGGTGATCACAGCATTCCAGCAGTTGTCCTCTCCCGGACAGCGGAAGTCGATCTCCTTGTCGTCCGTGGTGACGATGGTGAAGTAGACGAATTTGCCGGTGCGCTCCACGCAGTCCACCTTCTTGATGCACTGCAACTTGAGCTCTTTGCCCCTGGTGCGTTTTTGCGTGTCGGCGTACATGTTGAGGCTGTCTGGGGTCAGGACGCAGGTCTTCCTCTTCCAGAACTGGAGCAAGTTGTCGCTTCTTTTCTCCAGCTCGCCCTCTTTGAGCACCTGGGAGATCTCGGCCGCGGACATTTTCATTTTTTTGGGAGAGAATGTTCTTCCGAAAGTTGCCTAGGTCAACTTGGGTTAAAGCAGCTCGAGGAAGGAGCCTTTCGTCGTGTCGGCGTAATCCACGGTAGCTTTTTATGAATGAAGCGCAACGTGGAGGGCACCTTTATAGCCCGGCCCTGGCCTGGGCCCCGCCCACCTGACGTCAGTTGCTTTTGGGAATGCATCAGCAGCTGTCAGTGGGTTGATTCAAGGCTGACTCTATGTGTGTGGGCGAAAGGCTTGGAAAGCTCAGAGGCCAAAGGAAGTGGACCAAAAAGGTGGACCAAACCACGGCGCACCCACCATGTTAATGAGTTACTAACCCCTCATCCTACTGTGGGGATCAGTCCAAATGGTGCCCTTCTCAGCTAGTTTTGGTTATCAAGAAAGAACCATTACATTTACAGTATGGAGGAAGAAGCTATTTTTTGGTCATATGTTTTCAATAAATAATCATTTTCAAACAAATCAAGTGAAACTGTTTCATTTTCTTCAGCACCCCCTGATGATCTAGTTCCTTAAATCTCCACTATATAGGTCTTATTATTGGCCACTGTTTTCCAGCATCATAATAAAGGTGCAAATTTAGCTCCAAAAGTAATTTTACACAGAATATTTAATAATGATGAAGTCAGGTGGCCCCTGATAAAGTTTTCAGGAAAGTTTTGTGAATCTGTTTTTGGTGTGGGTGGCTGTCAAGCCACTAAAAGCCACACCCAAACGAGTCTGAGGCACTAAAACACACAGGAATGGAGGAAAAAGGGTCATAAAGTCACAACACAAAAAGTTTGGTGTTGCTTCACTGTTTCACAAGACACAAAGACAGTGGAAAGGACAATATACTTTCTTTTGTAAAAAAAATAAAAAATAAAATGTTCCACTCACAAAGTACCAATTATGAGTCAAAATGACGCCATTTTCCTTTTGCTGTGTTATTATCCACACATGCATCTCATTCTAGAACTGACTTCATCACATGACTCATGTTTGCTGTGCATCGCCCGTCTCCTGGAGTTTGTTTAGGAAGCTGACAGTCATTAAGTCTCCACTACAAACAAGCCTGACCCCTCGAGGAACCTCCTGGAGCTCCAGCTCTGTCTACCTCGTTAATCCTTTTTTATTCAGAAAATAGCACCACGTACTCATCTGTTGATCCTTCCTCCTCACTTTGTTTTAGGGATCTTTGGTGTTGCCTGGAGGTGTGCGCACCTGGTGTGACTGTTTTGAGGAAACTTTGTGGTGAAGGCATGCCCGGGCTCTGTGACTCAGCGTGGGTGGCAGCAAGCTGCAGTGGAACACTTTGCTTGCCAAAGGAAGACCCAGTGACTCAGTCGGACTCCATGCATGAGTGTTTGTCAAAGGAGACATGAAGTATACTATAAATATAGAACAAAGTTTTAGATGACAAAACATAAATACTATAATAGTCTTGTAGGCATGGAGCAATTAGTATGATGAAGTCCGTCAAACCACACGATAAACTTACCAGGACATAGAAATCTCCTGATCGAAGTTGTTAGCAACAATTTTATTTCGATCTTTAAAATGATTTGTGTTGTCTTGTCAGTTTTCGAGAACAATTTGGAATATTTTTTAGAGCATTATAATCATTAAATCATCATCATTTTAGACTCTAAAAAAACTTAAGAAGTAATTTTACCAATATGACATCATTGGGTGGAAATAATAACGGAGAGCACAACCCTGTCGTGTGGCCGCACAATTGCAGCGATCATAAAAACTGAACGTGTGGGAGTGTGTCAAATGGATCCAGGAGGAGTTTTGTTTTGTCGTGAGCGTTGTGGCAGCCTTGAAGTTAACATCAGCACTTTCCGGCCCCCGCTCTTTGTACATAGACTAAACTGCGGCGCCAGGGACACACAACGGAAACATGATAACGTGCCATGTGGAAATACAGAGGAGGATAGTAATTATCACATAAAAAGACAACCCCCCAGAAACCCTTTTGTGTTTCTTTCTCCTTTCAGCATAAGGGAGTTTTTGTCAGCCGGGGGCAGCGGGTGTGATACATCAGGTGAGAAGTGTTTGCTTGTCTTGTTGGGGCATGAAGTGCCTGTTTTGTTCATTATGAATCACAGCACTGAAAACACATATTATATTAGCTTTAAATAGTTGGCGTTGAAAATAACTGTGGTTATAATGATCCATATGTGTCAGAACCTGTGTGATAGTAACTGTAATAAATACTGTATAAATATTCCTTGACTGATTCTGAACAGTCTGGTGACCAGTTCAGAGTGTAATTCATATTTGACCAGGGCCCAGCTGGGACAGGCTCCACTCCAGCTCCTTGTGACCTCCTCAACAGGATAAGAATGGATGGATGGATGGATGATTAAGAAGATAAGAATGGATGAATGGATGGCTTAAAAAGTCGTATAATTATTTTATTTTTGGCCCTAAACCCCACCCTTAGAGTTCACTTGTGGGGTGTTACTTATTCCAGTCATTGTGGTAAAGGCAATTCCAGTCAATGAATGCACAACAACAGATGTAACGGTTTAATGTCTAACAGTGTTAGTGATTGTGTGTGTCAGCATTTGTACATAGGGTACACATTTTGGGAATACATTTAATACAACGAAACCTCAAACATTAATTTGACCTCAAATCGCCCATTGAAAAAAAAAGAAAAAGAAAATCTTCTGTTCCCTTATTTATTTTTATTTTTATTTTTATTTTTACTTATTTATCTAAATCATAATCCATAAAACAGAATATCAGTGTTTTCCATTGTTCATGTGTCACATAAACTGTACAACTTAAATGAATCTTAAAGAATAAATCTTTTCAAAAGGGGAAGTAAAAAATAAGCAAGTGTACAAATCCTCATAACGGAGATGTGGCAATGTACAGAACCAACCAATTACATTCAACCTCATGTTAAATGGGAATCAATTCAACACATATTTAAACACCCTTTAAAGTGCCTCTGAATATATTCATACGTATAATGTGAATTTTGTCTTTTTCGTCTTTTTGCTTTTTGGCAGAAGTTCGGAAGTTACATGCAAACATTGACTCCTTATAATTCCATCCATCTCGAGGAAGACCCCAAGTTACAGTTGTAGAAGAACATCCCCAAAGTATGTACTGTAAGTCTGATGTTCTTTTGGCGTTTGAGCCAAACATACCTTTTTGTATTATGGGCAAAAAGTCCAATCTTGGTTTTGTTGGACTATAACAAAATAATAAAAAATAAACGGGAAATTGTGTAGTTGTTTTACAAATTATTTAAGACACATAAATAATGGAAAAGGTTTTCTTTAAAAAGATATCTTGGGCACCTTTTTTTTTTTTTTTACATCACAAAAAGGTACTTAAAGAGGGGTGTGTAGACTTTTTATGTCCATTGTCATCTTACCACTGTAGAAATTAGTCTAGAAAAGCAAAGAAAAAGACAAATGCTTGCATGACTCCATTTAATCCTGTTGAGTTAATACTCATAGTTGGAGTTTTAAAATATACATATTTGTGCCAAAATGTCATCAATCCTTCACCTTGAGACATCCCATCATATTTGACATGATAGTCCATTCAAGTAAGTGATGTGGCACTGACAAGGCTCGCTATGTTTTTGATGTTAAGCCTTCTTACCGAAGCTATTTCAACATAAAACACATTCTGTCTCGGTCGCGATAAATCGAGTAACAAATTTCCACATGGCTTTTGGATTTCTACACATTAATGCTGATAAATCAGTGCGAGGCCGTGTGTTGATATACATCGTAATATCCGGTGAAAGCCTGCTAGGCTATACATAGCCGGGATGACAATAGGGAGCAGTGTAGCTGAGCTTGTTGTGATGACCTGTTGACATGCACAGCAGAAGCCCGCAGGTAACAGCTGCACTGTGACACACGCATTCACACAGATGCACACTCTTGGGAACCAGTTGTAAAAGTCGTAACTGCGCCTTTTGCTCTTTGGTGAAATGCCCTCGCCATGAGACTCTAGCAGCTATTTTGAAGCATTGTTCCGATAAGCCCAGTGTGTGTGTGTGCACGGGTGGCATTCAGCAGCGTGGGAAAAAGAACAAATGGCTGATGAGTGGCAAACATAGCGTTGCCAGAGGAACTGTTGGAGAAAAAAAAAAAAAAAACACCTCTACCATGCATTCTTCACCAGTCAGTTACATAGCATGTTCACTTCCTGTTTGGAAGAAGGCATCTTGATAACAATAAGATCAGGCTAAAAATAAAATCAACATCTCTGGCATACCTGTGGTGCACAAAAATGTGGACTATTTCCTTGTGACACACAGCGCAGCATATTTCTTCACGTGATCCTACTTACGTTGACAAATGCAGCGACAGAATGTCATTAGACAGTAAATGTCAGGCCGTATTAATTGCACCGTCGTCAATTAAAGAGTCTGCGGTGAGAGCTAATGTATCTATCTACCTCTGTCCCGTTCCAGGGACTTTGTCAAAGAATGACAGCTATGCAGGTCTGCCGTCGCCCTGCCTGTCCTATAATGAAGTGTCTGCAAAGCCTCAAAGAAGATCATGTGATCAACATGGACTATTTCTATATTATTGAAGGTAATCCGTGATAGAAGCAGGGCCATGGGTGGGATTTTGCACTTGACGGGTTTAGGCCTCACGCTTGACCTACAGCCAGGGTAACAAATAGCATGGATATGGTGTGGCAGACTATGAATGAACCAGAAGTATATTTATTGTTTGGCCTAGCTGAAAAACCTGGTGACATCTTTTCTTGATGACAGATGACATAACTACATAGAATAACCGCAAATAATCTTCTATCTGCATAGACGCGTGATCCATGTGTCAACACCAGCAACAGACGATGAGCTCTTCATCACGCTCGGTGACTTGTAAAGGTCACCGGAAGGTCATCAGCATAAGTGAGCCTCTATCCCTCTCATTCTCTCATGAAGGAGATTTGGCTCGCATCGCTTCCGAACGCACAAAAGAGTCCACACAAGCCGAGTCGTTCACATACTCTGTGGTCACGTACACACAGTTTATAAGTGTTGCCAAGAGCACCTTGGAGCCAAGAGCGCAACAGTGGCTTCGACTGCAGCTGCCGGAGGGATGAAGAGAGCGCCCTGTGTGCACTTGTGCTCAATGAGGAAGAGAAGATGGCAAGCCCACTTTTGGTCTTTACCTTTTTTTCACTTTTAGAACTTACAGAATTGCTAACCGACTCATTTTGGATTTTGAGCAGATTAGGTTCAAGACTCTATTTGGGTGGGCGGAAGAGCTTTAAATAGACGCCATTTTAGATACTTTGGTGTATTGAAATTAAATCCGACATTCATAGAACATTTTGGTGGTAACTGCCCTCATGTCCCGCACGGACTCATCTGATGGGTTCAAGAAACTGTCCTCTTGTTTAGAGTTGAAGTTAAAGTGGCCAGCGTTAATGTTCTGACTGCTGTATGCACATTTGCTCCTCTTATTTATTTATTTATTTATTTATTGCTCTTATTCATTCATCGCATGTGCCTTCTTGTTTTTACTTTTTGTGTTGTTTACTTGAATGTTTTGTTTGTCCGCGGAACAATATAATATAATATGTAATATGTCTTGTCACCGTGGGATAGTAGGAAACGAAATTTCGATCTCTGTGTGTCTTGACGTGAAGAAATTGACAATAAAGCAGACTTTGACTTTGATAGAGGCTGAAATCTGATTTAATCTAACAGCCACAACAAAATAGCTACTGGGTAGCAGTGTAGCCAAGACACGAATCATTTGAATCACAATCACCTAAAAAGTCGAATCGGAAAGCGCATTTCCAAATCAGTATTGTAAAGTGTGTCACTGGATTCAAACAAGTGCTTCGAAGAAAATCACAGCGTGTTCTACGCTGGGGAATGATTAGGCCAGTCTGTGTTTCCAATGAAAGGTCAAGTGTGGAAAATCAAGGTAGGGATGTGTCTTGTTGTCGGCAACCATTATCAAGATTTGTGTCTAAACGTAAAAATAACATTTTGACCTTCGGCATTGTGTGGCATCTACAAGTTCGGCCAGGTACGTAAAACATGTATGTTCGATTTATGGAAGCCCCTAAATTGTCAAAAAGTGTAAGTTTATCAGTTCAATGTTGCCCTTAGAAGTCTAATTTGCATCTTAGCGAAAGGAAAATGAAATGAAAGTCTTTAGATAGAATGAGTCTTTGTTAGTAAATCCCACACACAGCATCAATAGCACATTGTTTTGCGGTCAAACCACCAAAACTAATCAAAATTTTAGTCCAAGAGAACAGACTGGAAAATATGCACGACATTAAACCAAAAGGCATTTTAACATAAGTCTGGACTTGATTGTCACCTCGATCGAAGCCAGACGTCTCATTTTCTCACGCCGCCACCTCGACTCACCCAAGGTTTGAACACACACAGCTGAGAAGTGAGTCTGTACAAGGTGAGTGACACGATAAGAACAAAACACAGGTTTCTAAATAAGACACCAGCCCAGCCCTTCACCTCTCCTCCAGAAACCTCAAAGCACTTGGCCATATCTCCCATGATGCATTACAACGGTCTCTCACAAGAGCGGACACTCTCTTCTCTATCTGCGGGACTGGATTCCTGACATTCTGGTTCTCTTGCCACGACGCTTGGCACTTTAGCAAATTCTTCAAGGGTGAAGTCGGCTCTGCTGTGAATGAGAAAGACCATGGTCCACTCCTCTCATGTTGGTGCTTGTTGATATTCGAGCGATGTGAAAATGTATGTTAATTACTTCAAAGTTTTGGAACACTTAAAGCAGATGTTGGGTTACATACTCCTGTCACCTGCCAATCTTATATTACCAAATCATTTTGGACAATTGTATGCTCACAGGGCTGTGTC
The DNA here is from genome assembly GCF_054491065.1 of Syngnathus leptorhynchus. NCBI lineage: Eukaryota > Metazoa > Chordata > Actinopteri > Syngnathiformes > Syngnathidae > Syngnathus > Syngnathus leptorhynchus. The sequence continues at coordinate 10,365,259 of NC_141200.1, forward strand.
CCTGGAGCACTAAGTATAAAATGATCTGGAAGAAAAGGCACTTGTCAGTCGTACAAGTAAAATTAGTACATTTTATAATTGATAAATTGTTTAGAAATAGAGTTGCTCAACCTCCTAACCGTTTTAGTAAATATTCTAGCTCACTGAATGATTCCTAACCTAGATTGCCAGATTTAATTTTGAATTTAAGATAAGCAGTGAAGTCAAGACATTCACAGAAACACACGATTCATTGGTGCACAACTTTAATAGAATATTTTAACTCTGTACAAATTGAAGAGAATAAGCCAAGTTAACAAGTTAAGGCCATTTGTTGGCACAGGACCCCGTGTGATACATTTCAGGACAACAACCACAACTCAGACGCAAGTGACCAGCTCAATACAATCAAGAGAAGCAGGCGATTTGCTTTATTGCTTCTGATGACCTGCCAACAAGGGTATCCAAACTAAAAGAGAATCGAAAGGGCAGTAGAAAAAAACATTGGCAACACGTTTTCAACAAATGATTCAAAAACAAACCCACATACAATAAAAAAAAAAAAAACAACAACTTTAAATGCTGATTACAATGTACAAGTGGGGACACAATTGAAGAAAACATTCAATTAGGCTTGCTAGAGCAGAAAACAGCCAAACAACCTGCATGCTGTCACGGATTTGAAAGGTCAGAGTTGGCTTCCGTCTGTCCTTGTGCGGCGATATACTGACTGGACTGATCGGGAGCTTTAGTAGGGCACAGGAAGTGCTAACATTCTGTTAAATGCTTGTTTAAATTGGCATCTGAACGCAGCATTGCGTCAAACACTTTCCCACGATTAAACGTTCAAAATTGGAACATGGCAGTTTTGAATCAATTGGAGGCTAGCCTCCACCCATGTGGCTTCCTGAAAAGCATCACTACACTGCTGCATGACACCAGAATAAATAATTCAATGACAACCACAAGTATGAAACAAAACTAAATGTTATACATTGAGAGGAAAAAAAAACACAAAAAAAACCCCAGCCAAAATTGACTTTGCTCTGCAGTTCCCTAGTGATATCGTGTTGATGTTAAAAAACCCTGAGTAACAGATCCATAGCAACTTAATTTTATGAGTCCTTTAAGTTTCATTTTTTCTATGACGTGCTGAGATTTTTGGCAGTAATGCACTCCACTTTAGCAGAAAGATGAAAATTGCCAGGATACGTCCGTTTGGAACGAGAAAGATGCCAAACATAGGCGTTGTGAGCAAAAACAACAAACAAACAAAAAAAAAAAACCCAAAGTCATGCACTTGCTGTTTGGTTTGTATCTATTGCGTTTGGATGACCATTCATAGAAGTGGGCTGCAAGAAGAGGACTGGCTGATTGGCTGAATTGAAGGATAGCAGGTCTCCTTGTCCACTGGTCACCGTGGTTACTGCTGCTTGCATTCAGCAGGTTGGGCGGGTGCTTCTTTCTGTGCGAGACAAACATTCAACTCAGACAAGGAGGGGAGCGAGGTTTGGCTAAATGGAACTATTGGCTGACAGCGAGAAGCAGCTAACAGGAAATGCAGCGAGTTTAAACCCGCTTTGGTGCAACACGGATGGTGGGGGAGCAGCCTTAGAGTAGACGGAGCAAAAAAGAGGAGCGGGACAGGATGCCCAGGATGTGAGATTGAGGATCACCAAAACGCAACCTTTGATTACAGGAATAGAGAAGCCAAAGAAGCAAGCGCAAAAAGACAGTTTTGAATGGATGGAGACTGCAGTAGGCAGCCATTCCTAGTTCCTCCTTACCTAGAAATGCATGATTGATTAGGCCTGTGGTGGGAGGAAAGACAATGTCATGCAGACGTTCAACAAGCTCATCGAACCTAATTCTACTCAAATAGACAGTCTCTTTTGAAACGAGGCCCACACTCACAATGAAGAGCCAAAGTGCTTCAGACAGAAATGAATGGGATGATGTCATGCTGGTCAATTCAGGTCATGTGTGTTATCCCAATTTACAAATACAGCTATTTTAAGGTGTTTCACAAGCTAGCACTTTGGCAAATAAGGTAAGTATAAAGGCCCCGTAAGAGAAACATCAATTAACTCAAGCACTTGGTTTAATAGAAACATAAGATAAATGAATAGAACAATCGAAGCTCACACGGTGTGAATAGCGGCGGCGGCAACGGCGCCGTGCACGCGCCAGGCTTACAGGGGCACTGCACCGAGATGGTAATTGGATACATATGGACACCAACACTTGCAGATACGGGGATTATATGTTTCAAGGTTTTGAATGGTGCACAATGTAGTCATTTGAGCACCCGCATATCATGTGGCATTTGAAGGCACACTCAGAACTTTACGGGTTTTTATTTGACTATTTGATCGAAATGTTTTTGTCACATACACGCTGTCATTGTGACTACTAGTGCGTGTGCAGAGGTTAATGACAGACGACTACAAATTTGTGTTGCCTTACTGCGGTAGGAATGGAAGCAAGGACTCTATAACGCGATATGAACACAAGAAATGACCAAAGAACATATACTCATACACACCCTCGGGTCAAAGTCTCCATCGTCATCATCGTCGTCATCGTCGTCATCATCATCGTCTTGCTCCTGACAAGCATAAAGAAAGATAAACTATTCAAATCAGGGCATAGAAGGTGTTAAAGAACCTTACTTTGTGGCATAGACTACACAGCATCCCAGTTTTCTACTAACTGTCTTATTAAAATTGTAAATACTACGATTGGTTCACACTACAGGTCTTAATGCTCATGTCGGATTCTTGGGGTAAAATCAGATTTTTTTGGGAGGGTAAGCGTTCAACATTAAATGTGACCTCAGTCCATTTCGTATTCAGCGAGTTAAGAAAAATGACAAACCTCATCGCCTTCTTCTAGTTCCTCATCAAACTGTAGTTTAAAAAAACAACAACATGTTAATTCCACCACGTATATTCCACCAAAGATCACATATTTACTTACACTGTCGTCATCTTCCATTGCCTCTCCTGTGAAATACAGCACTGCTCTGGGAATTATTCTCTCACGGAAGAAATGTCCGATCTCAAAGTCAAAAGTTAGCTCAGAGTCCTCGTCCTAGTTTGGAAAAAAATAAACAAAATTAGTGTTGATTAAAGAGTGCAATTAACCAGGTCATAGCTGCACGACAAATGCTCGGGGATTTTTGACAGCAACTCACCATTTCACCACCGTCTGGTGAAGCTGTGGAGGAAAACAGAAATATAATATTATAATCAGCAAAAACCTCAGTCTATCAATCTATCTATACACACCCACACACAATACAACCATTTATATTGACAAAGTGCTTCACATGTAGCATTAATCCTGGGAGGGGGAGGTGTATGACTTGATTGGAATCATGAGAAACAAAGGAAATACAGAAAGCAAAGTAAAACTCATTTTTTTTTGTCATTTGCTATTCTATAAGCAAATCGGGGGGAAGTTTGAAAATCAGCTAACACATTTTGGGAAAAAAAGGCCATTAATCGCCAAGCCCTTGCATACAACATTTGAACAATACAAATCGGAATATGAACTAATTCAATACAATAGATGAATGCAGCAAGGAAGCTCAGAGTAGCTAAGAAAAAGCTATTCGTATTCTCCAATCACAGCTTGATATTAGACAAAGAGACAAACATGGGTTGAACCAATCAGATGTCAGGTCAGCCTCCGAAGAGAGAACCTGCCCAGACATGTCAGATACAAACAGAGACATTTCTGTAACCAGGAATGCCTACAAGGAGTTACTAGACCAATGTTATAGCGCATTATCTGGAAATATGACCAGTAGGATCTGGCCTTACCCTTAAGATTGACGCTATAGAATCTATACATACACTAATTTGGGTAGCATCATCATGGTTGCTGTTTGAATTGATTGTAAGAATTAAACAGGACGTTGCATCAGTTTAGTCGTGGAACTAGAGAGTTTCAGGAGAGTTCAACGTCAACCCAGACACAGTGTAGTTAAAATATTGTCCAATCGTGGCGACCTCTAGTGTTGAGTTTAGTTTAAAGCAGCGAGCTGCTTGTGGGCAATTGAGGACACGTCAATTGATAGCGCCTCCTCTTAAGGGCTTTTTCTCAAAGCAGACTGCAGAATTGGCAAGTTGGGATCGAACGTCAAGCTACCAAACTTGTAGCTGTAAGTGAGAAGTATATTAAATCGCAAATATATTTGTAGATTGGGGGAAAACGTGAAAATTGCAGCTGTATTCGTGTGAATCATTTGGACACAACTCGACCCATATTGTAAAACAATGTCTTGAGTAGTATACAAATACAGTTTACAAGGAATATACAAATAATGACGAAGCCCATGCACCAACACTCACCTTTGACCGGGTTGAAGAAGTTGAAAAAGGAGGGGTTGTAGACCTGTTTGGTGACTGTGCGGACTGTGCCACGACCTTTGTGCTTCTGCTTTTTCTTGATCGTTTTCACAGTCACATCCTTCCCCTTGTGCCAATCTATCGGACAGCTGCGGGGAGAAAGAAAACCAAGGTTAGTTATTACCAACATTGCTTACTTGTTGTAGACAACCACATTTTACCCTAACAGGCATCCAACTGTTGTTTATTACTGTGTGTGATATATACTGTATAAAGCATAAAAGTAAAAAAGTGATTTCTTCCATTTGTCAGCCCTCAACTGGATGACAACTAGCAGCAGCTAATCTAGGCATTTTATACAAAAATGGGTTTTTGAAATAAAATTTCACCTGTGGTCTGCACTCTCTACAAATCTATAGCATGACCCATTGGCATTCAATTGTGAAATCTATGCATCTGTTTAAACTACACTGTACAAACTTTAGATCAATCTTTGAGAATTACCACCATCTCATGTTGTTTAGACATTTGAGTCCAAAGAATAATCCAAGGGTGTATTCAGACCTGACTGTTTGGTCCACTTTAAAAGGACCAGGGTTAGATTCTAACGCTGGTCTGGAGCGTTTATGCAGATAATGCAAACAAATCCTGGTGCGGATGAGAGAACCGGACCGAGACCCACTTTTTAAAGTGGTCTCAGTTCACTTCCAAACAAACTCTGGAGCGGTTCGCTTCAGGCGTGAATACAAATGGCGTAGATAAGAACCAATAGGACAAATATGCAGACCAGGAATACAGAGTGTAGGACTCGCATATTTTCCTCCATTTCTGAGTCTGTGCTCTGTGTGCCGCCCTGGTCATTACTGTCCAATGGGAGCAGATCGTCACAAGTGCGGATGAGTTTCCAAAATATACTTCATTTGCAAAATGTACAGTCTGAATAGAAACCGCACAAAATGTCCGCTTTTGGTCCAGACCATAGGACTTTTCTGGTTTGAATACACCATAAGAAGCCTGCCAAGTGCGTATCTCACCCGGCACAGTCGATGATCTCTGGGCCCTCAAAAGAGAAAGGCTCTGTAGCATCAGGCTCAGACTTCATTTTGTAGACTTTAGTAAGGACAGCATTATTGAAGTAACTGTTGGGCTCAAAGTGGAACTCCAGAGTGAAACTCTGAAATTCCAAAATAAGATTACAATGTTTGCAATCATATTTAGGAGTCGTCTTGTTTATTTAACGCATCAATACTGACCATGGGCTGTCCCGGTTCGGAAAACTTGACTTGAATATCTTTCAGGTGCTTCAGGATTGGCTCGTCATGTTCCTGGCAGAAAACCAAAAGTTAATACAAAGGTTAAGAAATGGGCCGGGAGATACTTGTGTTCGAGTGAAGCGTTAAATGTACTTGGATCAGATCAGACAGCATGTCTGCGTTCCTGAATATAGTGAGCCAGAAGTCCGGGATGCCTTTTGGGTCTTCCATCGGTACAGCATCATCCTTTTTAGCAGAGTCAATAGCTATTTTTTTCTTCATCTGCTCCTGCAGCAAAAGGACAGACAACAACCAGTAAGTCTGGTCTATATACAGTATTGAGATATTTTTTTTTCTCTCTTAAATTTAACTTTTAAAAAAGGAACCACGAGTCTTGACTAGAATCCAGGCATAAATCCCATTAATTAAATAGTCAAGACACATTTCTAGAGTCATTGGAACTACTTTACACCACAGAGAGGTAAAATGGTTGTTAGGAGGGGGCAGAAAAGGTGCTCAACACAGGGACAGATGCTGGGTTGGTTTGACTCCACCCCCAGACACCTACATACTCAGCATTGCATGAGGCAGAACGCCCCATGCCCCCAAAATAGCGCAGTTTCAATTACATATACATTTTAAGCATGCTATAATTCTTTAGCCTATCTGTATTTTGAAGGCAGATGTCAGAAACCCCGGAAGCTCCTTGTGTGGTCTCCTTTAAGAGTTCACTGAAAGCTCCACTTACAGATAGCTCATCCTCTTCATCTTTGTCACTGTTCCACTCACACTCTGCATCTGTGGGTTCCACTGTGCCCGTGACAATCTCTCTTCGCTGTGACACAACACACAGTAGTGTCAATGATTAAAGAGAGCAATTGCAAACAGGCATAGATCACAATAAGACTGAAATATCACTCCTTCCATTTTCTGAACCGTTTTATCCTCATGGAGTTTGAGTGCTGCACGCACAGGTGCAGGCAAACCTTAACCGCCAATCATTAGGGCAACGGAGAATGGCTTGGTTCTTGTGACTAGCTCCGGAAATAGCCTCGACAACAGTCGGCTACTCGTTGTACTAGTATACACTATAGCACTATGGATGCAGTCCAACCAATTTCAGGTTGAACAAGAGCGGCATCTGGCGCCACTTAAGAGTGTCCATAAGCCCACGGGTACACTCGAGCATTTTGTTGGACTCTTAAGATAACAGTTAAAGAATACCTTTTCATACAATGGCCGATAGAGGGTAGCATACTTCCTCTCCAGTTCATGAACCTCTTCGTAAAACTTGGCTTCGATGTTGCCACACTGCACCTGAAGCCTTTTCAAGGCATGCACTCGCCTCGTCACTGATTTGGGAAGGCTGTGGTAGAACGTACAGCAAAAGGTTTTCAGGGGGCACTGTTGTGACTGTCATCTCTGAATCTTCAGGACAAAATGTTCAATATACAAAACCAACAATCATAAGAAAACATTAATATCAGTCAATTGTGATTTTGTTTATAACAACCTTTTTAAAATAGGGTTTTGTGGACACTGTAATGTGCAGAGTTGCTCCTACCAGTGCATTCATTGTAAACGCTTATTTGCTTTACATGCTGCTCCGAAAGCAGTATCTTTCATTCATCATTCAATTTTCTTGCAACGGACAAGTTGCAGTTGATTTATTTTCAGTTAATACTACCTGAGTTGGTGTTGCATTTTAAGCACAGTCAAACCACCTTACAATAATGTAGCATAGCATAGTATGGAAACAAAACATGACCTCATCACTAGCCTGTGTAGTTTAAGTGTTTTGAGTAACCTACAATGCAACTCATACCAACCTTTCCACCGCATGCAAGTTAACAGTTTTGTCCATTTGTCCGAGAGGATTCTGCAACCCCGGCTCCCCTTTACCTGCCAAAATGTGTGCGAATGAAGTCTCATTCATAAGGTCAATCAAACTTGTTCAATTGTGCATTAAGACGACCTTTAACTTAATCAAGACAGCAAAATGACAGCAATGCTTCACCGGGTTGTACAAGGCCAACTCAAAGGTGCACTTACCTTTATTGACCTCCATTACAGAGATGCTGCTTTCCTGTGAATAATAGAAAACAAAGATAAAGCTACCACAAGTAGCGAGAGTGAATGCGTGTTACTTTCCGCACGGGATTGATCAATAACACCATCAGAAACAAGTCCCTTACGCCACGGTCTCCAACATGAGGCACAAAGAAATCCTCGTTATTACAAAGGGGCATACGTATTTGCAAAGAGCCCAGGTGTGACGGGCACAAGGTGGCGAGCAAGCGCGGGCCGATGACGAAGTGACGCGCTGGCTGGCAGCTGAGCTAGCCTACGACAAACAAAGTTGGCGTCTGCTCGCGAGTGAAAGCGCCCTCGACGCCCAATGACAGTTACACAGTGGAATTAAACGCAGACTAGGTGCACGATTTCAAACCGTCTAAGTTTGGCTTCCTGGCAGTCACTACTGAACAAGAATAGGCGGCGTTGCACGTTTGACAGGGCTAAAGCGCTAGCTGACGAGCAACAAAGTACGAAGCAACGTGTTGTGTGACTAGTCATTAAACTGCCACAGTAAAATAATGGTGTAACAGTCATTGTGCAGATGCCAAAAGTCGCGCAGGATCATAATCGGCAAAAAAGGTGACTTCATAACACCACTGTGCACGTGTTAACTCCGTTTAACATACAGCTGTTAGCTCCTTGCTAGCAGCATTGGTAAGCTAGTAGTTGCTGGCTACCGTTAGCACTGTAGTTGTTTAAAGTGGAGACAAAGTAACTTTGAGCCAGTTCACCTGAAGTCCTTATAGAAGAGTTTACGATCTCCAAAGACTGCTTCAACTGCTCGTTACGATTACTTAGCACCGATTAAAGGGATCTTTTTACCTGTGACGTCGGGCGATCAAGTCACAGTTCTCACGCGTCTTCGACTCTTCTTCCTTGGTGTGACGACTTATATTTCAGCGATGTACGACTGCCCTCTGCTGATCAACATAATAATTATTACTAATATTAATCAAATTGATGGCTAAATTCCGTTTTCTTGGCTGTCAGTAAACATGCCAAGCTGCCCACCCCAAATATAACATTTATGGAAAAGCCATACATTCATTGCATAATTTTAAAATAACTTAAAGAGCTTTACATAGAAGCTATGCCAATCAATTAATTTTCTTTTGATTCTTAAAAGTCAAATATTCCTCACCAAGGAAAGGTACATTTTTATGGACTGTCATGCTATTCATTACGTACCAAAATGGAAACAATCGGTGCGATATAATTAAATTATGAAATAAGAATTTGTTATATAAAAATTCAATAAGCTCGACACTAATTTAAAATGTTGTCTTAACAGAGGTTTACAGGTCGTAGGCCCGCAGCTCACCTTAAACATACTAATATCAGACAAGCTATATTTCATACATGTTTTGGTAGTGATTTAAATCAGTTTTAGTGTTTCTGTGCAACAATGCACAAGGCCCATAATTAAAATGTGAAATGTGGACACACGTTTTTTTAGTTTGGGTGAGCGTGGTTAGATGACCACCAGATGGCCTCATAGTTCTTCATCTCATGCAGTGAGTTTCTTTGGTGAATGGACCGAAATTTCCACTGCCAGATCAAATTAGTTGCAGGCATATCTTTCAATATTTTGTCAATGTTATGATTATTGCTTTATATTTGCCTCATTTATAGATTCGCAAAGACACTTTCTTATTGCTTATTATGTTGTCAAAACCTTTATTGAACACAAATAGCCTGTGGTTTAATTGATCAGTCTTGGCAATTATAGCAAACGTGATGGTGGGTCAGGGAAAGTAGGAGTAAAAGTAAAAAAGTAAAATATCTAGTAATACGATTCAAATGTTTGTCACTTGACTTTTTTTAAACTGAAAACCAAAATGAAGATATTATCTATATGCCAAATTCAATTACAAGTGACTCGTACAGTGTACTAAATGAGTGGCCATTGCTTGGAGTCACTTTTTGTCAACATGCACAATATGCCCATATTACCCTAAATGCTTTTTTATTTTGCTTCTCATTGTTAATTAAGTGTCAAATTAGCACATCTGCAGCCTCTTGGCACTCATTTACAATGTATAAATAGAATAGTGTCTCTTTATGTGCCCCTTCTATTTATACCCTAACCAGCAAAATGAGTTGGTCAAGCATTGGTCATAATTTCTTAAATGATTCATCTTTTCCTTTTTTTTTTGACGAGGAAACATGCTCTTTACAGAAATAGCATATGCTGTAAAAGGCATAAAGTCACCAAAATCAGGCCCTCTCTCTGTTTGCTATCAACTGCTGCAACGTGCGCACACTTGAGAGGAAGTGACAGTACCGGGGTCCCTCAGGGTATGATTGTGGTGACCAGGCTTTGTGCCTGTCACAGTGTGACATTTACCAGAACAGATCTGTACTCACAAAGAAAATCAAATGTGATTGTACCATTTAGGATCGAGCCACAAATGTAGACAAATATACAGTAATTGCTGATTTTCTAAAATTGTGGATGATTGTGGCGCATTTATAGATGGAATTTGTCTAAACGCACACACATGGTCAAATGTTGGTACCCTCTGATTCAAGAAAGAATAACCCACATTGTTCACTGAATAACTCGAAAATGACGAGATGAATTGAAACTGAAACATAGAGAACCTCATACCTGTTGTGAAATGTGGAGACAGCTTGGTTCAGATCTGGAGCTGCTGGCTGCATCCAGCTCACAGAATGGCTAGAAACTAAACTTTGGACAATTCTGAAAAGACCATTTGAAAATCCGCAAGGATCTGAAATTTGCAGTCTGGAGAAGGCATCATTTACGGCAGAGATGTTTGAAGAAATTTGCCCACAAGATGCGGAATACCTGTTGACAGGTGTATAAGTCAGTCTCATGGAAAGAGCTTTTTTTTTCCCAGGCAATTTTATTAAAAATAATAATAACCATCGTTATCCTCATCATCATATGGCACAAAAAGCACTGCTTTCAAAAATGTTTTGTACAGTCTCAATGTCAATTTCTATTTTTTTTTGAGGGGGGGTATTTTTTTTTCTTCAGTGGCTTGAATAACTCATTGCAGTATGGCTGTATGACTTTGTACTTAGACATAACAGATTTATTAAAAAGTATATCTTGTGAAGCTTTGTCGGCTTTTCCTTTCTTAGGTGCCACATTCACAAAGACAATGGTGACACCTGCAACTCTTGCTCAAAGCTGCACTCCAAAGCATTGAGCTTTGAGCCCCACACCCAAATAACGAAGCTAATTGTTTTGTTTTTGTACCATGCCCTCTCTCTAAATGGGCTGAAGCACACACCTGGCTGTTTGGATGCAAAATACGCTGGTGCCTTTCCAATTATGATGGTGACATGAATGCACTCACTTTAAATCTGTAAAGTGTGCAAACATACAGATCCTGCAAAAGAGAACAGTCTAATGTGTTCATCGCTGTATAGCCGTCCCAGAAAGACTTTCTGGAATCTTTTGGAAGTAATTCCCCCTGAGCAGGTACTATTAAAGACAAATATACTTGTAGTTGGAACACATAGCGGCCCTCTAAAAATTCCCACGGCAAAGTTGGCAGCAGTGATGTGCTACTATGTAGAAAACTGATTGACTATTGTACGCAAATCCACAAACCTTATGAATGGTATAAAATATATGAAAAAAGTGCATCAGTAGTTCCGCTAAGCATGAAGTTAACATTAGTGTATAGCTAGACTTTTTAATGTCACTCATTTATATTTTTAGATGTGACATAGGTTAGAAATTGGATACAATTAGCATGTCCTATTTTTATCTTCAATATGGGGAGGTATTTGCAAGAGAGAAATTGTTATTTATTGTTAGCTTTCCCAAATTTCTTTGTCCGTAATATGAACGCTTCGGTCAATGCAATCAATCTGTCAACATCAATGTCGCACTTTTGACAGGTGTATTGTTCATCTTTTATTTCCCCATGTATTGTAATGATTTGACTTTTCAACCAATATATTTTGAGACCCAATCTTTGTCTGTGATCAAATCAGTCTTTTATTCGGAGAGTTAAAAGTGCGAGTCGCAATGATGTCGCGCAAACACAAGCATCAACAGAAGACAAAAGAAAACATGAAGTGGTGAAAGCACTCGTCTGTTTCTGGTGATTCAACACGGAGAACGAGCGTACAACGTGGCCCACCTCATTCCACTGTGGTATTGGGTTTTTTGAATGAAGTGGTCAAGCTCCCAGATGGCACGGATGGTGTTATCGATATGACCGGAGGGACAGGGCCTGTGTTTACGAGCAGTCCTGCCCCCGCATCCTCTGTTGTCCATTAAGCCGCTCTCATTCTAACATGGGTAATGGCCTATTTGTACACCATAATCAGAGAGACACACACATTCACACTGACTATAGAAAGCCATCAAAATAAGACACAGCAAAGCAGCCCCATTGACACAGCTGCAGTCATTATTCACAAGGGGACGTCTGGGGTAGGGGGGGCTGCAAGGATGGCAAATGGAACTACTATCTCATCTGATGTGGCTGTTCTACATGCACAACAAATTTAGCTGAATCATTGATCTGGTTTATAGCAGGCGGAAATCTCTGCTCTGTGCAATTTGAGTGCAATTTACTTTCATTTGCACCAATAAGCAATTTTAATCATAACGTCTTTATTTTTGATTCATTGCCCACTGCAACCTCTGTTGTTCCTTTTAGCCACCAACAACAATCACCGAAAACACCTTTGAGCCCATGCAGCCACACAGAGTCGGTGACTGTGAGTTGACAAAATGTTTCCTGCAATTTGAGGATTTCACGCTTGACAACAAAACAATTTATTTATATTTTGACAGTAAAGGACTTTCAATGAATGTCAAACTAACTTCCAGCCATCATGGTTTTTAAAACTTATGGTCTGCAAAAACATGCAATGGTAAAAAAGTGAATAGTGTATGCACGAGTTCATCAGGGTTTGACTTAGACAATAGAGTTTCCCTTTCATAACAAAAGAGGTTTGATTTATTTACCTAAAAAATACAATGCATTCACAATTCACATGCTGCCAGAGAGTATTAAAAACAATCCAGCAGTTGAAAAGTTTAGTGCGATACCCATTATTAGTGGTTGAAGAGGCTAATAACCGATATTTTAAGCCGATATTCATTTGAAATAAAAAGGAACACTTTGGCAAAACGTTTTATTTAACAACACTTAAATGCATTTAAATGCCCTGTTTATTAAACAGCAGCATTTCAGATTTATATGTTCTTTCAGTTCAAGTTCAAAAACTAAATGGTGGGTTTGGTGGAGAAGAACTCCGAGAACTAAACCACCATATTTCCTCCCATATTCCAAAAACATGCATGGTAGGCAGATTGAACACTCCAAAGTGCCCATAGTTGTGATTATGAGCATGAATAGTCTATGTGTGCCCTGTGACTAGTTGGCGACCAGTTCACGGTGTACCCTGCCCAAAGTCAGCTGGGATGGGCTCCAGTACGCCCGCGACTATGGTAAGGGAAAGCGATTCAGAAATAAGATGGATGGATGGATGGAAAGTTGTTACAGGTATAGGCAGATACGTACCACAAGCAAGTGTTGTGTATTTGCGGCCCCAGCTGCTTGATGTTCATTAAGCACTAGCGGGACGCTGCAGGCTGGTGGATGACAGCAGCCCATTAAGAAAAGGTAAATCTAATCGGGAGTCTCTAGTTCCACACAGCTTACGTGTCACTGCTAGAGGGTAGACAGCCAATATTAGAACGTCATAGCACTGTTACTACCGCCCTGACCCCAGTAGCCAGAACAGTGCTAATGGTTGAACAACGCGGGCCTAATCACTTTATATATATATAAAAAAAAACAGGGGTGCTGTGCCTCTGCACATCAGTCTGTAAACTGCCCTGCATCAATAACGTTCTTAAGAAAAAAATAATAATCAATGAATCAATTTTGATCAATTAGATTGTGTGGACCTCTTGTAATCCAACATTCATATTATTAACAGGTTGTGCAGAGTCTTGGAGGATTGGGAGCAAAAATAAAGCAGAATGTGATGTTGATTCAGTCTCTACTCGTTGCATTACAATCAGATGGCGTGCTATAGCAACCACGTTGCTAAGGCGCTTGTTTCAAAAAACATTACTTCGCTCAACATGGCAATGGTATTGAAACAAAAGTTTAGAACTTTCCTTTCCCTTGATGGTAACCATTCAGACTGCCTGAAAGTGAAAAGATGGAGGTTGAGCAAGCAATCTGCAAAGGTTTTCAGCTGCTCAGTCAACTTGGCATGTTACTCAAGAACCTGTAGTAACTTGTATACATATATTTTATTTGGGTTTTTTGTTTTGTATGTGAAATGTTAGATGTAGTGATGTTGGAAAAATTGAACCTTTGTAATCGTTTTTTTATTTTACATTTAGTAATAACATTTAATTTAATAACATACCAAACAAATGAGAACACAACGCAATGAAAAAATACTTGGTCACACTTGAATCTGAATATGTTTGTGTCGTGCTATTTTCAGATTAAACACTGCCCTGCATGTGAATTTGGCTTTTGGTCCTCTGATTGAACCAGCAGGGAATCCTGACTTACTATGACTCATCAATTCTTTCCACCATCCTGTTGCGCTTATGGAAAATAGCTCATCAATGGCCATAACAAGACCAGAGTCAAACCCATCAAAAGTGACATTTTGCTCCATTGTGAAACAAAGCAAAACAGCAGCATATCAAATATGTATTGCCAAAGGCAATGTGCATGCATCATCACATCACTTCGAAAGTCAAATCTTACTGATGAACAACTTCAATGAAACTTTAGATGCATCTTTGTGTTCTGTCAAAGTTGTTGTGGATGACCTTAATTGACTATAAAGCCGTGTAATACAGACCTCTCCAGTTAACTTGTGCGCGGCAGTTAAGTGTGCGGCAACAGCCTCAAGCAATTATACAGTTTTTCCGCAGTCATATGTTAGATTGTCCTTGAAATTTGGTAAACACTAAGTCTAAGTTTTTTTAAAAACAATTCATACGAATAGCAAAACATCATAGATCCTTTGCAACAGCCAGTCTCTTTCTCAAAATTTGAATCCCTCAAAGATACTTGTCAATAAAATTATCAGTGCATTTGAATGACAATTCCTTGAGGCATTATTCTGATGAGTCAAAGCTAAGTCAAACAAACTAGTCCTGTTGTCAATTATTTGCTTACGACTCTAAGCGGATGTGCTACATATTACATATATCAGTATTTAGAGGGGCAAGTGAAATGCATGGGGCTAGGGCAATTGTTATTGCCCTATAAAATATTACATGCTTGCATGGCACAAATGCAGCAGTGCAAACACATATACACGCTTCAAACGACTTGCACATTAAATTTCCATCAATCAAACAAAATGCCATTGCTTCTTTGCATTTTTAATGTTTGAGTGTTGAGCAATGAACTGTCGTGACACCAGTGTGTTGGGAAAACACCACTTGAGGCCAACTCTGGATGATTCCCAATATACACATGCCGTGTTTGTCTTTCCTTGCCCATTTCCAGTTTACCTCAATGAGTTCCCTTTTATCTTCATACAACATTGGTAGAGTATTTGGGTATGGATGTGTTTATGCGTCGGGCAAGACGTAAAATTGGGCAATACATTTTGGTACATAGTTCAAGATACTTTCACCTTACAAGCCCATCTGCGACCCAAAATTGGTACATGTTCTTTTTGGAACGTAACCCCAGCGAAAAACGAGGGATTACCGTACACTTGACGTATGACAACTTGTTCAACCAATTTATATATAAAGACCAACATAATGAACTAATACAAAAATGTTGCGGTGTGTGAGGCAATTTAATAGAGACCCCTTATTATACATTTTGATCAACATGACATAAGCAATTGATAATGTCGGAAACACCGGCCAATTTACGTGATCATCTGCACGGATGCATTTGCGACGTTTTCTTTTTTGCCGTTTTTTTTCTCTTTGTCAGGGGAGATTGAAAAACTATTATCGGACAATATTTTGTATATCCGTTTCTCTTCATCAACAAAATGTGTTGTGATGCTAAACTCAAAGGTAACTGACGTTCTGCCGCCCTGCGAAGAAAGAAATGCGGAGGATGATGGATAATAGTCCAGCTGGCCTTGTTAGGTGCAATTAACCCGTCTGAGGTTCCACAATTACGCAGGCAAAAGCTGACACTTACAATGGCACAATGCAACCACTGAATCAATGCATAATTGTAATAATTATAATCCCGGTGTAATTTGCAAGTATTTCCAAAACTTTTGAAAAAAAAAAAAAGCCAGAGTTGGAAAAACAGAGATAAGAATGCTGGAGAGGTGTCACCTCTTCACAATTGTGTCAAAAGTTAGTTGGCAGGGGTTGACACAAATGCCTCAGCTAGCTAATAAGACATTACTTGGAATTCGGAAGCACTTGTTTGAATATCCATCCACTCCTCCATGCACACCTCCATCAATTACATTTCTTCTGCTTACCCATAAATGGGTTGCGATGGTAGCAGCTTAAGTAAGGAACACTCAGATGTCCCTCTCCACAGCCACATTGCGTTGGTTTTCCAAGGAGTTCCAAATCCAGGTGGGAGACATATAGTCATCTCACTTGCATGTCTTGCTTGGGCTTTCCCCAGGGCCTTCTCTCTGAAACGTGCCTGTAACATCTCATCAGGGAAGCATCCTCACCAGATGCCTAAGACGTCTCATCTGGATTCTTTCTATACAAAAAAGCAACGGCTTCAACCTGAGCCCCTCCCTGAGCTTCTCACCTTATTTCTAAAAAAAAAAGGGGGGGGGGGCGTACAACCAGTGAAGGGAACTCTTTTTGATTAATTGAAATTATCCTTTCAGTCATGACCCGCAGTTCATGACCACTTGGCTACAATTGGTCCTAGTAAGAGTTGGAAATCAGTGCTTGATGAACACAAGTGGCTAAAGCCCAACTGTGGCAGGGTTTTTATTTTTTGGACCTGGATTTAACACCTCTGTTGATGAAGACATCAGACATCTGTAAATAAGATATATGTTGCTCTCCAACACACGCAGGCACGCGCACACACACGCATGCACAAACACACAAAAACACACACACACACACGCACACACACACACGCACACACACACACTTGAAATAAAGTATTAACTACGGTGTGAATAATTATGCTTAATTGCAAATAAATGTCAAGCGTTGCATTGTTTTCTCTTTCAGAAAATAACACTTTCAACAAAAGGTCAAAATAATGAAAAAGGGAACCTTGAATTTCCCCTTCGGGAAGCAAATCAATTTAATTTTTCACCCTTAAACATTCGAGTTACTTCTAAAGATTTAAAGTTGCATTTAAATTGTCATATTCTGACAAACAGTTTGTTATTATTGCCATTTTAATAATGACCTGCTTTGGGGTTTAAAATAATCTGTAAGAAAACAATTTAAGTCTCTAGTAGGAGTGTTAAAATTCATGAAATAAATGTACAATACATGTCAAATCAAACAAGAGTAAGACATCTCGTGTAATATTATACTGGCCTGAGCAATAATACAAAAGTGTCAGCTGATTAGCCCATATAAGATTACAATATGGACCTATCATCGCAATGAAGAATTTATCGTCATTCCAACAAGGTAGAAATATATCGTAAGTCTATTCGTTGTTCCAATCGTTTGTTTTATATTTCAACCTTTCCCTCTCTGTGCTCCGCAAAAGGGGTCAGAATAGTCATAAGCCAGAGGCTATAATGCTCTCCAGCATTTTGAGCCACTTGGCTCAGGTTGGACAAGAAACGTCGAAGCGCAGAGTCACACATGCCTCTTCTGCACCCCTTCAAGGTTGCAGCCATAGCATTTGACCAGAGGTCCGCAGATAATCTTTTTACCGCTGCCTGCCTGTGGGCAACGTACATCACTCCACAATCACGTTAAGCAGCTAAGTCCTCAGCCAAAAGCAATAGGCTACAAATATATGTGATGCGCTTGTTGCTGAGGTAAGACAGAGACCGCCCTAAACAGGGTATGAGCAGTGTACATCGTGGGTGTATGTGTGTGTTTTGTCCCCCCTACAACATGAAATCTAATTTCGAGGAGATGCACAGATTGGATTGACCTGATAAAGTGACTAAATTCTCCACGGTTAACCCCCCCACCTCACCCACCCATTCTAACCTAACATTTAGGCCTGAAGTAAAGACTTTGATTATCGTGTGATTGCAGTGTCTACAAATTGGTATATATATATATATATATATATATATATATATATATATATATATATATATATATATATATATATATATATATATATATATATATATATATATATATATATATATATATATATATATATATATATATATATATATATATGCGTACGTGCGTCTACTACATACAGTATATATATTATATATAGTAATAGTTAGTAATAGTTAACTACTGAGTATGGTTAAATTAAAGCACGTAGTATCTTGTATATATGTGACGTTAAGAAATGTGGGTATATAAGAAAGGTTAGGGTTAGGTGTGTATTTAAGATACGTTAATAGCAACATGAAGTATAGTTATTAAGTACGGTACACATTTGCTCTCGAATATAAATACTAAGTGCACGTGCACTGCTGAATTGACCTAAGTTTGTTTGACGTCAGAAACTGTAAACAACTGAGCGTATAAAAAGAAGGACGCTTCTGTCTGAGGAGGAAAAAAAACGGAACGCGGTGGAAGGCGCACTCAGACGCTCATTGACTTGTACCAGCTCACGCAAGATGCCACTTTCGAGCAGCTCCACATCTTCATCCAAGAGCATCCGCAGAGCAGCATCCGAACTGGAAAGGTCGGACTCCATTACGGTAGGAATAAGAGAAACTTTCTTGCGCGCTGCATTGTCTTTCTTGCGCGCAGCGTTTTACGCACCATGAGGTACAATGAACAATTGAAGGTGACATAGACTGCCACCCCTGTTTCCGCAAATAATCAAACATAATGCAAATCTCAATGAGCACTGCTGGACATATTCGAATATATGACTATTTTTAAATGATGTATTTGATTTCATTTTTCACATTTGGTTTTGGTGGCTGGCTATAATTCAAAACATCAACGTTTATACCCCCCCCCCCCCTTTCTTTTTAACCGTCCATTACCAATGTAAAGTTGAATGAATTAATTAATTTGTCCATTGTATACCTCACTTTATGAGGCTTATCTAGTATTGATTTGTTTCTTTTTTAATCAGTGTGCTTTTGCAGGCATTTGGAGGAATGATAGTTTTTTTTTTTTTGGGGTGCACCAAGGTCATTTTTGTGTCGTCAATATTCACTTTGTAATAAGTTATATATAAGTTTCCTTTGAAACAGTCACAGCGCTTCCTAGGACGACGGCAGAGCTTGATTGACGATGCACGGAAGGAGCGTGAGGCAGCCGCAGCCGCAGCAGAGGCTGCAGAGGCCAGCGAGCAAATAGTGTTCGAAGAGGACGACGGAAAAGCCCTTGTCAACCTCTTCTTCACTTTAGCCAGCAACAAGACGCCTGTGCTTTCGAAGACTCTCAAAGTGTTTGAGGTATAGGCTCTGGGTCAAATATTTTTCCCAATACGTTGACATTAATTGGGAGGTCATTATCTGTGTTTCAGACATTCGAAGCAAAGATCCATCATCTGGAGACTCGACCATGCCGCAAGCCCAAGGACAGTCTGCACAGCCTGGAGTATTTTGTCCGCTGTGAGATGCACGTCTCCGACGTCAGCACTCTTATCAGCTCAATCAAAAGAAATGCAGAAGATGTCAAGACCACCAAGGAAGTCAAATGTAAGGCTTTCCAATTCCTGTATTCAACACTAAATTTTTACCTCTTGAAAAAGTAAAGGGACCACAGCAAAATGATCAGTACTGTACAAACATGCAAATCTTTGTTTGGATGCAAAGTAACTGGAGTAATTTGTCATTGTCTGTAAACGCCTCGTGATGAGCTCAACGAGGATATGCGATCCTAAATTTTGAAGTCCTCTTGTTTGTCTTTTGTTTTATCTTGCTGTGGTCTCTTGATCTCTAACAGAGCTGTATCTGTGAGATTATAATTCAATATATATTTTAGTTTATGTGCACAAATCTAATACTGCATAAAAGGGCTTTTATATATAGGCATTACGAGGAATTTTGTTTTTTTTCTATTAGAAAAACTCCTAATGATATAGGCAACCTGATTGAGCAAATAAGAGGTTTTACCACTTACATTGTAGCTCCCTTTTATCCCATAGTTTTTTGCTAAACAATTTTTATTATTATTGTTATTATAATCATTATTATTATTACTATTATTATTATTATTATTATTACATTTTGGTTACCTACATTGAAGGTTCTTTGAATCAGAAATACCAACTACATAGTAGCTGTTTGTCGAATTCTTGTATCTCAAATTTAGACTTTGAAGTGATCCAAAATATGGTCAATTTAGCATTTCTAAAACAACAAATCTCATGGTGGGCCAAGACTTTTAACAGTTGTACAGTATTCTATTTCCAAAAATAAAAACCTACTATACTTGATATTAACCCAGAATTATAAGGTGTTGTCCTTCAATTAGTTTGCTTGAACAGATTGATTTCCTTTGTCCAGCGTGACTCGTATGTAGCCCATGCCCCATGAGGACAGAGAATGATTATTTATTGATCCATAGAGAGGAAATTTTACACCATTACAGAGTAGATTGTTAAAAAGAAGACACAAATAATTCAATAAGCTAAAAAAAAATCATAAAAATTGGTAACATAAATGATAAGGCCCACCACTTCAAAATGTAAATGAATGTTTTCTTTGGCCACTGTCAGTCGTGTACCCTTCTCATCAACTTTCTTCCTGACACCAGGATTAGCATTTATTTCAAAGTTAATAATCATTGACTATCATGCCACCTTAAACTGTCACGTATTCCCTTAAACCACACCACACTTCATTTGTTTTCCATTCACAATGCTTCTTTGTCCATTAAATTGCTTTTATGGTTCGCTTGTTCACATAATATCTCTTTTTCCAGTTCACTGGTTTCCAAAGAAAATAGCAGACTTGGATAAATGTCACCATCTGAACACCAAATTTGATCCAGACTTGGATCATGATCATCCCGTAAGTCAAGACCTTGCATGGCAAATACGGGCAAACAATTGTTCTTAATGGCATTGGCCAAGAAAATTAGATCAGTGTTTCTGATTAATTTGATTTGAATAGGGCTTCACAGACCCCGTCTACAGACAGAGGAGGAAAATGATTGGAGACATTGCCTTTGGATACAGACAGTAAGAGACGTATTTTAAGCAGCCGAGTGGCTACTGTCCAAACAACCTTACAAGATAACAAACAAACTGACACAAGTACACATTTGTCTGTCCACAGCGGAGCGACGATTCCCAGGGTGGAATATACAGATGAGGAAATTGCTACTTGGTGAGGGTTGTTGTATATTTCTATTTCAATTTCTCCCGTTAACAAGGAAACGCACGAATCTCACGAGAGGTTCAGCCATAAAGTTTGGTTGTGTTGTTTTGTTGTCTCCACTCTTGAGTGCCATACTGTCACTGAGGACTGTGTGATGTGACTTTCATGGCTATTGTGCTCAATTATTTACACATGAACGGCAGTATCAAAGCAGTCCATTAGAGTAGGCAGCCTGTAATTTGAGCAGATTTTTCCGACATGGAGTTCATTTTCAGCTCAGTTCATGCCAAGTTCATCCATCGTTAAGAAATACTGTAGCTATAATGTTTGAACTTCATGTGGGTTCCAAGACAATATTCTAAAACACGCCAAGGTTTTACTTAACTTTTGATTCATGTGGTCAGGTCGAGAAGCTGAATTCATTTATAAAAACACAATCTACCCACAATGTTATTGGTTTATTAAAATGGATAATATTTTTTCACAAAATTAAGACAAAATATGGCTTGAGAACAAGCCATGTTGTGGCCATGTCTGTCACTGTCACTTTTCCTCACTTTTTGCATATTTCAATAGGTTTGACGAATGGAATTTTCACACCAAAAAAGGCATGAGACTGTGAATATTGATTTAAAATAAATAACAATAGTCAGACTGTGTTTTGGTATGAAGAAATCACACAATTCTTCATCTCTTGCCAGGAGGGAAGTCTACTCGACTCTGAGGGACTTGTACAGCACGCATGCCTGTAGTGAGTACCTTGAGGCCTTCCGTCTCCTGGAAAGACATTGTGGCTACAGTCCAAACAACATTCCCCAGCTGGAAGATGTGTCCCGCTTCCTTAAAGGTATGAAGCAGCACTTTGTTTAAAAGACTCGTTGCAGATGTGATACATATGTGATGAGAACACTATTTCATCTCCTAAAACACACAGAGCGCACTGGCTTTCTGCTGCGTCCGGTAGCAGGTCTCCTTTCGGCTAGAGATTTCCTGGCAAGTTTGGCGTTCCGGGTGTTTCAGTGCACCCAGTACATCCGACATGGCTCGTCTCCTATGCATTCCCCAGAACCGTGGGTATACCAGAGTTACGCCAACCGAAAACGAATGATTGAGGGCACAAACTGAGTAGTCATCCTTCCCCTATTTCAAATTTGGACAAATTGTTGTTATCCCCCTGTTGATGAGGAAAAAAAAAACATTAACCAAAATACTACTATTACATTTTCAAATTAACCAATGAAAATCAAACATTTCTTTTGAATTGTGGTCAACTGAATTATTTAAAATATACTCACAAAACTGGTCTTGAAAATAATGTTAGCAAAACTGCCTGACGTAAGGTGGAGAAGTCTCAAATTGTTGGATTGCAAGAAGTGCCTCAAAGATTTCTGCAACAAAAGTGTGACCATTATTTTTGTGTAGGTTGGTGATTTTTTTTCCAAAGCACATTTTAATACACAACGTAGAAGTTTCTCAATGATCGTTCAATCTCCCACCTGCCCTCTTTGCTTTGACAAGAAAAAAAACATGCAGTAGATTAAGTATGAGCTGTAGGTCCACAGGAGCACATTTTTTTGTCTGTTTCTCTTTCCATCCAGCGACTGCGTCCACGAACTTTTAGGCCACGTCCCCATGCTGGCAGACCGCACATTCGCACAGTTTTCCCAGGTAATCCAACTCAAGTTAATTCTTGACAACCGACCCATTTGACAATTACCAGGCGAGTCTCAATACTAGAAGTATATTCAAATGTGCCAAAGATACCGTCCAGTTATGATATAATCTTTAGGTCCAGTTTTACAATGTTTACATTGTGGTTGTGGTTGAATGCACTGTATCACACTGGTAGCAGATTCTTTTCTGTGTTTACTTCCTTTTGCAATAAAACAAACAGTAAACTTGCGTCAGTCAGCATTGAAAAGGCAGATTTAAAAACAAATTGAACACATTAGAGAGCACAAATAGTAAGAATGTTGTGATGAGCCAGTGTGTTCCTCTCCGTATCAAAACATCATTGGATTATTTTCTGCAGAATCTTGGCCTGGCATCACTAGGTGCTTCGGATGAAGATATTGAAAAACTATCCACAGTAAGACCAACAGTGTAAACACAAATACTGTAGATGTACTTCATTCAACACTTGATTTGCATGGTGGTTCTTCCAGCTGTACTGGTTCACTGTGGAGTACGGCTTGTGCAAACAAAATGGTGAAGTGAGGGCTTACGGCGCCGGACTGCTTTCTTCATACGGAGAACTTGTGGTAGGTTTCGCCCTCATTTGTGTTTTAATTTTCTCTTAATTTAAAAAGATGCAGCAGCCAACTCCACCTTGTATTCATTCCCTCTCCGTGCAGCACTCTCTCTCCGATGAACCAGAAACGAGGGCGTTTGATCCAGAAGCTGCGGCGGTGCAGCCCTACCAAGACCAGACCTACCAGCCCGTCTACTTCATTTCAGAGAGTTTTTCTGATGCAAAGGAAAAATTCAGGTAGAGTGCTGCCACCTGGATGCAAACCCTTGGCAAATACAGATTTCAAGTGAAAAAGAACATAAGATAAACAAACAACAAACAGAAGGAAGACAGGAAGGTTATGCAAGGACAAGGTCAGAGAACAGCCATCCATCCCTGGAGGCCACAAACTTTTGTAGGTCAGCCAGAAGACAGCTGTTACTAATGTAGGCCCTCTTACCATAGCAAAATACTGCCGTTTTATTTGGCATACACATCAAATGCTGCCTTGCAAAACAAATAGCTTTGGTGAGTGTTTTGACAGGATTTAGTCACACTCCGTATGAAAATAGCAGCAAGGGAATGTTTATCAAAATAGAATCGATACGAACAAAAGTACGATGAATATCATTACATAGGAGAATATTTCTCATGCGGACATTTTGGTTTCTGCACGCACGCATAGTGTGCTCTAAGGCCAAGTGAAACATTGGTGCTGCACCAAGGTATTTTTTTTACCGCTTATACTGCCACAGGTGAGCTGGAGCCTCAGCCAGCTAACCACAGGAAAGTCTTTGTTCACATTTACACCTGTGAACCATTCATAAACATACCTGTACACAGACAAAACGCATGCATGGCAAGTAGATTGTGAAAAGTCCACCCAGAAAAGTCCAAGCCAAGTTTCAAAGGCAGAAAACTCTTGATTGCAAGCCAGACTTGCTCCACTGTGCCGTGCGACCTCAAGTGCTCCTTATTCTTTATTTTTTTGGCTTTGTTTGTGTGAAACCAGGACATTTGTTGCCGGTATCCACCGCCCCTTCTCAGTGAAGTTCGATCCCTACACCAGCAGCATTGAAGTCCTGGATAACCCCTTGAAGATCCAAGGAAGCTTGGAAGGAGTGAAGGATGAATTGAAGATGCTGACGGATGCCCTCGGTGTTTTGTCCTGAAAATGGACCCTTGACCTTCCTGTCTTCCCACCCCACCTTGTTGTTGTTTGCTTGCTCTCTGCTGTGCTCTGCAACACCCAAAGTGTGACAAGCCTTGTGTGTTTGGTGCCTCCACTCTGATGGAGTTTAGAATGAAAATCTGATCTTCTAGTAGCTGGCCAAAAAAAAAAAAAAAGATTGCAACCATTTCAACCTCAATGTCAACACTTAAGATGATGTTTCCAAAGATGTTCAGTGCCTCTTGTGGTGTAGAGGCAGCAATGGCCATACAGTCTGTAAAAGAAAAGATGTGTCGTGTTGAAATTAAAATGTAATGTAAATCAAAATCAAAGACCTAAATAAGAAAAGAGTATGTTTAGATTATTTTATAATCAGGAACATATACATCGATGCTGTATAAAATCAAATCATATTGTATCACCTGTCCGCTGTAAGACAAATGCTGTGCGAGTATTTCAGCTATTTTTATTTAAGATGGTCAATGTATTTTTTCCATTTATGTGTTGAGTGTCAATGCATGATTAAGGAAATAAAACCACAAAGCAATGATGAGCTGTTGATCATTGCGTTACTGAATAGCTAAACCACTAAAATACCCCATATTTACATCCCGTCATTATTTTTATCTCCAACTATTAATTTTCTATTCTGCTTGTCTTTGGTCACATGTAAGCCACATCCATGCCAATTGACTTTGGGTTAGAGGCGGTGCCTACCTTGTTCTCGTTTCCATCCAATCTTAAAGCCCATAAAAACAAATAATTCCATTCATCTAATATGCATGTTTTTGGAAACCTGAAGGAAGCCGGAGTGCCTGAAGAAATCCCAAACAAGCACGTGGAGAACAGTTAAACTCCACACACAACCTTAAGCCGAGGTTTGCACCCAACTACCAACCAGTCTGCCGTCTGCCTCATCAAAGGTTTTTCACATAACATTAAATCACCCTACCTTCATGTCATTATGTTTTAGCAAGAATCGGCCACGTGAATGTAACAGTATCCTTACTATTTTGGTTGCAGCTTGCAGTGGTGTCAAGCATGACAGGTGTGTGGTATCTGGGTTACTTGATTCAGTTAGATGAGGACAAAATCAAAAGAGCTCTCAGTGAAATGCAGTGCACCACTGCACTTCTGTTTTTGAAATATTTTCATTCTTTGTGGGTTTAGTTTGACCGATAAAAGCTTTACCATGCATTGTAATTTATAACTGACATTTTAGTAAAAAAAAAAATCCCACCTGTTGCTGAACTGAACCCTTAATTCATAAATATAACTGAATATAATAATATAGTCCACATAATCATAATGATTTATTAATTCATTGTTTGTGGGTTTAGTTTGACCAATAAAAGCTTTACCTTGCAACGTAATTTATAACTCTGACATTTCAGAAAAACATTCCACCTGTTGCTGTACCCAACCCTTCATAATAATGTTAATAATAATAATAATAATAATAATTAGTAGTACTAATAGTAGTACAAAAACCAGATGTGCTTGAAAAAAAACACAGACACGTTCTGAATCTAGTGCAAAAAATAGAAAACTTAACTTGCATCTCTGATTCAAACAATTTGTTAAAAAAATGAGTTGACCAGCGTTATAGGAATATTTGTTATTTGTTCATCTCCTGTAGTTGTGCCAGCAATGTATAGTACCGGAGAGCATAATTAAATGCATTAGAAGCCAAAAGATGCACTCAGTCTGTGCATCAACCTGTTGCCCTCCATCTCATACAATAGACAGTTCTATCTTCTGGCAAGTATACCAGCAGCGTGTTGAATCAAAAAGGCCTGTATTGTACACTGATAGGAAATAACAAAATGTCAGTATTCATACTATTTGCCACATGGTTATTTGGAGCTATGTGAGTGTATTGGCTCAATAAAATTTATGAAATGCAGTCTAAGACTGGCTACCAGACAATCACAAGGCAGTATAAATAAACACACAGTTTCAGCAATTAGCATTTCCAATTAATCTAACTTGCATGTTTTAATGCAAGTCTTAATACTCTTGGAAAACCTCCACAAGCATGTGGAGAACATGCAAGTCAACACAGGGAAATTTTAACCTCAACCTGAAAGACTATTGGGCCGATTTGCTAACCTTTGAAACACTGTGCTGCTCATCTATAAATCGATAAATTATTTTTTATCTTCTTTTTGTCTCTACTTCTTGATTGTTTTAATTCAGAAGAAAATGCGGTGGTTTATTACCTTCTTGACAAGGTGCTTGCATTGTAGTGTTTTGCCACAGGAGGGTGCTGCTAACCAGTATTTTAAATGCGTGGTCCTTCAAGACAGAAGCGGCACGTTTATTGAACCATCCTACTGTCAATCGTGAGTTCTCAATGAAAAAAAGGCCGAAGCAGTGAAAGTGGCACGTTTAAGCATAACTAAATCACCATACGAATGAGGTGTTTGTACAGGGTGTCATGCAAGGTTGGTTGCATCACGAATCATGACGTCAGAATTGAGAAATCCAGTGGGAACGGGATGACAGCGTAAGGATGACATCATGCCTACATCCTCACCTGCTATGTGCCGTTCATCACTGTGCGTGACGTCATTTCACTTCATCAATTAGTTTTTCTTACTTCCTCACATGAGGGCGGTGTGCGCCTTTTGCGGCGGGTGCACCTTCAGTTGTCGGACTCGGTCACCCTGACTTTTGGGTCCATCAAACTGTCACTGAGAGGCACTGCTGTATCACTCTCCTCTTGACTCACTGACACCCCTTGGTCAGTCCACGAAAGTTGACCTCATCAATTTTAACGCAGTGTGAGAAATGTGGAGAATGTGCGTAGGTGATGTGAAGAGTCCCGTGGAGATAGTTTGACCTGGTGCGTAAACGCTGTAGAACATGATCATAGGTTCTGATCTTCCTTCAATAGGGCTTGTCTTTTTCCTTATGTTTCTCTTCTAGAGCATTTTTGTGAAAGACGTCTCCATGTTTTTTTAACCGTGCCGTGAGGAGGAAGGGAGGAGCGAGGGGTGGAGTGTGGGGTGTATAGTGGGCGTGTTTTGGTATATAATACTTCTCCCTCAGAAGTTTGGTCTGTCGCCTCGGTCTCTGGGACAGCCTCTCACACATCATCAAACTAACCAACCGGGGAAACTAACTCACCTGCAAGCACCCGACCACGCCAGACCAACCTTTTCATTCCTTTCTTTCATTTTTCTTTTTTTTTTTTTGGGTTTTTTTGTTTTTTGTTTGGTGACTACTGCCGACTGTCATGGAGACCCTGCGATCGAGACCCGGACACAAATCATTTTGCCACACCTGCAGGACAACGGAGGAGAGCAGACGAAAGGTCAGCAATAATTAACAGTAACTTTTACACATGCACTTTTTTTAATGACTGTTTGCACGTGGGTCATTGAATACAATAAATAAATACAATGAGAAAATCTGAAATATAAATGCACGACTTAATGCAAAAGTTCAAAGTGCCTTTTATGCCATGAGTGAATTTGCATTACTGGCATTTCATGCAAAAGCTAAATCAGAAGGATTAAAATTTGGAGGTAATTTGGTGTGCCGGCTGGTGCAGGACTTGGAGCAAACAGCTGGTCTTATTTGCCGGCAGATAGGGGGCGGTAGGCGAGGGTCAGTTTGCTCAATAAAGGGTGCGCAAGGGGGAAAACAAATGCTGAGTCTAGCTTTTCTGATAGTTAACTATCGAGCAGCCGCTCTTGCAAAGTCTGGCATGTTGCGCAAGCAAGAGGTAAAACGGCACTTGTCTTGCAATTTTCCTCCACAATTAGCTCTTCTCCCTCCCTCCCCGGTGCCGAGTTGAGACCGTGGCATTTAAAATCACGCAGAAAGCGGGCTGATTTAGTTTTTAAATGAAGAAGTTAGGAAAAACTGCAAAAAGTAATGTGTCGTTTTGAATGGAATAATTTGGGTGTAAATTCACCTTCCGTGTATGTGTGTGCTTGCAGGTCAAGAAGATGTCCTCATCCAGCCGTTCGTTGCTCTTTGCACTGGCACTCACCCTCTATGCGGTGGAGATGACCTCGGCAGAGACCCTGTGTGGGGGAGAGCTGGTGGACGCGCTTCAATTCGTCTGCGAAGACAGAGGCTTCTATTTCAGTACGTTTGTGCGCGCGTAACGGCACTGCGCAATTGTGTGGCCTTAAATCATTTGCGTGCCTGTGCGCGTGCCCCCCCTCCATCCTTTAAAAGAAAACAGATTTGTTTGCATAGCTGATACTATTTGCCTATTTGCTCCGTCTGGGCGTCAAACATTCATACACACACGCACACAAGAGAAACGAAGGAGACAGCTGTGTCTCGAGTGTTAGTCCCGATGCGCACCACAGGCCTGCACACCGACCGCACTGTACCGCTCATTGCATATGAAAGGCCGGCGAGCCGTGAAGCCGCATACAACACAATGAGTTGCTTGTTTACCAGTAAAGTAATAGCACCCCAAGAGGCATACCAGTCACCACCACCCTAGTGTGCTCAGACCACATAGACCACCGTGGTCCAAGGATGTCTGTGTGAGTGTGTGTGCAATTTTTTTTTTTTTTTTTTTTTAATATATGCCAGATCATTAACTTGTGTGGCATAATAATGGCAAGACACGTAAAGCATTAAGTGTTTGCATTGTGGTGGATTGTTAATCCCTGAGTGGATAAACTGCGACACACATCCGAGATATTGTTTGGTATGCACAACATGCACACTCAGGAGAAAAATCTCACTTTTGACACACATAGGCAATTTCTCTGAACATGGCTTTTTTTCACAGACCATTATCTAATTTGGATGATTTCTCCTCCCTACTTTCTTTTTCTCCTTTTCCTTCCTGCAATCAAATCTCTCCTGTGTCTCGTGAGATTTCTCCAACATTGTGTGGGGCGCGGGTCTTCAAATGAGCCCTTTATTGATCGTTGACGGCATTCCCCCTGTAGAACATTGAAACACTCAGCCCCTTTTTTCTTCTCTCGTGCTTTTCTTTCCCGTCATTACTCTGTTCCTCTTTTGATTTGCATTCACCTCCTGTTTTTCAAGGCTCACACACTCACTCCTGCGCCGATTCCCCCCGGGCTGTTTTCTCTACCTCTTTGCCCCTCCTCATCCTTGTTATCTCTGCTGACTTGACAAAGGACAAGGTCGCAGAGGAGTTTCCATTTTATGTATTTGCTCACCTAAGGGACGGGCTGGCTCGCCTGGCCCACTACATGGTGTTTACATGGGCACTTGCTCATTAAGGGACTTCCAGATAGTCCTCGTCAGATTATCTTCTCCAAACAAAAAGATTTGTTGCAGTTGCTCATAGATTTCCTGTTATCCTCTTTGCTGCGCTACGATTGTAATCCTGCAAAAACAACCTAGATTCATTTCTGAAGAGAGTGTGTGTTCCTTGCTTCAGGCCTTCTTTGCCTTACGTTCTGTTTTGCATCTCTCCGCAGGTAGGCCTACCAGCAGGGGGAACGCCAGGCGCACCCAGAATCGTGGGATAGTGGAGGAGTGTTGTTTCCGTAGCTGTGACCTCAACCTTCTGGAGCAGTACTGTGCCAAACCCGCCAAGTCAGAAAGAGATGTGTCGGCCACCTCTCTACAGGTCGTACCGGTGATGCCTCCATTAAAGCAGGTGTGCATCACAGCAACAACAACAACACAACAGTCTGGGAACCAGTGAAATCCTACTCCTCCCATCATGTTGTCCTCTGTTCACCTCTGCCTCACCCCTATATCCCTGACACGCTGTACAGACCGTCTTGTTAGATGAGCTAATGATAACGTAAAGTGCTGACCGTCGTGGAAATCGTCCAGCCAGTGGCAGCACATTGTGCCCAAGAAAGGAAAAGCTCACACACTGACTGCTGGTCCGTGACGCAAACAATGTGTTCTGAGTGTAAGATTATTCGCTTATTACTCATGTAACTGCGATTGCACTGGAACGTAGCATGCGTTTGAATTTAAAAAAAAAAAAAAAAAAAAGCTCACAGAGCCCTTAGAATCTCCCTCACACGTGTAGCAAATTGTCAAAGTGCTTCACCGGGGCCATCAGAAGACACAGTAATGGCTGCGCTCCTGACCTTTTACAATCCCCTGCAATCCCTTTATGCTTGGTCATGTTCACGTGTCAGTGACAAGCAGTTGAATGAACGGTGCAATCGTAAATCCATAGGAGAAAAGTAAGCGGACCTTTAGTCCAGAGAAGGAGGGGGGGGGGGGACGCCGGTGCGGAATTAGTTTGGACATGTCCCTAGTTTGTCCGGGCAGGGAGAGTTGATGGGTACAGCCTGCTCTGAGGGCCAGCTGTTCTTAAGCTATTGAGCGAGCCTCAAGTGAATGAAGGGGGATAAACACTCTTCAAGTGGCAGGACCAAAACAAGCCATTCACATGGATCACTGGCTACCGGCGCATAAATTCCAGGCCCCCTGCTAACGTTCCTACTTGTTTCTCATTCAGTGGTACTCAGCGAAACACCTAGCATTGTTAAATTTGCCATGTTTATATGGTCATTCAGTATGCAGCAGTTAGGCCATTATGCAGGTCGTTTGGTGAGCATTTGCGTTCCCCTCATATGTAGACGAGACGGGAGCCCATCCTTTTTCGACGCTTGTTAAAGAGGCAGAACTAAGCACTTGTTGACAGCTTCTCTCAGTTGAGGAAACCAAAACAAGTACTGTTTGGAAGCCGGCCAAGGCTATTATGACTTGCCGCTTTGAGAATCACATTTGATCAGGCGCAAAATAAGCATATCACCCGTAATGAACTGACTCCATCTTCTCCCCTTTGCTTCTGTTTTTTTTTTCTTTCTTATTTTGCCGGCATGCCGCAAAAGGAAGCCCCGAGGAAGCAGCATGTGCCCGTGAAGTATTCCAAATACGAGCAGTGGCAGAGGAAGGCGGCCCAGCGACTCCGGAGGGGTGTCCCCGCCATCCTGAGAGCCAAAAAGTTCCGAAGGCAGGCGGAGAAGATGAGAGCCCAGGAGGAAGCAAGCTTCCACAGGCCCCTGATCAGCCTGCCCAGCAAACTACCGCCTGTCTTGCTCACCACGAACAACTATGTCAACCACAAATGAGCCCGTTGCCAGCCCTTTGCACAGACAAGTGTTTGCAAGGACAAAAAAGCCTAGGGGATTATAGCTTTGTCTCTGACGTCATTTCTGTGGCAGTCCTCTTTGACCTCCCCTGCCCTGTCCGAGCCCCACGCCCCTACGCCCCCACCCTCACCCCCAGCCCATTCTCATCCACCACTTCTTGACCCTCTGCCCTCTTTCTAATACCCCTCCAACCCTACCGCCGTCCTCCGGAACACAAACATGTCTTCACATTCTTCCTGTCTGAACTTTTTTTTTCGCTAGCTCTTTCAGTCACTGACACAAAAGGCACAAACACAAGTGATGAACAAAAAGTTAACAATTCGGCTGAATGCCATTCAGGTGGACCCGTAAGCAAAACAGTTAATGGAAGAGAGCAAGGAGATGTGGTTTGCAAGTGTCAAGAGGACACCCAACGGAATGATTTTTTTTTTTTTTTTTTTGTCCTTGTGAAGACGACCCAACGTGGAGAAGCTTGCATGACAGAATCCATTCCACATGTTTTTTTTTTCCTGAAGCAAAAAAAGAAGAAAATCTGTTAGTTTTTATTTTTTTTATTTTTATCTTTTTTTTTTTTTTTTTTTTGTTTGCACCGCTACCTTTAAAGGGACTTCCACACTGTAAGGAATTATTTTATAAAATTAGATTCCTGTTCCAGCACCTTTTGATCACAAACAAAAAGCAGAAAAGAGTCTGCAAAATTGCACATTGCCACGGATTACGTCAAACTAAAGAAAAATATATGGCACTATTTTTTTATGAACAATGAACGTGTAGCTTAAAAAATGCCATGGTGCTAGCTTTGGGAAAGGACTCAAAGAAGAGGTTAAAAAGCACGTTTGTTTTTTTCGTTGAATATATTATTACTTTCCGTTTTAAGGAAAGTGTGACTGAAACAAAAGAGAGAAAGATGGGGGAGCTCCTGGCAGCGGCAAAGTCAAGGGGGAAGTGTCACTGAGAAACTATGGGGGCGAAGAGGGCATCAAGGCTCAAAGGAAGTGCTGGTGGCTGCTCAACACAAGTTTGCTGGCATACACGGGAAGGGGGACAAAAGACCCTGGCCCTGTCCCTCCTGTCTTCCGTCCCGGAGGCAGATGGACGCAGGAAATTTAATATGGGACACTGTGGACTGCCTGGATTGGGACAGGACAAAAGTCCTGGGACAGTACTTCCTGTTTACCGTGGCTTTGCGGACTGCTCCGACAGGAAGTGTCATGGCATGGACAAGTGGGATAATTGAAGATTTTATTTTAGTTTAATTTGATTGTTTCTTGTTTTCTTTTCATATCAACATTTCAATGAAAAAAAGGAAACCCCTGTCTGTTTCTGGTACCATGACATTCCTGTTTTTCCATGTTAGGCATCCTCATGGTTATTTTATGATGTTACTTTACCGTTGTAAAACAAAAAGGCACAGACATTTTGATTCAAAGGGAAAAAACAGCAATAATGTCAACTAACATTTATTTCTTATTTTATATCAGTAGTATTCACATGCGTTTGCCCGAAAACAAATACTTGAATATATCTATCTATACATATATAATTATAGTTTTATATATATATATATATATATATATATATATATATATATATATATATATATATATATATATATATATATATATATATATATATATATATATATATATATATGCATATGTGTGTGTGTGTGTGTATATATATATATAATATATGCATATGTGTGTATATATGCATATATATGCATGCATATATATATATATATATATATATATATGCATAGATATATAATTAGTTTCCAGGGACATTGTGTTATTTCCTATAGTCTGAGCTGTATCTTGCGTAATGAGCCGTCAAGCTTTTTTTGTTTGTTTGTTGGAATACAAATAAGGGCACTGTATAAAGGCATTATTTATTTTGTTATAAAATATATTTGAAAATTGGTCCAAATAATATGCGCAGCACTGATGCTCAACTGACGGATTTATTTTGTATGATCTCTGTTTTCCAATTGGAGCTGTAAGGCTTTTTTCTAGATGCTTTGTACCAAAAATAATGTCTTTTATTCCCCATTTTATTTGCCATAAATACTTAAATTAATATTTTAACAGCATCATGTAGTCTGAATTTTGTTGGCATGTTATGTCACAAAAATAGTCACATACTCTTATTAAAAATGATCTGCATGGATCTTCAGAAACCTGTCAATGTTCCGAGGGAAACGGAAAGTATCAGTGAGTAACTTGATGAACCGAAACTGTTCAACATCAGTTGTATTCAATCAACCCACTATGTTTTGAAGCCACTTTAGTATTGATGGCGGGGGAATGTCAAGACCTTAATTAAATAATGTCTTCATAATTGTACACGGTGTCCTGCCATCTTGTAAGGGTCATCTTTTTTATGTGCCAGTGCTGCAGATGTCGTCATAAATAGTGTGCTGGTTGGATCAAATGTCATGAGAGGGTCCTAACTTGCGCAGTGCACCTTTACACTCATTGGAGGTTAGCGTAATGGTCATTGAGTTGCTCCTTCTATCCATCTCTCCATCTCTCTCTCGCTCTATCTATCTGGATGGTTCTTCTACATAATCTGACAATGGCCTTGATCTTACATATGAAGCATCACCTTCCATCCGTGCAAGCATTATGTGTTTTAATGAAGGGCTAATGCAGCCATAGGATTCGGGTAAAGAAATAAGCGCTCTGCAGGGAAGAGTGTAATAGTTCCTGAATATGACATAATTGTGCGGCGGAAGATAAGGAGTTGTTCTTTAGACCCTTCCATAATCATGTGACAAACCACTGAAGGCCATGTCGGACACTTTACCACTTCTTTCTGAAATAGGTTATGCATCACTTAAATGAAGCATCGATATTCACCAAGTTGAGGTGAATACATCAATACATCTATATTTTTTTCTGTCAGATAGCGTCCATATCCTTCTCGGATTATATTCTACTTTCGATGTGCAAAGAGACAGACAGTGCAATTATTATTATTATTGTTATTATTATTATGCTGGGACTGCATTCATTCACTATTGCAATGTTCAAACAGGCTACTCTGTTGTTATGTTGAAAGACAACCACTTGTTTTGCTAAATATGAAGAGATATCATGCCGAGCAATGGCAACTTCTTCTTTGTCACTAGCTCACTCAGCCTGTGTGTATTTTATTGATTTAACCTCCGCACGCTAGAACGTCCGAAATGCACAATTCATGTACTTTGATTTTTAATATCAATAAAAAAACATTTTATCAAACGTACAACATGTATAACAGTTCTGTGCATTGTCCACCTTACGTAATGGCTCGCTGCTTGTGCAAAATTTGCATTGTGTGTTCCTCTTGGCCTTTTTTGGACCTCTGTGAGAAGCAGTCAAAAGTTCTGTGCGGTGTAAATGATTCATCGTGTCTTGAGGCTTTCCAAAGAATTTTCTGTGGCTTTCACTTGCTGCCCCTCCCCACCTTTTCTCCACCTCTGCCTGGCTTCATATCTGTCCTTCTGTTCTCTGCATAGTGATAGGACAAAATGTGCACATCACCACTCACGTAGTAGAAGGCAGGATGGCTGGATGCACTAACTCTCCTGCGTGCCACACTAAATGTGGCCTGTTGTTACCTCCCTCCTGCAGAGGCATACTACTAATGGAGCAAGTTCCCATTCTGTAGCTATGTTTGGAGGCCAACATGTCTCAAATTATCACTTGCATATTTGGAAAATGGCATGACCTGCTTTTGCAGATATGCATGTGCATGTACGCAGCCACCCATGTTTTTTCTGTTACTGGGCAGATTTACAGTTAAAGGTCTTCCCGGAATGGAACCGTTTCTGGGGAATGTTTTATCATGGCGTTTACATTGGGTTGTCAGTGTTGTTTAATTTTACCATCATAGAGTTAAAGCTCCAAAATGAGAAATGCCACGTTCCTTTATTGCACAGTTCTGTTTCATGTCTGCGTGATACTGTGTGGCCTTCATAAATCACATCAATTCGGCTTTCCAACGATTGATGTCGTTTTACCATGTCTCGTGCATGATACAACTGTCACTGCAGATTTTCAAGCTCCATGCAGGTGACTGTTCCCTCCAGCACCTGCTCTGGCCTCACCTCTTTGGGCCAGGTTGGTCTGGTTCCCAAGTTTGTTTTTTAAATTAAGCCAAAGTTATATTTTAGTGCTTAGGTTGAGGAAGCTTTTAAACTGATAGGTGCTAGATATTTTGTAGAATCCGTAGCACGGTGAATATTATTTACTTAGCCAAGTTTTTGTCTGATTACTGGTTATCAATAGAAACATTTGTGGGCTATTTTCATCATCAGGCACCCTCACAATATCTTAATGGTTGGATCATTATTTTGACAAAACGTCAATTGCCTAATTTTTTTTTCTAAAACATGCATACATATGTAGTGTTTTACATCTAGTTACATTTACCAGGCTTAATGTTTTGAATATATTCTCTCAAAATTGCCCTAAACGATCGTTGAAATCATTTCTTTCCAAAAAAAAGGGAAGCAGGACAATGGCATGCATTTTTAATTGGCCTGTATACATTGACATAATGGCAATAAAAAATAGTAATAAATCACATGTTTAAGATTGGATAAAACAAAGAAATGCCATTTGTGAGGGGCGTATCTACGCTATGTAATGTTGACTTAATTGTCAACAAACGCCTATGCACCTCTGCATGTACGACATTCATTTGAAGTACATCCTCCAACACCATCACATCATAATTCTAATAAATGAAGACTTCGAAAAAGACAGAGCAGTACAAACCAATAATCTCAAATGACCACATTCATCCCATCAGAGAGGCCTCCTGAATGGCAGAGTGGAGTGGAGATGTGGGTGGCACAACTCTCCCAGGCCTGACACTGGAAACTGCCAAAGAGCACACTAGAGTTAGTTGTGGTTGGCTGGATGCACGGGATGCATGTAAGGCCGGGCCAACTATTGAGGAGCAGGGTTCGTCAAACCCAGACCATCGCAGGCCAGTGTGGCCACACAGGCCAATTAAGACGGGCCTTCTCTCTTTTCTTTTCCTCCTATAGACTGTCTCTCTCTCTCTCTCTCTCTCTCTCTCTCTCTCTCTCTCTCTCTCTCTCTCTCTCTCTCTCTCTCTCTCTCTCTCTCTCTCTCTCTCGTACTCCCTCTGTCTTTCTCTCAACCTTCACAAAGCATGCTAACACATTCCTCTTATCCCACTTTGCCTCTCTAATTGCATTGGGCTGAAAAGAGGGATGGAGAGAGGGAAATGAGACTGAGAGAAAGGGACAGAGAGAGGGAAAAAGGGGGTCATACCACACACCCTAAATGAACAGGACAAACTGTACCGGCGGCCCCTGGAAGAGTCCACGTTGCTGTGTGCAGTTTGCGTCAGGTGGATCCACAATGTGAGCATGAATCACCTCTCTGTTCATTTATTCCACAGATATCAAAAGAATTTGGCTAATTTTCAAGAAGCCACGTATTTCGCAAATCAAAAATATCACTCAGTCTGAACCCTTGCATGGGCTCAGAGTATAAAGAGGGGATTGTGTTTCTTCAGCGCCCCACAAAACGATCTAATTGTCGATTCTTAATCAACCTGTCGCTGTGTGGAGGCTTCCCAAATTATGTAACTGTCGGTTCTCATATATGTACAAAGAAGTCGACGTTTTAGTTTTGTAAACTAGCATGATGAGGGTCTTGGAGTTTCTCACTGATTAATTGAAAGCAAAGATGTCGCGTTTCGAACCCAATTTTGGGGTCCTCAAGCCCCCATAAATTGAATCGCACCACCACTAAAATTCAAGAGGTTCTATTTCTGTTTTTTATGATCATCCCGTGTCTAAAAAAAAAAAAATGTTACAGCTAATCCCTTCCACAAGTGGCCTCTAGCTCAAGACCAGCACATCATTATCATTAGCTAGATTAGGAAAGTTCAAAGATGTTGTCGTAGCATTGGCAGCCAGAGATCCGCAACAACGTTAATGTTTATTGTATTTTGTGTGGAACAGTTGAGGATAGTTTCCACATTTTCTGGCCCTGACAGTCATTGGCCAGAAACTTTTTTTTTTCCCAACCACCCTCAGAAAGTTCCAGAAAACAACAACAACAGTCTTATGCGTTTTCCCCACTCCCTATACCTCACCTCCCCACAAAAAAGAAAATCCACAAACAATTTGCGGGAACCGAACTGCAAAATACGTGGGGGCTCTCTGTATTACACAAGTCAATTTATGAATGAATTTTATATGTTCGTTACATTTCGTGTCAAAGTCCGAGGTCCATTCTTTAATATTTATAATCTAGTGCTGGTTTACTTCTGATAAAATGCATGTGTAGAGGTGCTACTGTATGAAAAAGTGTTTTCTTTCACCAGGAATTAGTAGGGTTGTTTGTTTTGTAAATCAAATCAATTTGCATTTGTTTTCATCTAAATAACCTTTATCAGATTTGAGGTTTTAGTCATAGACTTTCCCAAAAGTGTTATGCTTCCCTTTCACAGAAATTGAATAAAAATGTTAAAACTGGGAAATTAATCTTGCCTGGCTTCTCAAAACCCTTGATCGAAACAAATCATAACATCTAGTAAACGATGAAAAATGATTCCAGATTTGAAAAACATGACCAAAACAAATTAGTTAAGTTACTGTTTGTCCTTTTATAGTCTGTGCCTGACTGTCTAAAAAAAGAAGACAAAAAAATGACAAGAAGGAAACACACAACCCACTCACATTCTAAACATAGACTGTTTTGGATGCTGCATCTTAAAATATTGCAATTTTGAGGCTTCTGGTGTCTCTGTCAACACACCATCAAACTGTCGGAGCCTTTGTGGATTTGACATGATGTGCGCTAGGCTGAATTGTGGAGGGAAGCAGTTTAGCCATATAAAATCACAACAGTAGAGGAAGTGGTTTTCTCTGCGGTCACCGGGTCACCGCATGATACCTTTCACTGGAAAACAAGGGGTCACAGCTTAACACTGAAAGATACTCTAAGTGTGATGTAGAGGCTTCCTGCTCTTCTTTTTCTCACAGGATCTCACAAGATTTTATACCAAACAATATGTGCTGGGTAAACAGTGTCTTCTTACATTTATTGATTTCTTTAAAAGAATAATAAATATAAAAAAAAAAAAAACAATCGACTAAAAGGTGTTTGCTTAAGAGAGAACTGATCGGCGGGGCACTTCTAAATGCACAACGTTGCACTTAATTGGACAGGGAGGTCAGCATCTTGCAACGTTTAAGGTTTCTGACTTTGTAACGTTAACATTATGCAGGTGGGTCCTTACTTCACTCTCCCAGGGCATTC
Organism: Syngnathus leptorhynchus; assembly: GCF_054491065.1. Taxonomy (NCBI): domain Eukaryota; kingdom Metazoa; phylum Chordata; class Actinopteri; order Syngnathiformes; family Syngnathidae; genus Syngnathus; species Syngnathus leptorhynchus. Next base: position 10,404,071 of record NC_141200.1, read on the forward strand.
ATCATTGTTGCACGTCAGAGTCACAACGTGGAGGTCACCAGGGTACTATTTGGACTGCGCACATGCGCGCGCGCACACACACGCACACACACACACAGACATTTTTCTCAGGCTCGTTTCAGGATATCAAAAGCAAGACAGCAGAGGGAATTGTGGCTTCCATGATGTCAGCATCCAATGGCTCATTGAAAACAACGCTTTTCAAATAACAAGACATAGATTTAGAGTGTTCGCCCATGTTGTGTTGGAAGAAGAAAATAAAGCAGACTACACAATAACCAAGGACACCCCCGTCCGTCTGTGTTTGAACAACATGTAATTTCAGATCAGCATAGGAGTTCCCATTCTGAGGGGAAAATAGCAATGCCTCTAAATTACAAGCCTTATACCTGTCACTCCAATATAACTTCCATTGAGAATATATCATTTTTGTCCATTGTAAGCACATTTTGTGTACCTCCTATACTGTCGTTATTGTTGCCTCCTTAACAAGTAAAATTACCACACGGGAGCGACAATCACTGCCAACTTCTGTTCCGCATATCTTGCCAGTTTAATAAGCCATACGCCGATCCCTGTGGATGTTATTATGTGCTTTTGAATGACAAGTGTTGACTTGGACCTTTGTACGACACGAGTGGTTGCCAGTGTGTGTAAGCAGCTGTCATGCTTTCTCTCTCTGTCTCTCTCTGTCTCTCTCCTCTCTCTCTCTCTCTCTCTCTCTCTCTCTCTCTCTCTCTCTCTCTCTCTCTCTCGCTCTCTATCTCTCTCGCTCTCTATCTCACTCACACACACACACACACACACACACACACACACACACACACACACACACACACACACACACACACACACACGGTGCTAAAGAATTTAAGCATACAGATACAGTGAAGGTTCCTCTCTTTGCAGCCAGATGAGCATTGTGGTTATCTTCCCCACATAAACAAGATAAGCTCCATTTTGTTGGCCCCCACCAGTCTTGGGGTTACAGAGTTCTTTCCCGTCTCCCTTGCTTTTCCTCTTCCTCTCTTTGATTCATTTCCCCCTTGTTTTTCTCCCTTTTTGGCAACTTCTGTGAACAGGATTCGGCAGACAAATATAAATATCATTGCTGAAAATCATAAAAATATTTTTGTAATGATGATTCCATTGTGAATTTTGGCTGCTCTTTTGTGAGTAGAAAATCAGCTGATGACACATGAGCGTACATGCATAGGCAACACTCCACAGAGGAGTGAAAATATTGGCTTAAGAAGGGCACTGCGTCGGTGCCATTTGGCCGCTTCAAGCCATTGTCTGTTGAGACATGCCATGGAAGCTGGCAGCACTTGTTTGTGTATGCTGTGCCATCTTTTAGCCCAAGACTGTCAATTTCATTCTCATGGTTCAGTAAGGTTGATGGGAAGGGCTGCACAAATACCACAAGTGAAAGACAATGCATGAATGTGAGAGCACTTTCATATATAACAGCAACGCCGCCAGTCTGGCAAACACAAGGGATGGCAGGTTGGCTACGAAAGGGCATAAATGTATACCAACACAAAAAGACAAACGGCCACGGGCAAACATAGGCACAATATACATTATGTTTACACATGAAGATGTAAACAAAAACAAACTTGCGCATACAGAGTGCGTTTGTCTTCACATAATTCCACTAATGATGGGTGGCACTATGATGTTTGTGTGTGCTCCCAAAGAATTGGCATTACTACTTGGACGAAAGCTGCAGCCAACAGCAGACTATTAACAAAACGTTTTCTTTGTTTGCCTTTTCCCATTTTTTTTTCTTCCGTGGCACCAAGCAAATAATGGTCTGCTTATGCCAGACAGCAGTTTGCAGATTACAGGAGTTTGACCCTGGAACAGATTATTACTCATATTTTTTTGGTGTTTCAAAGTCTGATCAAATCTGAAGATGACCAATTTTCTATACCGCTTGACCACCCACGGTGGTCGCGGGCGTGCTGGAGCAGGCGGGGGACTCCCTGAACTGGTGGCCAGCCAATCGCAGTGGTTTAGATCCATAAAAATAATATTTTTCTGTCACTGGAAGAATATAGAATTTTGCCTGGGGCCTACAAAGAGAATCTATTCCGTTTGTATTATCTCTCATTGCACAGCGATTTTCTCAGAGTGAGCTACATAAATTCCACGTGTGCTGACAGGTAAGCAATAAATCTCCAGAGGCTTGCTCCTAGACAGACCTTGTGCGTACACAGTGTACTAGGACTTGAAATTGTAGGCTCAAGGGAAAAAGGGCTGGGTTAAAAAGTAATTGCTAAAACGATGAATGCAAATCTATATGATGAATATGGATGGCTGATTGATGCAGGGAAACATTGCATAATTCATTGCAAAAAAAAAGATCAACTGAACAAATCAGAGTCAAACTGTCAGAAAAACCTCGATGAACTGCACAAGCAATGTTTTCAATAAGCTTCCTAATCACATATCAATAGTCCTAATGGTAAATATTACTATTGATACAAGTAAAAAATAAAACAGCAACCCCCCTGTATTTATTTATTTTAATTCACAATAAAATGTTCTTGATTTTACCTGAACTTTAATGGTGAGTCACATGGCGCATGGAGAAAGTGGAGAAAGAAGTGGAGAGAGGGAAGACTGCTTGAAAAGGATGCCACATGCCACGAGACAGCATCACTACATAGAAACACTATCTTCAAATTCCAAAGCTAAGCAGAGCTACTGAATTAGCACATATTAGCATCAACTAACAGATGCTTACTTCTCACTTCTAATAACAAGCAATTTTCGGTGATGTTGACGTGGAAGTGTGTGTGTGGGGGTGGTTCTTTCCGCATGGCATTGTGTCTTTTGCATGCACCATATGCAAGGATCTGCGACACTAATTGGCAAGTGTAATTCATTAGTTGGTGATGAAGTGCTGCCTCCACGAGTCACACTCTTGTCTAGTAATAGCAGTTCGCTCCTAAAAGCAATCTCATGTGGAGTGGGCTTTAATTCTCCCTTGGGGTGTTTTGAAGAGCACATGTAAAAGATATGATATTAGTACACGTGAAAACTCTTTGGAACTGTGAAACATGTGCGGGATGTGCCCTCTAAGGCATTTAAATTTTCTTCATTCCTAACTGTCAGACAAGTGTATAAAATAGAGAACCGTAAAAGCAATAAAAAGCAGTCACGAACATGTAGGGGAAGGCAAATGCTGAGGCTTTTTTTTCCCCACAACTTAACTTCCATATGCAAATCAGTCAGTCCGTAGGGGAAGGCAAATGCTGAGGCTTTTTTTTTCCCACAACTTAACTTCCATATGCAGATCAGTCAGTCCTTGAGGTACTAAAGAATGAGGAAATCTGGATTTATGTGTATTTTGCCGCTATCATGTCATGTAATGGTTAGTCTCTGATTCGGCCTCTTCGTCCTTGCCCTGATAGCGGCAGAAAAACGCTTCAAGTTTGAGTTTGTCTGACGTCAGCTGTTAGCCCTGAAGGTTTGGCCACCTGCGGCCCTCGGTGCGATAAACAATGGGAGCTGCTCAGCTCTGACTTCTACAAATTTTTGTGTGGAACAAACTGTACCTGTCCATGAACTCTGGTCTCTTTTAACACCTGTAGCTGCGTAGACATCTGCTCTGACTGTATTAGGAGCATCTGCTGGTTAGTGGGAGAGAGGCAGAAGCTGTGGGAGGTCCTGCGTCGACACTCTTGAGTAGCCTCTCGATTACTTTACTACAGGTCAAAAATAATATCTGAATGATATGAAACTTTTGAGTGAGTTACATTTTGTGACAAAAATGCACAAAATCAGCTCTCGCAATTAACGTTGGTTTACTTTTCAACTATTTTGTGCCAACCTTTAATGGTTGATTTTATGCATGAAAAGTAACGTCTCTTGCGTCATTTAAGTTGCCCACCCCTGCAGTACAGAATGTAAAAAGCGAAACTGAAAGCTCGACTGCTCTCGTTTGCTAGTGGCAACTTTGGCCCATTCAAGATTCCCGCACTTAATTTCCAATAAAGGTTTTACAAGTCAGGAGAAAGACAGAGTTCTCACAATTGTCTGTCAAAGCAAACAAAGAAAGCTAGTAAAACATCCCCACACAGACAACAAAGCTTATGAATAAAGATATTGTTGTATGACAACTTTGGCCAAATAAAACATTCCAGGGTTGTTTTTGGAAGTTTGACAGCAAATCATCCTGGAGGACTTTAAGCGGGGACAGTGTGGTCCCCACCCCCAATCTCCCCTCTTAAATGTCCTCGTCCACCTGTCCCAGAACACATTCCAGCACTATCACATGTTGTGTGTTCTCTGTAGGGAGAATGCGGATGGATCATCAAGGGGTCCTTGGCTGGTCTGGAGCCTGCTGGTGTATGGAGAGATGACGTCTCGCAGCTCAACTCACAGAAGAGCTCGGCTCCCCAGTATCAGAGGCCCGTTTGGCAAGTGGGGGGAAGGGGAACAAAAGCAGAAAAACAGGGAGATTAAGGAACACAATAACACTTTTTTTGTATCATTTACATGTCTAATCAAGATGTCTCTCTTGCACAGGATGAAAGGAAGAGGCCTGAGAAAAACAACACATTGAAGGAAAATAACATGCAGAGGTCGCTTTGTTTTTGTGGGCGGGATTTCCCCTTTTTCACCCCCTCATAAACAACACTCATGACAAGTTGCTAGAATATAGGCGATGAATCTTGAATATTATATGTATAGCCTGATCCAGTGTAATGTTGACGTGTTTGAAAGAATGCATCAATTGTAGGAAAATAAAATGCTGAATTTGTGATTTTGTGAATTTATTAATAGCACAAGGCAAAGAGGTAACTCGTGGGACTTTGCGGGAGAGATGTGTAAGAGGTTTGAGCCCATAACAGGTGCCAAACAAAACAGAGACGATGAGAAAAACATGGTGGGGTTAGCTCACAGCCGGGCTTCCCGCTAACAAAGTGTCACAAACAAAACTGGGACCGTGCGTTTGAGTGTTTCTGGATGATGTTGGGGAGCTTTTGTGTGTTGGAGTGTGCCAGTGTCTGCAGCTGTATGTGTGCAATGAGTAAAAACAGTTCAAGGAAATGAATAAGGTACGTTCACTGCTCTATTTTCATTATTTCTATCTGTCTGAGTGTGTCTGCTTTGCTTCACCACAAATTCCCAAGAACAGGTATGAAGAGTATTCCCTGAAGTTTTTGAGGGTGGTACTCACATGCCCCTGGATTAGCATGTATTTACTTTACCCAATTGGCAGTTCAAACCCAATTTTTACGTCTTCTCTGTATGTGAGCCAGTGGTGGAGCAAGACTTTAATCATTGGGGAGGCCAGAGGATGGCCGAGGGTATCTCAGAGGCTCCACAAAACAAAAACTTGGAAACACGTTATCAACAATCAAAATTCATTTTTATATTGAATAAAATCCACACACCCAGAACTAGTCGCCAAACAATCGCATGAGGCCAAATCACAATTCACAATCACTTGCACCACATTAAAATAATTTGGAGTCTTCATTGAAGCTAATATGTACACAGTTTTGGAATATGAGAAAACCCACACAAAAAGGCTAAAGTCCAGATTCAAACCTGCAGCATCAGGATCATGCTAACCATTTGTACATTGTGAGACCACAAACATCCCTAAAAGTGTCCCCACCCCGATATTTTTCATGGGCCGAAACGATGTTGCGGACAGTGACAGGGGGGTACTGACGGATATTCCAACGTGTCAAAGGCATGACGTGCACACTCAATGAAGTCGCAATACGCAAATTGGTGCCCGCCATCAGCGATGGAATAATGGTGCCCGCCATCAGCGATGGTGCCCTACGTGCTTTGCAAACTGGCCCTGCTTTAATCCATAAAAGGATTTGGTGGACATAAATGAGATCCAAAATTACTCGTGGCGCTTTTGGCAATGCCTTCAACGTATACAACATTTGTGCTGAAGTAGAATAACATTGAGACAAAGCTTAGCGATCCTTTGTGCCAAATCATATAATAAACACTTTTTTATTAGTTTTAAGTGAGGTTGTCCCAACATTATTAAATGTATGGTCTTTGTTTGAGACAGACAAGTTGTTTTCCATATGAGGCTTGGCTGTCCTCAGCTGCATGGACTCTCGAGAGCTTCAGGACATGGCCGTCTGTACACATTCCAGCCCTATTGCTGACACTTAAAAAAAACAATATATCACGTAACATAAAGTATATACACTATACGTTCAAAACATCTGTGATTAAATAAATCATGTTGAGCATATGTTTTTTTCTTCCTTCAATCAGTTGCCTGGGCTCATTCATGGAGCTTGAAAGCCGGCTCACAATGAGATCAAATTCCTCAGTAAAAGAGAACAACATGCTGTCCTGACACAACCTGTAGGAGCGATCCCTGGTGGTGTCATTAATAGCAGGGAAAGCGCTTTCCGTGCTCAAACTGCTCGCCTGCCATTCAGCACCTTTGGCGGAGTAAAGCGTACATCTTTCTTCCCTCACAGAGTTTAGAAGGCCCCACTGGATAAAAGTGCTGACTGCACGTTTTTCTGTAACTTGATCGGATGCAGGTGCTGTTGGCTACATAAAGCTAAGTAAAATTGTAAACGTTGCCACTAGAACACATGCAAAGCCCGCAGCATCATTTCCACTGGCTGTGATGGGTCACTTTTTTTCCTTTGCGAACCCAATCAATTTTTCGGCGCGTTTACCAATTGGATCAATGGCACATTGTACGAATAATGACTATCACGGTTCAAATTCAATACAGTGCTCACACAAGATTTTTCTTTTTTCTTTAAATTTGCACAAGTGCATATACTTGTTGTTGGCCCATGTTACAAATACTACCAAAGAGGGATACATTGATCATAACCAAAGATTCAAACCATACATTCAAGTATTATGGTGGAGGCATGGTTTTAATAGGCATCATTGAAGTTCTAGACATTTTTATGTGAACTTTTAAAGCTCTTCATATTGGTCTACGGCGTAAAACCAATGACAATAACTTTTATTTTTTTAATCCCACCCTTTAAACCTTAAGGCAAAACATTGCTGACATTTCCCAGATTGTGTAAATTCCGAATCCCCCGCCAAATTCCTAAATTAGCGCAAGAAAGAACTTGTTTGTTGTTTCATCTGATACCGATGCATCAGAATGCACGACAGCCAGCAGCAAACTCCTCGTAACCATATGAGTAAACACTTCACTTACAGAAGCTATTTGTTTCCCCTGGCTGCTGAAGATCCATGATGTGCGTATTGAAGAATGGAGCAAGGTGATTAGAGATTAGAGAAGTCCTAACCCTCAGGCCCAGGAATTCCAGGGCTGGTATTTGAGCAACACGCCAGGCCAGAGCAGACGAGCCCAAACCCCCCACTGGGTAACTTCAGACTTATACAACACTTGTGTAGCACACACACGCACACACACACACATACACACGCAACAATAAGCAGACAGTCCCCTACCCCCTTCCTTTTGTTGTTGTTTTCTCATCTCCCCTTACAATGGAAAGGCATCTCCACTCTAGAAGAGGCCAGATTGAGTCATTTGCTCTCCATCTCCTTCATAGTGGTTACAGTCTTGGACTTTAAGCAGCCAAAGGATTTGTTATTACGGGGACAGCGTACTGTATCTTGCCGGCCTCTATGGGACACTGTAGATGTTGTTGGGCCAAACAAAAGGCAGCTTCAACTTGTGGAGATCACAACTTGTGGCCCCCGCCGCATCAAGGCATGGATGAACTGCTGTCAATAAAAAGCTCCTTTGATTTTGAGCATTGTTTTCTCTCGCTGGCTTGCTCTCGATGATAAGTCAGCAAATCTGCTATCATACAAGGCCCTGGCCTACTTTTGCGCAGGAATTCGACCTATGACATCGGTCTGCTGCAAAGAGGCCAAAGTCTGTCTGACACAAGCCCAATAAAGTCCAGGTGGACTATCTTAAAGATTTTCTGTTTGGAATTCCCCATCACCTCCTTGCTGTCTCATTGATTAGCATGTGCAGACAAGCCAGAGAGACATAATACATATCCTGTAATCTAACAAAGAAGAATGAAAAGTGACCAAATATATTGTTTTTTTCATGTGATGTTTACATCTCTAACATGAATAGAAGCAGACCAAAGGTGGGCAAAGAAATAAAGGCTCTCAAGCCTGCCATATTTTATTTCCCTTACATTTAGCACGGTTTAATGGCATATAATATTGTATATATTGTATAATATTGTCAAATAATCAAAGAAAAATGTGGACATCATTTGCATTTCAGGCGTATACGCATTTCCAAAAATCGATGAAGCATTCCACACACACACACACACGCGCACACGCATTTGCTCAGACAGATTGGGATAAAACAGACAATGATGGAGGAGGGTTTCCAGAGAAGAAAAACAGAAAACGTGAGAATAGAAAAGGGGGAGAAAGGCGGTTAAATCCTCCCTTGTGGCGGTGCTCTCAGGACATTTGATTCAAGGGGTTTGATGTTTCTTTCAGTCTTATCAATAGCACCTTTGCATCAATTACCCTACAAAAACATCCTTCAGAGAGAAAGGCCTTGGGGGAGTAAAGAAAGGGGTAGAAGGGTCTAAAGGAGGAGGGTCTCTGAGGGTTAGTGTGGGAGACAACCTCCTTGTAGCACATTCCAGGCTTTTGTCGTCCCTGGGAATTTGTTTCCTGTCAACGTCTTAGCCACTAGATAATGCCTTATCAGGGCCGAGAGGAGCCTTCAAAAATGAAAAAAAAAAAAAAATAATAAGAATGAGGAAATATGAGAAAGGCATCTGCTGAATTATTTTCTGAGATCAAACATCCTGAGGTGCTTGGGAGACCCCTCAAAATAATCATCACGAGAGAAGATGAAGATAAGCGGCAGCCAAGCTTTTAGTCCTAATGACATGATGTTCTTACTCCAACGTGTTAAAAGATTTATCACTATTGTGGATGATTTGGGGTATTATTTCATTGCTATTGGGCTTAATTTATTAGGTGCTTCCCTGCACAACTTTGGTTTTATGGCCGTATGTTTCCCAGTGTCTGCACAGAGATGTGTCTGGCTTCCCCACAGCCAGCCTGGGGCCAGTTAAGCTTTCCCTACAATGGCAAGTATAGACTCTTTCTCTTCATGACATCATTTCCAGAGCCCAGTGGTGAAATTGACATTCACCTTTTGTTTTTTTTTATAAGTAGGTTTTGCCAGTATTACTCCAAAATGTTTTGATGACCTTCTAATGTTTTCCATCGAATTTCAATGACACCAAGAAGTGCATTGAAATCTGGGTTCAGTCCCATTTTATTCGAGGTGAAATGCAGATTATAGGCCTGACAGATTTCTAGTGAAGCTCAGGGCACATATTAGAGGCAAACATCCGCCTCTGAGTGGGAAATGAACCCAACTTAGAATGCACTCAGAGAGCAGTGACTCAAATAGAATTTTCAAAATGAATGAGAATTCTGTGAGAAGTTATTTGATAATAGGGCAAAGTTGACACATTTTTTTTTTTTTCTTGTTTGAGGTTGGACTTGAGTTGGGAAAACCTTCTCATTGTGCAGCATCTGTCCAGGGGTAGTGCGCCCCAAGTTTGCCAGTGAAATGTTGGTAGATTGCTTTTTCATTTGCCTGAGGTGCACCAATGATTTGTTTGAGGGGGTCACTTTACGGAATATTTCTTGTCAATCAGTTGCAGTCGATTGAAGATAATAGGCTCCAGCTTTCTGCCGACAACAAATAGATTAGAGTATGGTTGAAACGGTTTATGGTGAAGTTTGAAAATAAATCAACAATATGTGAAATGTCATGTGACCAACCCCAGAATACAGGTTAGCGGCCTTTCTGTATATTCCCCGATAGCCAAGGAGTTGATAACATGATGTGTTGAACATGAACTTGCTAAAATGTTGTTCTCTTTATGTCTGGTGTTTAAAGGCTGCACATGAGACATCGTCATCTTTGTTAGACAAATGTGCAAAACAAAAGATATCTGTTTAAAGTTTCTACGGTTGCTTTGTCCCGGTCACCTGTTGCAGGTCCAGCCATTTACCAATAGCGGAAGGACATGTTTTTATATGTTTTGACGAATGTGGAAGTTTCCGATATCCCGGATTGTGCTGTGTGTGCCATCTATAGCATTGCAGTGGAAGATAATTTTAAATTTCAAACAGCATTCCAGACAGCAAGGGACAGTTCTAGAGTCCTAATATGCTTTCCTTTTTATATTTAATTCTATTTATAATACTATTAAAGGTGATACCGCTGATCTCGAATGCTGACATGGCAGAATGCGCCTCGCATCCTCTTCTCTCAACCCTCCGAATCCCTGAGATCTACTCGCAGGGAAGTGAGTCTGAGTCCGTGGTATGTTGGCAGAGTAAACATTGGCTAGCGGAGGGCTGGACTGGGTTTATCAGGTCAGGCCTATCTGACTGACCCTCCCCTCCCACTTTGTTTAGACATACTGACCGGTGGGTCAAGCTTCTATATCCTCCTCCAGATCTGAACCATTATTCCCACAATATCATGTTGTAAAAGTGAAAGGCCATGTTTTACTTCTGTACTTGGAGGGCAAACAGCCGGAGGTGCTTTTGGAGAAACAAACACTGCATAAAGAAGTTCTGTCTGCCACCTGAGGCATTCAGATATGCGAGCCTAGTCTACAGAAACAGTAGGGAAAGGTAAAGACAGGTTGTGGGCCATTGACAAATATTTACAGCTCACTTGGACAACAGCAGGAATGTAAGGGAACGTCTCTATCAGTCGTTAATAACCCCACCCCACCCCCCTCCTTCCTCCTTCCCCCCTTCCCCTCTCTCTGTGTGTGGTACTCTTTTCCTCAACGATTCCCCAGGTCTGTCTGTGGCCTGTCAGCCTGTCAGATTAAAGCCGGGCTCTCCCAGTCGTCCTTAAATGCCACATGCTTTGTTTTCATTGAGGAGGGGTGCGGAATGCGTGTGATCTCTTGTCGGCCTCCCTCTCATCCATCTCTGCCAGAAGCTGAAGGGGCAGAGGGGGTAAAATGGGGTTCAGCCAGGGCCAAGGGGCAGGGTCACACAGGGGAAGAGCGGGGTCGGAGGTTAAGCTGGGTTACCCCAAGCCTGTGCACCAGAGTAGCGGAGAATGATGGACACAGAGAGAGGCCTCGCAGACACACCAGCACGCTCTCCAACATACACACACTCCTCGGGCCACCAGTATCGTAATAAAGACTTCCACTGACGTTTCGCTCATGTCTGCAACACTGTGGTTATTCATGCACAGTGTGGCCCGTTATTGAGAGCAGATGTTGAGCTGTAATGAGCAGTGGCGACACGATGATGAACACAGAGCTGCACTGTGACCTGATATGAAAGAAGAGAGACAGTCAAATGGATGAAGTGAATTGGATGAGTCTCTTGCAGGTGCAAACGGTGTCTTAAAGTCACCTGGAAATTGCTCATTGCACATTTTTGCTTTTAATGTGATAATAGTTAGATAATAGTGATAATACATACATAAATACATATAAATAAAATGAATAAATAAATACATACACATATTTTGACTTATTGAGCTTACCAGTGTATTAGACATAACTCAGTTCTACTGTTAACTACTGCCACAATATTGTTAATTAAGACATTTGTGATACTGTCAATCTAATATGATTATTTTTGTAAGGGCACAAAGGGGCCCTTTTTAAAAATAGTGTGTTGAGCAGTATTTTCTGCTTGAATGTTCCACTGAATGCTCATGAGATATTTTTTCCTGTAAAGTGAGGATATCCTCTTTTTTTCCCAGTGCTACTGCAGTTTTTATTAGCAAGCTCAGCAAAGTTTTTGCAGAATTTCCTCAAACTATTGACTAACTAATGAGGTGACATTTGAAAGTGTTTTCACTTCTGTAAAACCTGAAGAATCAATGCAATCCTGAGAATTATAAATAGCCCGTGTCACCCGTGCAGAGTCTCGTGAAAGAAAGAAAACAAGCAGTTTCTACTTTTGACACGTATGTTTGTATTTGCATATTGGAACATCTTAATTTTTCTCCAAAGGATTACATACACAGTAGCTGTATGATGAGTAATAAAAATGAAACGAGTCATTTTGTCAAGGAGTTGCAGATTTTGTAATGCAAGGAGGTAAGGCAGTATGGAGCACTTTGGCCTCAATATGGGCTTGCCAAACATGGTCAGCTACAGGCTAGTTTAGTGAAAATAAAAATACCAATTGTCTGACATGATACAGACTTACTCATGCAAAAATAATTTATTCAGAATTGCAAAATAAACTTGGAGATTTAAAATGTTATCTCATCTCACATTAGTTCACAATGGTGGAGATCTGCACACCCATTGCTAATATTTTGTATTTAATACGTGATTTGAGCTTCTGAATTAACTAATTTAGTCATTATTTATTATTACTTATTTGTAAGTCACGATGGTGTAGGGGTACACTCACCTGACTTGCGTGCAGGCACCATGGGATCAATTCCCACTCAATACCAGTGTGCATGTGGGTGTGACTGGTTGTTTATCTTTATATGTACCCTGCGACCAGTTCAGGGTGTAGTCTGCCTGTTGCCGGCTGGGATAGGCTCCAGCACCCCTTGCTACACCAACCAGACTAAGCAGTGTTGAAAATTCATGGTTTTTATTAGAAGCGTAGATTTCCACGACACATGATGTTTTGTAACAAATTTAAAAGCTCATCTAGCTAAATAACCTAACAAGAGGAAATAAATTCAAGTAGCCTGTATAATCCAGTTTCTATGTGAGATTCATTATGATTCTACACCACTGCAAATTAAAATGATTAAAGTGATAATGATAAACAATGTTAAATTACACTCCTAAAAGGATGTCCATTATTTTGGTCATCTTAAAACTGTTTTAATCTCAGTGGATGGCAAATGTGGTCCTTTTTAGTGTATAATTGTCCATCCAATCCATCTAAGACTATCTCAGATAATCACCCTGGATGAATTGCCAGCAGATCATGAACTGTTTATATTAAGTATATATTTGAAATCCAACAACATCTTGTTGTGCAGAACTTGTACATGGAAAAAATGTAGAGCAGTTCTCATCAATTTTGTCTTTAACTGGTGTCATGATAGCACGTAATGACATGCGTGGCGGTGACACGGGCGGTGGGAGGGCTGTAGCACGAGGGAACGCCCAGTGACTGACTGTGCTTGTCTGTGTCTCTGTCCATGGTGCTGAGGGGGACGCATCTACACCCATACACCTACAGCTTGCAAAACAGATTCTCTCAGCAATTTATTACAATTGTCCATTGTGTGTGAAGTGAACCTCACTTGAACTGCCATGCCACAGAAAAATAAATATTTATTCATTTGACCATAAATTGGCTATATGATATTATCAGTATGGAGCAGCATTAGCTCATCTGTTAGCCTTTGGCCTTTAAAAGCAGAGGTCACAGTCTTGCTGCTAGTAAAATACGATGGCAACTTGATGTTGGAGAGATATTAGCATGACAATGACACCCTATGCAGCACTCTTTACACCTGTTCACTCCGATATGTCTCCCCTGTGACATCATATATAATGGAGTGTAAATTCAGGTGTCCTTCAAGGATTATAAAATTCATCCATCCATTTTCAACACTGCTTAGGCTACTGCCGTAGCCTATCCCAGCAGACATTGAGCAAAAGGCAGACGACACCCTGAACTGGTTGCCAGCCACAGGGCACAGGGATGATAAATATGGTGAAATAAAACATTAAAAAAAGCCAGAAATTGTAGAAATGTGTCAGTGACATCTTATTTATTTCCAGTATATGTGCAAAACAATTTTGTCTATTATTAATTTACTGAAATTACTGAAACTTTATATTACCCACGCACTCAAAGATTTGCATATTCACACATTTTAAAAAATAAATTCAAGGTTTGTTGTCTACTCCACCCACGTCATTTTTGTGGAAAACATAGATTTCCCTCAATGCATTTCAGTGGATGTCAATTCCAGTATAAAAAAGTACTTTTTACCATTTACGGGTCGTCACGGCTTTCATCACTTGCATGTAGCAAGGGTCGACTGTCCCAAAAGTGATTGGGGCTGGGCGACCAAATGCAACTTGGACCAGGGTTTACTGGAGAACTCAAAAGACTGACTATAAGAAGCTCAGAAGAATAACTGAACAAAAAGACAAGATAAAGACAAGAACGACGACAGACGAGACGAGAACCATCCGAAGGTTGTGACACGCAGACAGGACTTATATATGCGACAGGAAACGAGAGGCAGGTGACTGTGATTCGTACATAGATTGAGAGTATACACAGGAAGGGAGGGGCGAGCACTGACAGAACTAATGACAACCTACACATAATGGACTGACCGGGGGCGAGTGGTGACATCGACTGTATAGAGTACAAAAACAGTGAAAATGTATTTGCACATACCAACAAATTCTACACTCAGTAGTTTGAAAAATGCTAAGTCAAAAGTCTGAACTTGAATACCATTGAAACACAGTTCCCTGATCTTAAAAAAAGGCAGTTCATCATCAAAAACCTTCCAGTTTTGCTGCATTGAAGCAACTGTGCAGGGAAGACATCACCTTAGAGATGTGTAAGCCTCATCGGCAGTTTAATTTCAATGCATGGTCTCATATCCGGTTCCGTGTGGCCCGATTTGAACTGTTAGAGAGGCTACTTAAATGCCTCAAGGGAGCTGAAATTGTACGCCACATTGTCTTATTCTTTGTGCCAGTGAGAAAGTTGAATACACAGCTATTTGCCTGCAAAATAGCATTTGCTCCACTTGCAACACCTAAAAAAAACACGATATAAGATAAATTATATCAAATAAATAGAACCTGCACAGTACATCATAAATCAGTTAAACTTACGGAAACACCTTATCTTAAAAAAAATAAAAAAAATAAAAAAAACACACACATTAAGATGAATTTAGACAACTTCTGATTTAAAAAAAAAGAAAAAAACTGCCTCTACTGTGCGTGTCATGCTCCCATTGTAACATCCTCTCACTTTCCTGAGATGTTAACAAAGTGAGTATGCTGGGAAGAGCAGAGCACTCACCCCAAATGCCATCCACTCTACCAAATATATGTATGAGGAGATGTCTTAAGTAAATACAACAACAGGAAGTTATCGACTCAATCCAACATCCTGCCTTCTGAAAGCTAAATGAGCGGCTGTAAATAAGTCGTCTCTGCACACAGCTTCCCGGCGTGTGTTTGAGTGCATGTATGACTCATGCAAAAAGGCGCCAATCCGTGCCACTGAGAACTGGACCGCACACAGCTTGCAGCTAAGAATTTTAGCTCATTCAGCTAATTAGACAAATATCTCAGATCTTTATAGAGCGCCAATGTCCTAGTATTCTTTGCGGATGTACGTATGCATCTTACTCACCTCCAGCCACAGACCGTAAAACGCAGAGAGAGCGGCTGAGCACTGCTGACCTTCAACCCTAATTATGTCCGCCTCATTCAAAGTCACTGTCGAAAAGAAAAGTGAGCCAACTTGCAATTTGATCATCTGTGAAGTATTCAGTGAACAAATTCACTCATGGCGAAGAATCATTCATCATTTATGTTACTTATGCAATGTTATTTCTTCATGATTTCATTTGAATTAGATGAGTACACTCAACAAAGCTTTTTTAGGTCATGATCTGTGATGCATGCCGTAAACTTCACCTTTGAACACGATGACCGAAGGGCTTTATTGCACATAAGAATAATATATGCCACACAAAATTAAACACAATCGTTTGGCTACGACATTGTTAAGCATAAATGATAAATGCCACTGGTGGTAATTGGTTGGACACCAAAACGGGGACACAGGAAAAAGCAAACAAAACAAAAAGAGCAACGCAAACACCGGTGAAAATGCATGAATTCACTCTTTTTTTCCACTTGTTGAGGTTTGAAGGTGGGTTTGATCTCAATCCATGTGACATTCTGGACTGGATTCCAGACAAGTAGTACCTTCAGGTAAAAGTCTCACTCAGAAACTCTCAGTTGTCAGGCAGATGCCATCTCAAGACTACTGCTTAAAATGTTGGGGGCTCTTAAAAATCTCCTATAGTTTTGATCTAAATACAATCAAAATCAATTTAACCTATGTGTACCCTTTGTACTTTATGAAATGTTCTTTCCAGCAGCATTTCATGGAATTTCTTGGAGACTCTTGCCACATGGGGGATATTAACCATCAGCATTGACCCTTTCAGTATCGTAATGTCCAGTGAGCCTGGCCTGGTCAATTATTCATCAGACTGGTGATAAGATCTGTTGGCTGAGCTGATAAGGCTTCTCGTGTTGAGATCATTGACATTCGGCCAGCCAGCATTATGAAACCCCATTGCTTCTGCAGCACCCCGTCTTTTCACAGAAGTGAATGTTCATTGATCGATGTCTGCGTTTAGTGTGTGTGTGAGCGTGCGTGCGTGCATGTGCGTGAATATGTGTGTGTGTGAGCGTACATGTGTGAGTGCGTGTGTGCATGCATGTGTGTGTATGTGTGTGTCTGTGTGTGTGCGCAGAGGATGTGTGACTTGACCATTGGTCAGTCCGTTTAGCACTATAACCCTTTACCAGAACACCACTTGTACTTTAGCATTTGGAAGTCATAGTAAATTTACAGCACGTGTTTGCTGGGAGAAAGTCTTCTTTGGATTCAATCCACCAAGCGAAGTGAGCAAAAGGCTATTGAAACTAGTTTTATAAAAAATATCTAAAAAAAAATAAATGTAAAAAAAGGTGAGGAAGAATGACGATGATGCAGGCACAAAAAGACTGCATGAACATAAACATGCATGTAAACACAAGGGGAGGATATAGTTCTTTGATAGTTCAGGAAAAATTATGATTGCAAAAGAGCTTCTCATTCGAGAGAATGCATTCAGGATGTTTCCAGTGTGAGGTCTGCAGAGGTCTGTTTCTCATTGGCAAACTACAAAAAAAAAAAAAGCAGGAGCATTCCCTTAACCGTAACCAAGTTGTTTCTGCTGGAACAATGATGACCAAGTTCCCCTTCTATTAATGGTGGCTTTCAAACCAAACTTGAACCTTTTCCTGAACTCGTCGCAATTATTATTATTATTTTTTTTGCCTAACCTAACCACAGCCGAGTGACAATGTTGTCACATCATATAAAAAAATGTTTTGCAGAACAAATTTCAGTTGTGAAATTGCTACAGTCAGAGTTAGGAAATATTTTTCTTGAAAAAGTAGGGTAAATTGACATTGTTAGGGAACAAGTTTATCCAGAGTGATCATCAGGGATGCTGACCTCAAGCATTTGTGTTTTCAAAGGCCATAATCATTTTTTGTGGATGTGCAAAAATATATGGATAAAGAGCACCTACTTTTGTGAAGTCTTTTTTTGAGGAGAAAAAAAAGCATTGCGTCATAATCCAACTCTTGCCACTGTTGGACAACTGAGTGTCCCAAGGTCCCTCCCATAGAGGACCATGTGGATCTCAGATCAGGTTCCGGAAGACTTCATTCAGAAAATCTTTACTTCATTGATAAAAGTCAGCAGGAACATTCATTATAATAAAGAAGATTTTTGGGGGGTTTCTTTTTATAATTTTTAATTATTGAAAAATTTGAGTTGAGATCAAACTCGGACCCTTAATTAATTCCATGCTTTCAATAATGACAATATCTGCAGAAGTTTAGTACACTAAGTTATATATTATTCGTATATATCTTTTCATACCGTTAGTAAGTTAGTTACATGCATACATGTAACATGACACAATGACATGTTTGAATAAACTGAAGGCTCATGCACACACGTTTTGACTTTCATGTGAACTATACTTCCAGGGAGAGAGCAAAAAACTTTGCTTAACACTGCCTGCCCTTGAGCAGATAACTCAGTTTGTTTAGCTACATTTCGGACTTTAGATTCACACAGGGGGGAAAAAATAAAACATCGGATCAATTTAAAAAGAAATCCGTCACACCAAATTTTGAATTGGAACTTTGACCCACTCAAACGTTTGTGTAAACAGACATCTTTAACTTCATGTCAAAATGTTATTATTAATTGCTTTTTTTTTTTTCTAGTGGCCCAAATTCAAATAATTAGGTTGGGGTTTTTTACTTAATGCAAAAAGTTCTTTCTTTCTTACCATGGGTATTCTTAGAGAGAACACTCACATTTGAATGCAGGGAGGACAGAGCTGTTACAAGTTATATATTTGACAAAACAACTTCCATTGAACATGAAAAAAATGTTTTCACAACGAAATGAGTTTGTGTCAGAATGTATTTGAAGCAATATTATTGAATATATTCTGAATCGGAAGCATGGTGGCTGGCTGGTTCAGCACATCTTCCTCACACTTCAGTGATTCTCATTTCAAACCAGAGAGCACAGGACTTGGTTTCCTCTTACATTCCAAGTACGTAAACGATAGATTCATTTGAGACTCGCCCAGCTGTGACTGTAACAGTTGTCTTGACAATGGGCAATATGCACATGATAACAATTATACATTTTTAGTTCAGACAGCTAAAAAAAAAAAAGACAGTTTCAATGTTAAAAAAAAATAGTTTACAAAAAGTAAAAAAAATCGGGTTAAACTGAAAGGATTATTTATTTGAAGCAATAAAGTCAATTTATGACTTTTCATTTTTATGCGCCTGAAATAATTGGTTCGTTTCACTGAAAAGGAAAATAGCTGATATGAAGTTAAAAAGATTCTGGTTGCACGAAATGAATTATTTAAAGTCAAAACTCAATTGCTTGGTGTGATGGATTACTTACATTTTTGAAAAAGTTCCTCCTTTTCTTTTTTTTTTTCTATCAGTGCAGTGGTCTGGGAAATTAGTGCTTTGACATTATGCGGAAATCAGCAAAGGCTTATTCAGACCCACAAGAGAAAGATTAGCCTCTCAAATTTCTGAGCAGCCTACATAATTTAATAATTCTTTCGCTGCTGTTTGTCGACACAAAATCGTTCGTACGGTATACTTAAAAAAAAATAAAAAGGTCACGGAAATAAGCAAAAATTGTAAAAAATTACCCGACCAAAAATTAGTGAGGCAAACATAAAGAAAAAACACTGTACAAAACTTGGTCATCATCGAAGTGAAATGTAACATTTTGAAATAAATACCATAATAGCGACTAAAGATTTTGAAAGCTTTCTGTTCAAACCATCCATCCATTATCAACACTGCTTATATTTTTTTTTTTTACACACTTACACACACCTTTGAATAAAATTTCCTGAGGACTTACACTACAGACACGAGCAACATTTGTTTTGCTCATTAGGCTAACTTGAATTCCTGGAACCAATCCCAGCTGCCTTGGAATGAGAGGTTGGATAAGTCACAAAAACTTAAATAGATAAAAATAATAGAAGGGGTAAAACTTTTTGCAGTGTCCTTTATTCTCCCACAAACTACAGTATGTAACAAGAAAATATTATTACTAAGTCTCTGACAGGGTCAACTAAAACTGCATTTTAAAGGTTGAAGTTGGGGTTAGAACTCATTCAATTTTGCAAGTGTACTTGATGAAGTGACTGGTAAGAACAACAAATATTATATTATATTATTAGTTCAATGGCAAAGTGCGAATTGCTTGATTGAAGGAATTGAACTGCCTTAGTGACATTATATCAGTTTATCCGAGAGGAGCTGAAGGTCGCTGTAGTAAACCCAGTTTTGAATGTTTTGAATTTTAAATGCATCCAGTGAGGAAGACTGAAAAGGAGATACAATTTTTAAAAAAACATGTTCTTTATTACATTTTGGCATTCGCAGACCTTCAATGCCCTCATTCTTTGACAGAGTGTATTACAATGACATTTAAGTCAGCATCTCTTTTATCATTAGGACTGTAAAGGGATGGTGATAGCATGATGATGTCAGAGAAAATGACCTCATCTTACACAATTACTGTCACCTGTGCAATGCCAACACCTTCTCAAGGTCAAGTACGTTGAGGTCATCAGCGTAACAAAAACGCCTGGCTCCTTTTTATATCAGACTATGAAACGAGAGTGAATTTACGACCACTGGTGGTATTCCAAACTGGATGTTTCATCACCAGCCGCCAAAGGATTTCCATGCAGGCCGTGTCTTCTTCTTTGGCTCCCTTGAGAAGACTTGGTCTAGGTCATGTTGACCCCGAGTCCCATGGCAGTGGTACAAGCAGCAGCAGTTCAACAAGTACTCGTATTTACACCATCCAGCAGCTCTGTGTCACAGTGGAACATTGGGAATTCATTAATGATGTCCTTGCTGATGCTACCAGCTAAGAGGTTGCGGGGAGGATATGCTTATGTCATTGTAAAGGCAGCAGTGGTGTGCTGCCATCTGCAGTTGTCACAGTTCGTTTTCCTCTCCAAAAAAGTGCTGTCATCTTGTGCCAGCTCATTAGTGTTTCGTTAGCTGGAGACTGACGGGGCAGAAGCCCTGTGCCTCAAATATGCAGCAATTAAAACAAAAATGTCACATCAACCTGTGATGCCAAACAATTCATGCCATGCAAATGCTCTGCTGGAGTAATCAATTGATTTGAATTCTAGTTCCATTTCTTTCCTGCTGCCCCTCTCTCAGATCTAAAATCTGCTATCATGAAGGAGACATATTTGATTTATTTTTATTTAGGCAAGTACATAATTACTGTGTGCGTGCATGCTTCCAGAGAAACTGGGGGGTCAGTACCTTGCTCACTTATACTTGGACTTGGTCATTAAGGCAGGGAATCAAACCCACAACCTCTTGATTGGGAGACAACCACTCCACCCAGAGCCATTCAGTCCCTGTTATTTGATGCAAATGCAAAATTGTTCCAGCAATATATAATTGTATTGGATTTTAAAAATTATAACTAAACATACCAAATAATAAAATGAAGAGTACATTATTGCTTTTTTATTTTTAAGTTATGACATACGGTTTAGAAAAATGTCTTATAGGTATTTGAATTTGAAAAAGAACATAGGCACTGTTCACATGACCCACTTAGCGTTTTTAAAACGTTTTAAACATTTTAAAATGTTTATAATTAGATTTTCAAAAGTTATGTTTAAAATTACTGAACATTTTCCATTCGAACTGAGAATTGTTACAAATCGTTCTTTTTTTTATTGAGCACGAAGCCAATACACTCAATGATTACAACATGTTTTGGAAGGATCGGTAATCATTCTATTCCTTTATGTTGTTAAATAATGTAATCCACATATTGTACTGTATATAAGCATACTTGAAATTAATATACTGTACAAGAAGCTGTGTCACAAAATAAAGTATTGTCAGATGGAACAACAATCTTTTGTAGGGATTACGTTAGGATGTGACACTAATTATAAAGAGTACTACCACAGCCACCACAGGTATCTTGTTATAATAATTGCAAAATAACATTTAGCATGGGTTAAACATTATTTTAGGAACTGAGGACAACAACGCCACAAGAGTTTTTTTGGTTCATTCCCTCTGCTAATGACAAGTTACAGCAGAGACAGTGGCGATTGTTGAATGCTGAGTAGGAAGCCGTGGTCTGGATCGACCACTTGCAGGTCACATCGAGCGTCTGTAGTTAGGAACGGTTTGGTAATAGATCAACGTCATGATTCACAGTGAGCTCTGCCGTCGCCTGTGAACGGATAGAATGAATTCAGCCCAGATCCACGTTTCTTAAAATATTTGGAGTAAATCTTTTCTCTGACTTGAAAGTGACCACAAAACCTGTTATGCCAGCACAGCCTAGAACAAACACTTCCAGGAGTGGTCACACATGCAACAAAGGTCATGCGTAGGTTACAAATAATAGCTGTTAACGTTACCACTGGTATTGTGCCCGTAATGCTGCTGCCTGATTTATTAGGAGAATACAGGCCACAGCACATAAAATGTTACGAAGCTTACTTACTCTCCTGTAAATTCTTATTCTTCTCCTTTTCCAAATCTGGACCGGTGGAAGGATGACCCTTTGCTTTTATGATTTTATGATGTCGATGGAAAAAAAATAAAAAATTGAATAGCTTGGAGGCCAGTGTATTCATGGATAATTAGGGGCAGTTAACACAGCTAGTTCACTCAAATGACCCAACAACATACCCAAACATTTAATCATCCACAACAGACCAAGAGGGAAAATAGGTCAGGCCACCAGACTTGAAGTGCTACTAGTCTCTTTGCTATAGGCACATGCAAACAAAGTCAATCAAATGCAGTTCAACTGATTTGGGTAGCCTGTTCATTTGAAGTGATTTGAATGATTGATGACGGACATTATGATGTTACTTTGAGTAGCTATAAAAAAATTCAGACATCGGCAGATAATACGCTTCCTTTGCCTTTATGATGCTGTGGAACGGGTTTCACAGCTCTATAATTTAATTCCCGTTAACTTTCATTTGCTTAGGGAATTAAAACGTACAGAATGAAATACTTCATTGACAGTTCCTTCCTGCACACAAAGTAGAAACAGACCTGGCAGCTTTGACAAAATGTGAAGAGCTGCAATAGCTCGGTCCATATCACCCTTAGGAACAGAAGTGCTAGAGCAACTGTTGATCCATGTAATGAGATCATGTTGGACTGGAAAGAAAGCACTCAGATGTTGCATTAGAATACTAAAGCCCATTTGCAGATGGAACAATTTAATTCAGCTGTGCATTTCCTGACTCCTATGAATAAAGTCCTCCCACACAGAACCATTGCTGCAGACTTCCAGACAATGGAATGCTGGCCGCATGAAGTTACCATCATAGATCCCAGCATCCGTCTCGTCCTCACTGAGTGGGGAAAAATAACATAACATAACTGCTAGCCACAATGCCACTGTGGGCAGACTACTGTAGGCTGTGAATGGAGCACTCCGTATAAATGTAGTAACAAGTGACTGTTTACGCCGTACTATAAAAAAGTCGACTTCTAAATGACTCTCTTCGGACGTCCTATCATTTCGTATGGTGGAATAACAAAACTGCTTCTTGAAAGTGACTTCACCTGATGACATCATTACCCTTTGACGGGTTCCACATTTAATTAAAGAGGAAGACAAAGGGGGATTTCGCCCATTAGCTGTTATAGTTAACCACTAAATTGCATGGGTTTATTGGCTATAAATAAGAACATACTGCTGGATTCTGACCTCCTACAGGCACTGTTTAACTGAGTTTGTGTATGTGTGTGTGTTCATCACAATGGACAGCTGCACAGAACACTAGCATCCACACACATTTATTTTCAGCATATCAAATAAAGTGGAATCATACAATGTGTTTTGTATGTATACAAAACACTTTCATATACACGACATTACTTTAAAGGCCTTGGCATTAACTGGTGAATTCCACAGCTCCTGGAGAGCAATGGGTAATCTTTTTCAGTTTATTATCTCACGTAGCTCACTGTCATCCATGGATGCAGTCATCATGGCAAAGAATCTCTCTGCACTTTCACCAGTGAGTTACTCATTCTGTGGACCATTTGGTTGTGATTTACTACCAGAGAAGTTTACAGCAAATTTGTTCCTTCCTCTCCTTTTTCCTTCATCTATTCTTCTTCCACGTCCCGCTTCCCATTCACATCAGTATGATGGCATTTCATTGTGTTCTGTTTGTTTCCTCAGGATTCCTTTCATCTCCCAGTCTGTCTGGCCTCATATCATTATTAAAGTGGACCCAAATGCTTTCCCTGGCACACGTTGATGTGCGATTCCAGTAAGTCTGAGACATAAATCGAATTTTTCAAGAAAAAGACAAATAAATACAAGTGTAAATAGCCTCTCGGAAATGACCTTAGCAACTTCTGTGTATAATCAGGCTATCGTATGAGTGTGCACATGTGTCCGTGTGTACGTGAAAGTACAAATGCGTGAGAAGGGAAAACAGATGAGTAGCAGCGTATTAGAGATCGTTTTTGTATGTCTCTTTCAGGGCGCGAGTGACTATATGCGTTTTATAACCAACGTGTGAAATGTTCCTTGCGGTGTTGGAAATGTCTTACACAACCCGTGAGGCCCCCAAAGGGTGACGCCTCCCTCTGACCATTCAACACCCCCACACCTCCAGCACGAGTAACATTTGAACAACAAAAACATCATTATGGCTTGGCATTTATCTTATGGCTAAGCGTCTTACTGATTCACTGTCGTCTGGCCAAGACTCTAAATGAGCTTCCAGGAAAGGAAAACATAGAGGGGGTAGAGAAGTGCAGACAGAAAGAATGACATATCATTTGGAGTTGGGGAAGGTGATTCAGACAAACCGATGCACGTCTGGAATCTGTGAATGTCATAATCGTGATGAGATGATAGGATAGCCTTTTTGTTCATTTGTTTGCGCGCATCATACACCAGTGGGTGTTACATGCAAGTGCCGCCAATGAGTTGATAAATTTGGCGTGTTTATGTGTGGGTATTGTGTCTGGACTAAATGGCCATTGTATTCCAGACATGCGGCATATTCAGCTTTGCGTGATTCACTCTGACCAGCATCTGTTCTCTCTGCAGTCTCTGGCAAGAGAACAACACACAAGTGACCCCATGAAAACCAACTGGAACTGACCAGGTCTGACCAAGCCTCTAAATATACAGTACACCAAAACAGGATTTAAATGACATTATTTTAGCTGCAAAGCCTCATTGTCTTTGCCGTTGTCATTGCTGTCAGGGCTTGAAAATAACAAACGCTTACACAGCAATGTCAACAATAGTTGAAAAGTCAGAGGTGAGGAGGATGTGACTGTAGTGTCAAGTACTTGAAGAGAGAATCAGTAAAGAGATTCGAATACCACAGCAACGGGAATTATGACTATTTCATAGTGTTACAGCATTAGGGGACGGAGGGATGGATGGATGGATGGATAGATGGATGGACGAACGGATATTCCATTTTGTTTCTTTTTGCATCTGTGACTCAGTCTTCAGGTCACACAAATCCAGATCAGTGTGACCCTAATATGGTTGGTTATTTGCGGGGCAGTTCACCTCATGTTGCCAGTAAGACCTTAGAATTTCTACAGCTGTTGTCGGAAAAAAACAAAAAATGCGTCGACCGGGAGTGCAGCAAAAGACCTTGTTTAAATCAGCTGGCGGAGTGTGGGTGGGGCATTTAGACCACTGTGACTACATGTATGAATATTTGAGGTAGAATTTCCTGTTCTGTCCCACAGACAATAGGATGTACATGGGACTTGAAGCAATCACCCTGCCGCAACTTAGTTGAGTCCATTTACCAATAGTTTGAAAGAATGATTCAAGTGACACAAGTCAAGTGCCACTAATCTAGCTGGCATGCATGGAGGACAACAGAGTTGCTCAACAATTTTTGATTGTTTTCCGTAAGTATGACTATTTCCCAGATTTTTTATTTTATTTTAATTTCCCAAAAACACGCTGTCCTGAATCCAGAATTATGCATGATACAAACAATAACAAAGTCGTTACGACATGAATAACTAAATAAGCATACACGTGGAAATGATGCCTTAAATTTGGAATGGAAATATTACTTCACAATACACTTATTGTTTCTGTAATTTAAACCTCAACCTATTTATTGTTAAATCTATCACAGCGGTCGGAATTACTAGCATTTCCTGTCTAGAAGGCTTTTAATTTGAAATATAAAAAAAAAAAACAGAGTGAACAGCAGCCAAACTTTGGACCCCCACTAGTACGATGAATGAGACCATATTTCACCACACAATGTGAAGAGTTAACCACCTAGCCTACCAAGAGTCAAACATTTCCGACTGCTGGGAAAAGTAGTAAAATGCGTGTTCATGCCGGGGTTCGTCAGGGTTCATTAGAGGTCGCAAATCTTCGCCAAACAGTTTTTTTTTTAACATGTTGCATGGAAATTTTGAACATGCTCAAATTTCTCTTGCAAAAAGAAGATTACAGTACAGGTGAACGTCTGGTGACCGTTTGCCGAACATTTGCGGCCTTGAAAGAACCCTGATGAGAACGCAACATTTGCTACCTTCGAAAACAATCACAATTGTTCGCACTTCAGTGGGATAGGGGCCCAATGTGTGGGTATGCCATTGATCGATGAAATAAGATGAAGAGGGATGGGCTGGGCCATGTAATGCCAGAAATGCAAAGAGAGGAGGTCTAAAGGAGGAGGCCTCGCCACGAAGCAGCCGGTACAGCGTGTACTTTTACGAGTAACTCATCCCACCAACCACCACCAAGCTTCTTTTAAATAACTTACCATTTCTAATTAACTTACTCATCAAAGGAGAGTTCATTACAAGGGCCTGTGAATGAGGCAGAATGAGATGTTCTTCCAGACTACAACCCTTCAATTAGGTCTTTGAGGATTACAGAGAGCACAATAGAGTACAATAGTCACTCAGGGTGGGATCTGCACTAATAAGAACTGAAATAAATCTGCAGAGGGGCAGACAGAAACAACATATTTTCCTGCCCAAAACGGTTGAGAGGCCCTCTCCAAACCCAAAAATATTATTACCCAGAAAATATGACCTGAGATATTCCACTTGGCCGAGAAAAGGACTTTTTTCAGTTTCTCAGTCAAGTTTTTTTTTTTTTTGTTCGTTCCCAGACAATTTACACTGACTGCTATTATAGTCGTTGATTTACATCCAAGAGTAGAACAAAGCGGATTCATTCACAGAAATGCAGACTGCGACTTGAGAAAAGTCTTGTCTTTGGGCAGGCACGCAAACACACACGCACACATGCAGGCTTCCTTGGTGTGTCCTCAAAAACCCTTCATTAAGGCTCAATAACGCAAGCCAAGTGAGGAGACAGGCCACGCTTTGTTGAGCTGCAGAGACAGTTAACCGATGCGGTGGAGCATGTGTGTTCAGTGGATTAGTTGTGACTGTCATTGGCGTTGATTCGTTTTATAGTAAAGGCGTGGATCCTCAACGCACAATTAAAGATTTGGCGTGTTGACATATCTTTGATGTCTCGGACGTAGTACACAAACATTGACCACTTAGCTATTGTGGCATGCAATAAAGCTCAAGAGTACTTTCACACTTTACTCCGTTTTATTACTTAGATCATGAGAGATTCTATTTGGAATGTATGAATTATAGTTGTCCCGTCACAGGTGTCATGAAAGCGCAGGTTCTTAATTTTGCTTCATGGTGCATCTGGTTTTCAGTCGGTAGTCTAAATGTCTGTTCCTGTTCCTGCAACCAATTAGAGAAGCACACGTTTGTTCAAATGGTTTGTTGGGATGCATTTGCCTCAATGTTTTACCACATCAACAAAAACTTTTACAAACCCATCAATTAAGTTACCAGATAAAACCAACTACACTCCTTCTCTATATATATCTCCATCTCCTTTGTGCATTTTCAATTTGGAAGGTGCCATTAGCACACGGTCCTCTTGTAATTCTGCTCTTAGTCGCTCCATGTACATTATGGCGTCTTATATTTTGCCCGCATTACAGATTGAGAGGAATCTGCAGCAGAAGAGAGGACAGTCAGAGGGCGCGTAATTGAAAACATTCCAGGGAGATCCCAAGGGAAGGTGTGGTGTATGTGTTTGTATGCGAGGCAACGAGAGAGAAAGTTCTGATGCACAAGAGGTTTGAATTGCGAAAGACTCCAACTCACCCTGTTTGACATTTGGTGAAATATATTCATTTTTCATCAAACAAGCGAGAGAGGGGACTTGACTTGGGATTGATGTCGGCATTGTTATCAAGCTTAAATAGTAGCCACTAGGGTTGTTCAAAAGTTCAATTCAATGTTAGACAGTGTTAGTTTTGCAATGTGCCTTGAATTATCGTGACGTTTCATGATGTGTCAATACTGTGGTTAATTAGCGAAGCAGGCACAAAAACCATCTTGATTTTGCAAAATATCATTTGAGGTCAAACCATGGCTTGAATTAAGGCAAGGAAAGATTGTGGATTTGGTGAAAGTTGCCACTTCCTGGAGTGTTAGGCACTTTTCATCATGTTGTTAAGAACTGACCACAATGACGTCACTTGCGATTGGAGACATAAAGCTTATGGCTGGAAACAGGAAGCAAACAGCGATATATCCAATTACAACGCCAGCGTTTTGTCAAAAACAGTCTCGGCACGTATCGTAGTTGGAAATTGGAGTCCTACCGCTCCTGTCTGCTGTCTCGCCGACGTCATTCCCCATGGTCACGTCAGCTACGACCACCAAAAGGCATACTCGAGCAGCTTGAGTTGAGATGGCAAACTTGACTAAATTTAAAACAGATGTGTATCAGATTGGCTGATAACTTTCAAAACAGTTATCAACCACAGCGGTTACAAAGAACGGCTTCTTGTCTGGTCTTTAATTCCACTGTAAGAAGGATTTCAATATGAGTTCATTTCTGTCTCTGTTTTGCCGCTTTTTCATGACAGGTTCCAGAACGGATTGGCACCACACGGCATTGGCCTTGCTTGGACCTGCCTGGCCTCGGTTGCATTAAAACAGGCGTCAATCAATTGGGACGCCATCACCTGAACTGTGCAAGCCTCCGCTGAAGAGATTTTGCAAGTGGCGAGTCTTGGCCACTGGTTTTGATGCAGCAATGTCATAAATCAAATGCAGAGACTTTCACACAGACAAAAACTAAATCAATTTCCATTCCCTGGTTCAAGCGAGAGAGACAAATACTGTCCACATACTGCATATTGTTTTTTTTTACAACAATATTGAACCATGTTTACTATTTTATATAGAATCTAGAATTGGGTGTGTGTGCCACATCGAATGAGAAACCAATTAAACGACAGCTACGTCATGGCCCTGCTCGGCCTGCGTTTTAGAACCGCTTCAAAAGAGATTGTGAAAAGCGGTTTCATTGTAACCGCATGGAAAGTGTTACGGAAAATCAACCACCCCGGACAGAGCAAGGCCGTCTCAGAACCCGTACGATGGAAATGCGACTTTAGAGTCCAAGGTAACTTTGTGTACCACTTCCAAAATTAATTTAGTATGGTATGTTATATTGAAATATGCTCTTGTGAAGCCAGCCAATCGCAGGGTACACACAGGTGAAAAACCATTTGCATTCACAATCACACCTATGGGTAATTTGGAGTGGTCAATTGGCCTACCATGCATGTTTTTGGAAAGTGGGAGGAAACCGGAGATCCCGGAAGGAACCCGCGCAGGCATGGGCAGAACATCCAAATTCCACACAGGTATCAAACCCACAACCTCTGCACTGAGAGGGTGACATCCTAACCAGCATCCATGCTACGGTAAATCAGGAACCTTCAAACACCATGCAGAGAGCAATCCAGGGTATTGTATACTTAGGCTAAATACAAACAAAGCCATAGGAAGCAACGGCATGCATGCATGCATTCATGCATTCATGCAAATGCTCTCTTCAGACTGCTAACCGACGGTGATGTTTGTGGCTCGCAACCGTAGCAACAGCTTAGCTCCTGGTGATGATTCGCTTTTCTTTTGGGTGAGCGTCAAACCTTTGGTTTGTAATGATTTTCGGGAATTCAAAGAAACCTTTCCCACCCTTTTACCCACAACTATTGCAGCCAACAATGGCAGACGTACAAATCATGACCAATGGCAAACGACACTATGTTTGCAGGGCAAGCCTTTCAATATGTCCGCCAGCAATGCATTATGGGATAGGCAGAACAACGCATATCCCTCAAAACACCTCATATCCAATTTCAAATGAGTACAGTGCTTGAATGCAATTCAGCGTCTGGATTGTTTGATTGTTTTGGGCTGTCTGGGCTCTGAGTCATGTGGCAGGGCTCCTCGGGACACATGCCAAACTCATAGCATATGTTGGAAGAGTATGACAGGGGTTCAGTGAGAATGTGTTTTTCAAGTGCACATACACACACACACGCACACACACTGAGAAATAGCTTTTGTTTGATTGGATTTTTGGCAAACACACACACACACACACACGCGTGAATAGTGAATGTATTTTTGTTTTACAGTTTGCAAACTTGCATATATCTCATCCATCTGTATTTTTATTTTTGCATCATTTGGGCAAATGAGGCTTGCATGCCAAACACAACCAATGAGATGTTAGTATTCCTGTCTTTTATTGTTTGGAGCATGAATGTCTTAAACATCTGGACACATCTGCGGTTGTGAGTTGGCAAAGTTAGTCATGTGACACGATCAAAACATATTTGAACTGGCCTTATCTTAATAGCAGCTTTTATCCGCCATGCTGACTGGTGTTCTGGTATTTTTCTGTATTTCCTCATTATTATTTTTTTTTCATGCTTTTTGCAGCTTTCTCCCTCCTGCTCCCTTTCCTCTTGCCCTGTTTTGATTCATCATGTGCCAGTTTGGGTAGTAAGGATGGAGCCCCCCAGACCCTGGAGGGTTATTGGAGCCTTCGGAACACTACCCTCCACCTCTTCGTGCGTGGCCATTGTTAACGTAGGCTAATGGTTAAAGCAAAGGCTCAATGAAGGAAGACAAAAGATCACTGAGGGTCACTTTGGCATCCTGACATAAAAGGAGCTCCGTGTTTCAATGAGGATTACCCCCCCCCCCCCTAAAAAAAAAAAATCCATTGATTGCAACACTACAAGTGCTGCCAGCATCTTATGTGAATTCCCTAACTCCTCTCTTCTAGTTGGAAAGCCAAGTTTTCATAATAAAAGATGATGATCAATGTACAAAATTTTGTTTCTTGTCTGGCAGCGTGAGAAGATAAATTTGAAAACAAATGTGTATTATGGGTTGGTATGGGACTCTGAAAAAGGAATGGAATCAAACCACAAGAGCAAAAATGTTATGTATCTAAATGGATCAAAATATTGTCAAACAATATTGTACTTCAAAATAGGTTTTGGTGCTTTTTCACTGAAATTGGGTCAATAATTGGCCATTAAAATCTAAAGATTTTCTCCCTTCACCCATGTGAATACAATAATACATGCACAAAAGACAAACACACAATGCAAGTATTACTGAGCCAAACTTAAATTAGTTCACTGTCGGCAGCACTAATGGTCAAACTCTGCTCCTTGACCCCTTGGATGCCTTTCATCAGCCGTGTGTGTGTGTGTGTGTGTGGGGGGGGGGGGGGGGATGGGGGATTAAAAGTCTGTGTGGTCAAAGGTAGATTAAGGTCTCGCACCCAGAGCTCATTGAGAGGTTAATGTGTCAGTGAATGAAATGAATGGTCCACTATGAGGTCGGATCCACAAGACACAGGCATGCTGTATTCAATGCTGCCTGCTCATGTCACTGAAGATGCTCAATTCGGATCTATTGGGGTGGGGTTGCATCACAGTGAGGTTGGAGATGAAATGAGTCGAGAAACTGAAGGACCAAAGGTGATTGAGGAGAGGGACTGTATCCATAAATCATATGCTTTTGTGACCTTTAGGCTACGCTGCACAGTTCCAATCATCACGTCTCTTCACAGAGCAGAGGCTTGGCCACGGGGTGGCACCCACTTGGGCATCATGGGCATTGCTGGTAAGTGCATTCCTCACAGGCACCAAAGGTCGCCATGCATCTCGTGCGTCATTATTACAGGGTCCTTCCACGTCACATTATCCCAACGTTAACTTCAAACATGTTCCTCTGACCCGGGTCAATCATGCAGAACCAAGGCTTATTCGGGTCCATTCCTTGAGCTCCAGTGTTTATGACATGTTTTCTCACACTCGGCATAATGACAATTCCTCTAATAAGAGACAACAACAGGTCCGACAAGCGTGATGCTTTTTAATGAATGTGCCACTTGAACCTTTGAACCTCCTTAATATCCAACCTCATCAAATCAAGTGCGATGCATGTTGTTTCAATACGCTGCACTGGTATTCACAATACGATGAAGGCGCCATGTGTTTCATCTGATAAGAATGGATACCATAATCATGTCCACATCACTTTTAACATTTTGACTTCTTTACGTAAGAAGGCCACCCAACATTCTGACGTGTTGTATTTGCAATTAGGACAACAAAGTATTTCACAACGAATCGTGCAACAGTTTCATTGTTTTTGTCAATATTTCCATGCAAATCAGAGTGAAATCTGGAAATTCTTTGCACAGTCTGTTGAACTAAAGGCTCCGGGGAGCCCTGCACACATGTGTGTCACTGATTAACTG
Organism: Syngnathus leptorhynchus; assembly: GCF_054491065.1. Lineage (NCBI taxonomy): Eukaryota > Metazoa > Chordata > Actinopteri > Syngnathiformes > Syngnathidae > Syngnathus > Syngnathus leptorhynchus. The sequence goes on from NC_141200.1 coordinate 10,436,105, forward strand.
ATGTGAGGTTGAGGAAAAACCAAAACACAAACTATCAAAAGAAAAACACAGATTTCCCATCATCATCATCTTCTCTGTCACAAGCCAACAGTGGACATTCTGGCAAATAAGCTGAGCGATAAAACCTTATTCAAAGGCCAAAGACCACTTCAAAACGCATCATGCATACATTGGATGCCTTTCATATTTTAAACCCGCGTATGCAACCATGATAAGAAGAACAATAAACCCACTGAGTCCCCCCTCCGACTTTCACATGTGCTTTCAAAGCATTTCAAGGGAGGAAACTCAAACCAAAAAGGCAACAACTACTTCTGTCACCTAGTGGTTCCTCATGTGAAGTTGAATTGGTTGTCTTTCACATGTGAGAGGAATGTGGCTCTAGACCTGTTCCATATTTAATGTGCCTTGAGATAATGTCTGTTGAGGATTGGTGCTTTATAAATCAAACTGACTTGACAGGTACTCATGCTATTGGTCTTCATAGGTTTGCAGTTCCATCTCTCAGATGAATGCTTGACATAAAAAGGACCAACCAAAAATGTATTTTTACCTGCTTCAAACTGGCCACATTTTGGACGTGTACCTTCAAGTTTTTGATCATATTTAGTCGAGAATACTCCTACTTAAACAGGAAGCATTTACGTCGGAATTGTTGTACTGGACTCCCAGTAGCTTTTGTTTTTGTCATGCAAGGATTGAAGAAGCAAAAGAAGCTTTCTTGGAAAAGAGCTCCAAAAATCACCAGGCTCATTAGAGGGGACATTTCCAAGTTGGAAAAGTGCACTTGATACATCACACATCACAACACTGACCTATTTGCAGCATATCTGTAAAACAGATAATGGCCCACCACAAGGGACGGATCCAGTCATCATCTTCTGAGTTACATTCAGTGAAGGGCCATGTGGATGATTTAGACGTCAAAGAGAGACTAAAAGGAACAAGATTCAAAGACATCCAACACACTTGCTCAGGCAAACAAACTGCTTGTAGTCAATGAGTCTTACTGCTATCCTTGATTTATCTGCTTCATAGCGTGCATATGTGTGTACGAGCTCGCGAGCTCCCGTTCCCAATACCCCTAACGCAAGCCTCCAGCCCTTGCTGATGGCTTCCATGTGTTGCGAATCTGCGGTGAAATGCACCTTTTTCCACGGCAGAGGAAGGGCAACCCGACACTGTGGCATCCCCCATAATGCCTCCTCGTGTGAAAAGCCACCATTGAAGAGGGAACCATAAAACCTTCACTTAGATGAGGTCATACATTTACAGCATGGGTTACCCCAGTGTAAAGCCCAATACCGCTGTGCTGTGGGTTATACGGTCATGTCCCACGTTCCTGCAGATACAATGTTTAATATTGGAAAACCTCAAAAATATTGTCAACATGAAAGCATTATATACTAAATAAAGATGTATTGTATTGTATTGTATTGTATTGTATTGTATTGTATTGTATTGTATTGTATTGTATTGTCGATACAATCTCATAAAAGGTGTTATCAGTTTGTGTGTTGGGATGCGGACTGTTGAGGACCATTTGCATGCCATGTTTTAATATTTGGTGGTGTTTTGGAGCAGCGATATGTTCAGAAGTCAACCCAACATTTGGAAATAAATAGCAGTTAAACCCAGCATGACCTTAGCAAGACCTCAATTGATTGCGCATCAAAATACAGTGGGCAATTGCTACGTATATATTTTTTCTTTGCCCTTTTTGGTTTGTGTGAAAATCGCATATTCTTTCCATGTATGTGTGGGGTTTCTCTGCTTGCAGGTCAGTTTCCATTGTCCTTGAGAAAGGTTCTGACACAAGATCTGTATTCTCTTCCCAGAGATGTGACATAGTTCCTGCTTATGCTTATCAGACAATTGATGTGTGATGTACAGTACATGGGGAGACAAATCACACACCTTTAACATTAACGTTAATCGTATTTCATTGTTTTTGTTTCAACTGTAAGAGCGGTTAAACAACTTTTAAGATGTTTGCAAAGACTGTTATTGTTCTTAATCACTGTGGTCAATAAAGGTTTTATGATAGCAACAGTTTGATCCTGGAATGGATTTTTTGGACCTGTTCCATTAAATAGAAGAGAACAATGTGTCCAAGAGTCAAGTTGGAGCTTGACCAGCATTGCACAACAGATTTCTCTTTGGGAGACAGATATTTTTTACAGTATGAATGTTTCTCCCAAGCTTCAGCTTGACTCCTTTTGTGGAGTATCAGATGGAGCGCGATCACTGACACATCATTTTCTTGCTCTACGCAAAGATAATAATCCAGTCATCAAATTTTACAAAAGGCGGTTTGATTTTTAATAGGTGTGAGAATGTTTGCATACCCCCTTCCTATGTCTACTCAGCCCCAAAGCCAGTCAGTCATATGTGCAGTATTCCTTGCTTTTCTTGTATCTGCAGTGTAACACCATCCCTTCCTCTTGCCTTGTTCCCACCTATCGTGTTGAGTCCAGTTGTGTTTGGAAAGGGTGGTTATATTCGCTGTTATTGTATGATTTCACAGAACCTTTCCTCCCAGCCTTTGAAGCGAGGAAGAGCCGAATGAAGCCGAGAAATCCCTGCTGTAAGCCCCAGTCTCGCTACCAGAACCTTTCCCTCTCTCACACATGGTCAAATTCTTCCCACCTCCTCATGCAACTGGAACAAATTTGTCAGCTCAACAGATTTTCGGGGCATTTTGGAGGTGAACACAAGGACTGCTAGCCTGTCGAAGTTGACCTTGGGGTATTTGTCCTGAGTTGAGTCCTTTGAAAATAAACAAGAGGACAGAGGATCTTAGTCTTGTGAAGTGCTAAGATTTCAGGGACAGAGGAAGACAACAATTACCCTAGGCGTTATGGACATTAGGTGCTGAATGAGAGCTGTGCAGAGGTAGGGTTCTGTGAATAAATAAGCAATGTTGGGATAGTATCTGCTATGGCGCGAACACTGATGAAAGGGAGACATAGGAAGAGAAAATAAACTTCACCTGACTTGGCACTGACCTCCTTTGTCAAAGTGCTACTGCTGGCTTGGAGGTGTTTTCAGCGCCTATAGGCTTTCCACACTCAGCTTTCACAATATAAACATGGCCACAGAGCCTTGGTTCAAGCAACTAAGGACAACAGCCAAAGATATACATGTAATAATTGCCCCGGCAAGGTTTTGACTCTTTATGTTCGGTCATACAGGTACAGAGCTCACATCTTGGTTATTTATTTGTTTTAATCTTTTGGGAATATGTGAATGGTATACCTGATTCAACACAAGGTTAAAGCATTCTTTTACTTGACTTACAATGGAATCACAAAGATGAACACATTCCAGGATACTGGTTGACTTTTGATTTGTTCAAATTTAGAATATTTATTTTATTATATGAGGTAATGAGGTATTGTCATCTTAAAACCTTTATTCAATTTTTAAGTAACATAAACTTCCTTCACTGGCACACAAGAGCAAAAATGAAAGAGGGCTTTTTACTGCTTCAAAAGTGAGTTGCGACACCTGAAGACGTATTAGTTTTCTTTTACTTTATAGTGTTGTACTTTTGTCACAATCATTTTACTTTGTGCTCATCTTATCGGAACAGGAATCGTACATCCTGGTCATCTACTCTATACTGTGAAGTAAAAGGGCTCCAAGGCTGGAAAATCTTGTCGTAAATCTCTGAGAGATTGCATTCTCTGCCAAACAACAGAAATTCAATCCCTGGTCATACGACCGGTTCGGAGCTGCCAATTGAGCCTCATCCCGCCCATACATACCATGACTAGCATTGCCTGGCCTCACTTGGAATATAGACTTGAATATGTCATTTTTACTGGCTGGTTCCAGCACATCAGAGGACAGAGGTTCAACATTCTACTGAAAGCACTCCACTGAATTGAATTGAATTGAATTGAATTGAATTGAATTGAATTGAATTGAAAGCATAATTTCCACTTCTTTTTTATTGATTATAGATAAATAATGTGCTTGGGGCATCTGTGTCAGTCCCAAGCCCCTTCAACCACTGTCGTCTATCACTTTGCTTCTGTGTTTATTTAGAGTCCAGCTCCCTAGCAATCCTAAATCGGGGGGAATCAAAAGGTACTATAGCAGCAATATCGCTTATCCGGTGCAGGATGAAAGGGCAGGGCAAATCGTTTGTGGGTACGATCCTTGACTGACTCGATTTCAAATGTTGAATGAATGTGAGATAGAAACATGAGGTAAAAGGAAATTATTACTCCAAAGTTGTCTATCATAGTTCATGGCCAGAAAAACCTCTGTTTGAATGGGAAGACAAAAAAGCGATTATTCAACCTCACAGTGACCTTGTTAACACACAAGTAACATAAGTCCCTTCATTCAAGTCAAGTCACACAACAATCAACTGTTAATCATTTTACAAAGTTGAGACCAATTATGACCCAGCAGTGAATCAACATTGTTTTGCTTTCACACAAAATACAAATTATGAGCATCCGGTGTCCACTTGCCCTCATGTTTGCTGGAGTGAGGCAATGCGTGCAAGCGATTGTTGTGATTCTAGGAAGTAGGGTACAGCAGGGCAGGCCAATTGGCCCTGCAAACACTAATACAGTTAACACAGCTTGGAAGAGGCTTGGCCTTGCTGCTGATATAATGTCGTGGCTCACTGGGTCACCATGAGTTCCTAATGACCAAAACAAATACATTCTCTATCCCTGTGTGTGTTTCATCTGCCTGCCTTTGCTGCCTCTGATTCTCCTTTCCCAGTTCGTGCCATTGCATGCGCCAACCTTGATCGGGGACCATCACGACCAATTACAGACAATTATGGTGCTCAAGGTTCCTCCGTGTGCATGTGAATGTCTTTAGATTGGGTTTGTGCTACAATTCAAGCATAAAACAAATGGGAAAATAATGTCCTAATTGAATTTTTATCTTGATCCCAACTACCATCCTCTTAATCTGAAATGCTCTAACTCAATTACTGTACCTCATTTTTCCATCCATCCATCCATCCATCCATCCATCCATCCATCCATCCATCCATCCATCCATCCATCCATCCATCCATCCATCCATCCATCCATCCATCCATCCATCCATCCATACATACATACATACATACATACATACATACATACATACATACATACATACATACATCCATACATCCATCCATACATCCATCCATCCACCTACCTCCCTCCCTCCCTACCTCTCTCTCTCTATCTTTCTTTCTATCAAAATAAACACAACAGAAAACAATACTAGTGTGTTTGGTGGAAAGCTATTATTTTTTTGCTTTTGATATGAAAAAAAAAAAAGTCTGGCATTGGCCATTGGGGCGTAGACTTTCAATATCTGGTGTATATTATTTCATATGCATTGCAGGTATGCATCGAGTTAAGTTTTCACTTCTTCACACCTCCCTTTTCTGCATTAAATTCAGATTTTCTACACACCCACTGTTAAAAATACAGATAGCCATGTGCTATTGGACACTGACTTGGACAATGCCTCCCAGGAACCCGCTCACCTTAGTTCTCAAGCTGAATTCTTCTACAAAGCACACAAATTGTTGGCTGTTGCAGGAGCAGTGGAGGCAGGACACGGTGGACATGCTCTGGTCCCATCTCTAGTCTTCTTCAATATTTCATCAGGAACCTTTCTCCCGTTCCCTGGAGTCCAGCGGCCCTCTCCTGCATGCCGAATCAATTCTTTATTCTTCCAGTACAACCCGTTGTCACTCATCTGCAAAAAGGGGAAAATGAAAAAACATCCAAAAACCCGTTTACATACCTTTGCCCAACGATTTGTCTTGATTATTTATTCCTCCAGGGATTCTAGCAACGTTCCTCTTCTTGCTACACTGTGGGTCCGATAAAGCAGTCAGATTTATGTTTAGCCTTAAAGCAATGAATGGTGTGGTCGTAAAAAGTCTACTTTGAGGGTGGTAGCTCGAGAAAGTTCAGACACAAAATAGGGACTAAATTATAGAAGTAGTTATGTCACGAGACTTCACATTCTGTAATTGTAGATTTTTGGGCCGAAAGGCAACTATTTGTCACAAATGCTGCATAAATCTTTATCTTCATCAATCTTGGAAGACACTTTTTCTAGAGTGAGGGTTGTGTGCGTGTGTGTGTGTGTGTATGTATGTATGTATGTATATACGTATGTACATACGTACGAACATGAGATAAGCTGTTAAATTTTTTGGGGGAAGCGCTGGCCATTTTGAAGGTGTGGGCGTTTATAGTGCTGCTCCTTTACATCAGCAAACCATGAGGACACTTACATAATGCGGTACAGGTCAGGTCACATGGACGGCCAAACCTGTTTGTACCTCGCTGTGCACAGCAATCTAAAGAAAATGGTTAATACCTTAATATCTTGTTCATTCTTGTCTCTGGTTCTAATAAGTTGTCTTGTATAGTTTCACCGTTTAGTTTTTACATTTCTTTTAATTTACTAGCTCACTTGGTGAGCGGTAATTAGCCGGTTTCAGACTACCTGTAGCAGATTTGTTGCTCGTCACTGGAGTTGGCTTGTTGGGTATAAAATAGTTTTACTGAAGGCTAACACGATTAGTTTTATTTATCTCTGTGGGTAAAACTTTCAGCATGTATAGATGGCTTATTAAAAAATCGGCACCTTCAGCCCCATTCTCCTTTATTGTAGCCTACTGATGAGCCAAACCAAAATCTGCTCACAAATATTTCTATTTCATAACACAGATACTCATCATGAAAAATAAATATTTTCTTTTATTTTTTATGGGGTAAGGATTCCGGATTCACCTACAGAAATTGCCGTGTTCTCTCTATTTTATTATCTCCGAACCCCTGTTCTTAAAATTAAACCACGGCTTGTTTACATATCCTATTCAGGAAAAATACATTTTCTATTGTTGCCCACCCAAATAACGCAAGTGCCAATCCAAAAGATCACTTATTAGTAACACTTTGGTATGTTTATATATATGTATGCATGCATGCTATGGGCAGAGGACTTTTACAGGCCTTAGTGCCGCAAGTTTACTCATAAAGCACATGTTGGAGAGCAGAATCCATGATTTAATATTGTCTGCACAAATCTGGAATCTTTAAAGCTTATTTGAGCACAGCAGGTACTTACTTGCCATAACATTAGATATACATGATATAAAGAAGACCAATTAAAATGTCTTAATTTACAACGCTAATGATTAACAGGGTTTTACAACAGCCTCCTCAATAGAAGTGTTGCATGCGAATGTCTTTATCAGACACAACCAGTCCATTTGGTTATGGTTTACTGTTGGCCTCTTCAAGGTTTCCTCTGCTTTGAATCGAAGGAGGATGACACACAGATAAGCTGCCCCATAGAGGACCTGATCACAGAGATGACGCAATGAGGGATAGACAAAGATAAGCAAATGCCTCAGATGAAAGAAGGTGAAAGCTGCGTCACCAGCTGAGTCGCACATTAGATAAGTCAATGTCTTTAGAAACGCCCTGTGTTATGACGGTGTACGTTTTTCCCATCTAAATGTTTTTGCCTGTTTATAGCACCAGTCACATTCCTGCACTCTTGGTGACCAGCGCACTTGTAGGAACCTTATTGTAATTTTCATGATGAATGCAGGAGCAGAGCGATGGAGCTTTATACTGTCATTATTGACGTCATCATTTTCCCTCTTGCCATTTCACACTATGAGGGAATGAATGATAAAGCCGAGTAATTGTTTTCATTCAACTTCTGTGGTCACAATGAATCAATATAAAATTACCAAGTGAGAAGGTCACATAACAAGATGGAGTGCATATGTAGTAAATAAAAAAAATCAAAACACCACCTGCAGTCAAGGGGTAAGCAATGATGTGGTTGTTGGCTGTGTAAGCAGCAGCCGAGAGGAAGTCATGGTTCAGTGTTGAATCACCACAGACAGTAAATGTTTGGCACCTAAGAAAGAAAACACGGTCCTCCTGGATTCTAACACGGAGGAGAGATAGCATACGCGAGTAGGGAGACACATCCGGGAATAAAAGTGAAGAGCGTTTGATTGATTTCCTTCACCCTTCACCTCATCACCCCTCGTAGCATCCACAATGTCGGGCGCCCTCTTTGGCATGTGAAGGAAGTAGAAGGCAGGGGTAATAGGATGAGAGCGCAGGACAGCTTCCCTCTTCACCTATTATTCTTTGTTAAACACTTTTTAGCACTGCTCAGCCTCTCTCTGGTGGTTTTCATTAAGAAAGGAATCAACTTGGTTTTGCTAGGACCCCTAATCAAATCCAGACGCCTTGGAGCTTTTAATTGATGCAAGATGGACCTCCGTGTTGTACACAACCGGCTTAATGCGACAACTTATCCCATCAGTACAATAGTGTTTCCCAACGGGCCTGCGAGAAAAATATCTCTTCATTGAGAGAAGTCGAGGGGGTTGTTGTTATCCCTCTGATTTCAGAGCACTGTTATTGTTGAAACAACTCCAGACTGCTACACCAGCCGCGCTTTCTGCATGACCCTGGGCCCTGCTTTATCCTTGCTGGCTAATGTGAAAATGAGTGTTGTACACTTGCAGGCAGCTAGGCAGGCAGGTAGGGAATTTGTGTGTTGTAGTGTCTTTTGGAAATGGTTGAACATTGTATGATTGTTCCTGTGGCCAAATTCACAGGGTGGGTTCGCCGAAGGCCAGTTTGAAGGCTGGTCCTCCGCAGCCCTGGAAGCTCCGGCTTTGTGGACCGCATAAGCCGTGGCGAATTTGGACAGGCGGAATAACTGCGTACAATTTAATGGGCAGCGTGCAACGGGCAATACGGCGGCGATATTTTCGCCAAATCGTCTGTTTGACAGATAGTGGCTGTTGTGTTTATATGTTCTGAGTTTCAAAAGAAATGTTTTTAAAAGTAATGAGAAATAAGACCTTCGCCATGAGAACCAAGGCTAGTTTCAAGGCTGTATTCATGTTAGGGGACGTGCTGTGTAGTCGCGTCTGAAGTGACATCATGCCGTCTAAAAAACGGCCGAAAAACCGGCCTTCAGAGGACGCAGCCTGTGATTTTGGACACAGCTTATGTGTCCACCACTCGCCGGCTGACTGGGCAGGGGAGCTTGCTTTTAACTGAAAGAAAACAAAAGTCTGAATGAAAATGACTCACTCAGAGCTGAGGATGTTTTTTTAGCTACAGCCAAAGTGGCAGTTCCCGTTCTTGTTGTAACCCCACTATGAAGATAGTGTTTCATTCAATTTTAAGTTTTAAATTTAACCAAGGCCACTGCTGACTTTTTTTTTCATGCATTTCTCAAAGGTTGGCAGGTCAACCGAACCCAAAACAATTGCGTAGGGAGAGATAATCTAGCTGCATTCTTCCTTCTGCTGACCCCCTCTGAGAGTATTTGGACTTCTTCGAAAACCAATATTAATAATTTGGAAATGCGGCTGCTCCAACTCTTCTTCTGTATGCTTGCTCCCCACCCCCTCTTTTTCATTTTTACCTGAAACTTCCCTTGATTTTGGGCTTTTAGTGTTGATGTTGTTCTTTTAACAGAGAGTGAGACCTGTTCTTACCCCGTCATAGAGGAGTCAAGCACTTTAACTTGAAGTTAACTTCGCTTGAAGTGGATTGATCAAACAAACACTGTGCGTTATTGTTAAGATAAGGCAGCTGATGGCAGTGTTGCAGCATCTGCAACACATTTTCAAAACAACGCGTGTGGGTCGTGCACGAGTATGAAGGCAAATTGCGCGTAGCATTGCCGCAGTGACATCTCTGCGGCCTCTACCGTAAAGTCTTTAGCTGAAAAAGTGAAAGGTGTAAATGGGAATAATGGACTGCGCATAGACCTTTTAAGTATTTGGCGTACGACAGCGTGCTAACTTTTGGTCGCTTGGCGATGACAGTGAAGAGTCGTGATGTTATATTTCTGTTTGTGACTTTCAATTTTTGGAAAGGAATCGCTGTCAGTTGGCAAATGTCCAGAAAATATGGCAGGCAGCTGCGATATCCTGCTGGCAGGCAGCGGTCTCGGGAGCGTGCAAAGGAGGAGGAGAGCGTGAGCACCCGCAGGCAATTTGCCAGGTTAATTGGGCAAGGGCACAGGATATGGCCTTGTGGGCATGACGACAGGGAGGAGTGACCTCCATTAAAAGCCTAGGGTTGTAACAGGAAATACTGTAGAATACAGTTTGGTTTCGAACATTCATAGGTGTGAATTTTTTGATCACAAACGATAAATGCCGGAAACTTTCAATCACTCAGGTGCCGACAAATCGTACCAAATCGTCTATCAATGCTGATGAAATTATTCATTCAATTGAAAATACGACAAAGGCAAGCTATTTAACGTTCAAACTTTCGATTATGTTTTATGGAAATATTCCGTGATGTCTGCAACATGTTCCAGCTTTACCAACAACACTAAAAGACAGCAAAAGGCAACAGGCATTGGGAAAGTTGAGGAATGATCCAAAAACACCTATTCGGAACATTCCACATGCGAATCGGCAAATTGGAAACAGGTGAATGTAGTGATTGTTTATAAAATAAGCAAGCATCCAAAAAGGCTTAGTTGAGATTAGTTATGCTACATCAAAAAATTGTCACCTTTATTTACAAACGCCAAATAACTTTCCTCAAAAGAGAAGTTGAGAACTTCCAATAGGGAGATAATTCGCCCATAGCCGATACTTTCCTCATCCCTCGTGCGAGCATTTGCACCACGTACGATGCCTTGAGAGACTAAAAGGAGGTATGAATAATGTTCTGCTCTTCATATGCGGGGTGTCTGCCCTAATGTGTGCGCTCTGAAGCGAAGGGAAATCTACCACCCAGGCGAAACCAACATCGTCAAAGTCATGACCGCAGGCATGAGCTCTCTTGTCCAAGAGGCACGCAGAGGAAGCGTGAGATGAGCTGCTCATACTCGCATACTGACTGTTATTGCAGATTGTAAAACGGCACCTCTCCTTGTCATCAAGTAACAGTATTTTATCTTGTGTCCACGTCTAGGATCTGCTTTCCTTGACTTCCCCCTGCAGCCCCACCTAGTCCCAGCCAGCGCGATGGGTGCTGCGGTGCAGCTGTGTGTGCACTGATGGAGGGAGGCCCAGCAGAAAGGGGCAGGGAACAGGCTGATTATTAGTATGACGGCAAGAGAGAACTCTGAGCAAGTCCAAAAACGTTGGCCTTTGCTGCACTTAAAGCTTGTTTTTCCAACCACCCACTCTCACTAACACCCCCACCCACTGTCCTATTCCGTGCCTCAATTTGTTTTACCTCTACAGGGGTCAGCTGCTGTTTATGACATGAAAAAAAAGCTCGAAGCACTGTCGAGTTTTTCGGACGATGAACAGGGCATGTGAGATGATTCTGAACAAAGAGGCCGGAGCATGCTGAAATATTGCTTACTCTCGTTCAAAACATGAAATCGCTCCAAATGAAGCATCTGGACCAGCAAACGATAGCAGGATAGCGTGCGTGCCTGATCGTGTGCTTTCACAACATCCTTCCAGTGGCCTGAATGGGAGGGGAGGGCAGTGACACAGACGGCGATGAGAGGAGAGGAAGCATCGGCCATAAAGAGCCAACATCTGCCAGCGGCCGGCTCCGATGCAGTACAATGGGACCTTTCAACGCCGGTGGAGAAAAGAGCTGCGCCCACTGTGATAAGTACATAACAGACCTGAGCAGTTTGATGTGCATCCAGAATCCAGATTCATGTGCAGATTTCGATCAAAACAGGGAGTGGTGGATAGGATTTGTTGATGGCCGGGTCTCCCTGTGAAGTGGATAGGCCCAACAAAAATAAATCCTAATATAATCCTAGATGTGGCTAGACACAGCGTGGAGGGACTTTTGATCTACCCCTGAAATAAAACACTTTTTTTTTTTACTTCTGCCTCAGCGAGTTGTCTAACTGCTTCACAATGCTAAGAATATCACACTGACCATAGAAGGGCAGCAGTTCAACATTTTAATTTTATTTTATACAGTATTTTCCACACGATGAATGTTTAGTAACACACTATAAATTGCAATCATACGATCCATTTTAAAAAATATTTGGTGAGCGGACGTAATGTCTGTACCGAACCTGATATGAATGACGAAGTTTGCTGAAATTATGTCCCTTGTTCTGCCTGATGAGATTGCGCAACTGAGACTATCAAATGATGTTTTTTTTTTATTTATTTTTTTTTTTATTGTCCTCTGCTGAAAGTGTTGTTGTGATGACACGTAAATAGTGTGGTGTCATATAGCAAGTGTAATTGGCCATTCGACCAAGAAGATAAACGTGACACAGGAAGCGAACTATTGCTTTGAATGTGTTGTGAGGCATTCCTACATAGTACCATCATAGCACACAAGTGACTCATCAGAAATGGGCAACGTCCTCCGTCCCTGAGTTTTTCTAAGCGTTTCAACCTCACCCAGTCAGCCAGAGTCAGCCAAACGCCGTCGAGAACGGACTTAGCGGTACCACAGTCACATGCAGGTGCCGCACACCTGACATGCAAAGAAAAAATAAAAAAAAATGAACTGAGTTGTATACCTTTTGGGTCACATGCTCTCGTGTTGCTTACTGTCCCGTTTTTTGTGTCCTCAAGGTCTCAATCAATCAATCAATTGATTAATCAATCTATGAATCAATCACTATTTCATTTTAACATAATACAGTAGAAAGTGCACATATGGGTATCCAAATGTAGGAATGGAGTAAAAGTAAAGTCATCAAAAAAATACTCAAGTCCAGCCGGCTGCCAAATCTACTTTTCATTCACTCGCCAGCCTTCTTATCTGACATAAATAGCTGTCAATGGCAGTGAAGTAGAGTAAAAAAAAAAAAAAAAGTATTTGTACATTGTTACATCCTTCCACTGCATTGCTGACCTAGTTCCTACAGATATAGGAATGCAATGTTTTTGAAGGGGATATGGAGGATCTGAAATTCTCCGCTAGGTAATGCCTTAAAATAGCCACAGCAGTAGATGCAGACGGCGTGTAAATGCCTGACCTCTGGTGACATGAGACGCCGCCTTAAAGGCACTGATTGTCTTGTTAGTCTGGATTCTTTCTGCAGATACAAAGAATCTTCCCAACTCTGTGCCATTAAAACAAACAGGGAGGTCTCTGAGCACAGTGCTTTGGACAAAGGTTAAAGCAATATCCCCCAGCACTATTCATTTCAGAGAATCCATCCCACTCACCAGCTTTGATCCGCTCCCTCTCCCTGCCTCGCTTTCTCTGTTGCTCATCTTCAGCCGCCGAGGTTGCTTGAGGATGAACGTGCATTTGAGAACGATAAGTGCCAAATGGGCGTGAGCACGTCGATCTATACCGAGATTGGAGTGTGTGCGTGTGTGTGTGTGTGTGTGTGGCGCGCGCGTGTGTGTGTGCATGCAAACGTGTATATGTGTGAAGCTAAGCGGCTGGAGGCCCCCAGAGGAAAAAGCCTATCCCTCAGGCTGTTTACCTCCACCAGAGCAGTTTATTTGACCCCTGGTGATTTAGATGCATAACCAAATAAAAACAGCCTGCAAAGTTCAAACAGCTAGTGATGCATAAAGGGTGCATGAGGTGGGATAATGTCGTGTTTAGTGATAGCTCACAGCTGGACCTCCCCGCCGTGCCAGCTCTAACAGTACAAACCCAAGAAGTCCAACTCACAAGTGGATGATTTGAGAATCGCTTGACTGTAACCCTTACCGATGCTTACGTTGAAGTCTGGCCTTGCTGGCTAAAAATGTTCATTCCAAGCTTCATTTTGATGGGAGAGGGCAAGAATTTTGCATACTATGTTCCATCACCACCATATTTCAACCTTGTAAGCATTTGATCATTTGTGCAATCTTGTTTATGCTTTGACAGGGGGAGCTTTGTTGTGTAGCAACGAATCTATTTACATAATTTCTCAATGTTGTAAGCACTTACATAACGGCCCATTCATTTTCGATTGAAGAGTGTTTCCCTGCACGGCCCCTCAACCTGCTGCTTGTACGGCACACATCCCCACATGCTCAGGCAAGTTGGTAGGCTTCGACACTTTCTCAGATCCTTCAGATACTTGGAAGTACGGTGGCGGATGTGAAGGTTACTGTTTAAAACGATTGCCGAAAGTAGTTGCTGTAAGAAGAGTCTCAACTTTAGAAAAATTGAACACATGAACTATAGTGAGTTGTAATTTTGAATCGTCAAATTCAGTGAAGGTTCATGAATCAATTTAATAGGGAAAGCTGTAAATTTTCCTCGACATGTACACACCCTCCTCTGGATATTGTGATGCAAGTAGCCTTCACAGGATTTAGGGTGTTTTCTTTTACTCCTCTGAGATTACCTCACTTCCAACTAAACAGCGGTTCCTCTCGTGAACTATTCGCATGCGTGTTTAAAACTTAAAGGTAATATTATCGACATGCCAATACAGATGAGAAGTACAGTAAGATGCGTCTGCTGCATGCAACAAAAGATGGATCATCTCGTATATAAATCAATGTCAATCAAAATGGATATCGATTTTACTGACCATCTTTCAACACTAGAAGCATTTGGAACAGCGACGATCTTATATTTTCTCGAAACAAAATTTCCGAAATGAAAATGACAGTTATTCTGTACATTGAGAATATATTTCTCGACACGCAAAAAGAAATGTTGTACATGAGGTGGACCCCCCCACCCCAATTGGCACATCCTTGTCAGTTCTGTTTGGGAAGCCCTGACCTAGGAGAAAACACAGAATCAACCTTACGTGGTCTCTCCCTTGTACTTGAATAGATGCACAATAGCTTCCACTCATAGCTCCTGCAACACCCTGACGCAGACATATAAATCTGCCTTTACACTCTCTCCCAGTAATGGGCCTTGGCTGCGCTAAGCAGCTTGAAATAGAAGAAGCAAAGAGGCTAAAAAGAGATAACACAAGCAAGAGGCAGTATTCAGTAGTGACAGATGCATTTAGCAGCCCAAGGTGGCTTTGCTCCTCTCCGATAGTAACCAGCAGCAGTAACAAAGCGCCATCAAAAATGATCAGCCAACCGTGGCGGGCTAAATTTGGACATGCGTGCAGTGGACACTGACACACTAAGAAGCATCTTCACAGAGACATCAGGTGGAGGAGCATCATGAATATGTATCCTGCTTGGGTAAAAAGAACCCAAAATGAAGGTGACAGAAGTCTTTCCAGTTTCAAATGTAAATTGAGAAGTGTAGAGAGGTGTTAAAATGTTTTTTGGAGCTTCCAGTGTGTTCCATGACTGAAGCAATGACCTTCCAAGTCAGTCCTGTGTAAAATGTGTCTGACATCACTCACAGAGGCTTTTCCATCCCACGTTCTCAGAACTGTTTTATTTGGACGATGTGCTGGTCTCACACTCTATTTTAACTTAGACACACTCACTCTTTTGTACCGCTGTTTGCAATCACGCAAACACACACACACAGTAAGTAATTTCAGACCGCTGGGTGATATTCCTGCAGTTGACCCAACCTGGTTTAACGTTTGACTCATGTTGCCATTTAAAAGATGACCTCATTTCCAAATGGAGGAAAACCCTGATGGATGTATTGGAACGGTGGCAGGGTACCCCCACATCTCTGCCATGTAGTATGTTAATGATCTCATAACACAGAGTGACGTTATTTTCTGGAAACACAAGAAGCCACGTGACGTCAGCGCACGGCTGGCTCCTAGTAGCTAAAGGACAATCAGAACACACATATGTCTTACTTTATATACAGTGCAGTACTGATGTCACATGGCTGTTTTTCCTCCAGCTAAATGATGGAGCGGGAACATCTTTGTAATGGCTGTTATGGAATAAAGCGAGAATAATCAAGCAGATTACTTGGCTCGGTAATGTCCGGGCTTTGCCAGCAGTGCGCTTTTGTGTGGTAAATATTTGCTGTTAGCTGAGTTGCATGGCATGGGCACATCACAGGGACATTCTGTGTTTCCCAAACACTCGGCCGCTGACGTCAGGAGGCCTTAATGATACTTAACAAGCCCACCCAGTCCAGCATCACCCCATAAACAACCCTGATGTACCCTTGGTCCCATGTCCAACTACTTTGCGGCACCGGAGAACCCAACACCCACTTAATGTGTTGTTTTAAGGTAACAAAAACAGACACGTGGCTCAGAGCAACCTTTTGCAACCTCAATTCGACATTACCACCTTAACTGTGTTGTTGAGGCCGAGGCGCTGCTTCGCGCTGGCCTACTGAAGAAAGCGGCTCAGCTGTTTCGATGTGAGGAAAACCCTGAAAATACGGTTAAAAAAAAAAAAAAAAACAACACTGACGAATAACTGGAAAACCCATAACATCATCCCGCCGAACAGCGGGAAAATGAGAAAGCCCACAAACACAAAGAAAAGGCGGAGGATAGGAAAGTGAGAGAAAAGTCATCGCTTTTGACTGATTGGAGACCGTTTCCAATTAGAGCGGCTGAGGACAGGAAAAACAGAGGCAGGGAAGAAAGGGGTCGCCGGGGCTCAATTCCATCCGGCAAGCCTCGCACAGCACGCACACACACGCAAGACTTTACATGGAGCAGAGTTTTCCAGCGGGAGCCCAATTTGTGTTTGGGCTCACTTACACTATTATATTGGGTGGTATGATCTCAGCTCAGACTTAGGCTAAATGTCTGTCTGTTTGTACTGTAGGCAGGATTCTGTCGCTTGTCCGTGAGTGTGCCGGGATTCTGCGCTCATGCATATGCACAAAATGTGTGATATTTGTGTTTGCGTGCTGGCAGACAGATATGATTGTGTGTGCGTTTGTGTGTGGGGGGCAGCCAGTGTGTCTGACAGGAGAGCAGAGGTCATGCTAAGGTTGGGATGAAGTCAGAATGTAATTATGCTTCAATGAACCGAAGGGGAAGTAATAAAGACCAGCTGCATGTTGTGTGACTCTTAAAGTTCCACTTAAAGCAAGCTGCACACACACACACACACACACACACACACACACACACACACACACACACACACACACACACACACACACACACACACACACACACACACACACACGCAGGGGAACACACAAGCTAAGCTCCAAACCTCAAAAATGGATACAGGGAGAGTTGAGAAAAATACAATCGTGCTTGAACACACAACAGAGACATTAGCAAAGAGCGCAGTCAGCAGCAAATATAGAGATAATAAAAATGGGCAAAATATTTCCTCTTGCACTGTAACGGGGCCGAGCGGGGTTACCAAGGTGACCTGGCATGCGGCCAGGGCCAGAGATGGTCACTGAGTGCATAGATGTGTGGAAAATGGGGTAGGAAGGGAGGGCAACACACCAGGTGGTTTCACTCGGGAGATCCAGTCTCCACTGCCTGCGTCAAAAAAAAAAAAAAAGAAGGGAAAGGAAGGGGAAGAAAAAACATCAACTGGCCCGTCAAAAACAAGGGGGGAAAAGGAGAACCGTATCTCCCCCTGAATGAGCCTCCTTTACTCAATCCCTTCTGTGAATCCACACATTTTCTGTTTCTCTCGTTTCCTACTTGCCTGACAGAAATCATGCGGTTTTCCTCTTTCTTTCTTTCTTTCTTTCTTTCTTTCTTTCTTTCTTTCTTTCTTTCTTTCTTTCTTTCTTTCTTTCTTTCTTTCTTTCTTTCTTTCTTTCTTTCTTTCTTTCTTTCTTTCTTTCTTTCTTTCTTTCTTTCTTTCTTCCTTCCTTCCTTCCTTCCTTCCTTCCTTCCTTCTTCACCTTCTCCACATCTGACTCAGTCCGTTTTCCCAGACCTGCCATGCATAGATACCGTATCCACCAACAGTAGCCCACACGTGCCTAGCAGAGGAACCTCAAGGGGAATCCGCGAGGGGGGTGAAGGCCTCCCTGCAAGGCCTGTGTGTCGGGGCTGATATGCACGAGTTGGAGAGAGCGGATCTATATGATAAGAGACTTAAAATACTGCCTATCTGGAGAGCTACTAATATATTTTCTTTCTGTAATTCTCTCTGCAGCTCACCATGATAAAGATTTATTACTAATTTAAATTCAGCTTATTTATGTAGTTTATATATATTAACATTAACTCAAGCCGTTCTGTTGATGAATTGATCATTTCACAAGTGCATACCATTATAACTTATTTAAATATTTAAATACAACACAGAATAAATGTTGACTTCCCATCAGCATTATTTC
Organism: Syngnathus leptorhynchus; assembly: GCF_054491065.1. Lineage (NCBI taxonomy): Eukaryota > Metazoa > Chordata > Actinopteri > Syngnathiformes > Syngnathidae > Syngnathus > Syngnathus leptorhynchus. The sequence continues at coordinate 10,454,227 of NC_141200.1, forward strand.
CACGCTGAACAGTATTGCAGTGTTTAAGGGATTGCGATCAATTTACTCACCCCCAAAATATGTTCTGAATATCGGAATATTTTCCACTTTGCTATATCGTAAGTAATAAAGCCAAATTCGATGGGTTTCCTTAATGGTATCATTTGTTATAGCTTATTTTGAGCAAGTTTTTTCTTTTTTATCTAGTTCAATGCGTTTTATGCAGAGAACAACAAGCGCTTCAACATGTGCTAATCCTCATTAAAAATTAAATTACCAAAGACTCATTAAGCAAGTCCATTGAAGCTAGAAAAAAAAAACGTATTTTAACCTCTTCTGAGTTCATACATGCCTGCAATGTTCTGGTAATACATATACGGCTTATGGGATTCCATGAAAGTATTTATGAGTTATTGAGAGCTCATGAAAGGAAGGGAAGGGAAGTGGGGGGCACAGCTCAGGTTGCTGGTTAGGGGAGGGGGGTAAATTCCATGAGCTTCCAGGGGAAAAACAAGCACTTTATCAGGGAAAGTATAAGTCACCGGGTCCTGATGTGGCCACTCGAGGCTGCTGTCAGAAGGGAGCTACGTTAACAGATCCTCCGCAGTCACCAGTCATCCCCAAAACATGTGGTTCCTGTAAAAACAAGCCCAACTTCAAGCATCCCTGCCACTATCCAGTCCCACTGGCCACTCAACAAGGAAAGAAAGATGTGTTTTTTTCCTGAGGGTGTCCCCTGTGGTTATGATGTCTCCATGCCAAAGGCTGCGTGCATGCGTGCGTGTTCTTGTCAGTGTAACACAGAGGCTGTTCATTATTTGAATGTCAAGGCTCACACCATAACACTGCAACTGGGATTCATTTAGATGAGACTTAGTCAGGCCTGCTGCTGTTTCTCAGCTTGGTTCATTTGGATATTGAATGGAAAAGTTTAAACATTTACATTTTGCTTTTTTTTTTCTGACTATTTTCCTTCTGTTCTTGATCATTTGTGGAAAGATGGGAATAGCTGGAAATTGGGGGACACCAGGCACTAATGTTGGACTTGGGATGTAGCCAAGGGACACATCACCGTGATTGCTTTCGAGCCAATCGGAGTTGGAAAACATTTCAAATGCTCACAATTAGTTCAATAACAGCAAGAAAAGGTTGGACTTCTGAATATTGCAAACATGAGCAAATCAGTGGTTAGGTTTAGTCAATCCAGGACATGTCAACCAGACTGCTGCAAGTGAAATTGCTGTTTTCTTCTCTACAGCAACAGCAGCCATGAAAAGGAACTTCATACTTAGCTCAGTTAGATTTAATGTCTGACTCACTGCTAAGTATGTGAAAATCCAAAGTTATAAACTACACAAGCTTCTGGAAAAGACAGCCCTTTCTCTATTAGAGCTAAAAAAAAAACGATTCGAAAAGGGAAACGACTACACTGTCTGGAAAAAAGTAATACAGCAATTGGAAATCATATCACAGCACAATAAAATAAGCATCATTCCTCGTTTATAGTATCCCACTGACTGACAAAATTAAGCACATCAAAGCAAAGGCAGGTTGGTGTCAGTCTGAAAAACTTGACCAGGATGCAAGAAGGGAAGGGCGGATGCAGCTGGTTCCAAGGTGGTCCTCTGACCACCGGGCCACCCCTAACCCAAATAGATGTCTGCAGAATGGAACTCTATGCAAAAGCAACAGGAAGTCATACAGGCAGATCTCGCTGCATTAGTATTCTCTGACCTCAAGCAGTGTCTGATGGTGCTGAAAATATGTGAGCATATGAATGTGAGAAATTCGGTAAGATACATTTTGCGCAAAAATAAGCAATCCTTGTTCTAAAGTGGAAAAATTGTCAACTGCCATATTTGTGTATGTGTGTTCACCGGCAAGAGCGGGCTACTTACGGCTTCATCGAGAATAACATACAAGACCGTTTGCATTTTGGGGCAGGTAGAACATGGAAAAATAAAAAATAAAAAATATCCTAATTTGACTTTTACACCTCCGTATATACATCTTAGTATCACTGAATGCTTTTGGTGAAGTCCAAAGAATTAGAAACTTTTTCAACCTTCACTGTCAACAGTACAATAGAACTTTTAACGTCAAACAATTTGAAATCAACCAAAAATCGCACAAAGTTTTTATCATATACATTTGACGAGTGATACAGCAACGTACCTCCCAAAATGTGATTTTTGGGAGGCACAATTTCACCATCACCGTCACTTATTACCAGAGGAGGGCGCGTTGGTAATTTTGCTGGTCCATGATTCTAACATGTAGACGGTACATTTGTGGCATCCTCACCAAATGATGATATCAAGGAGCCATCATCTCATTACCCCATAATATTTTCACTACCTCCCTGTCAGTCAGGTCGAGTCCCTCAATGATGGACTCAGAAAGTCCGCTGGTACTGACCGGTCAGACAAAAAACAGATAGATGTTTACTCGGACAGTGTTTTTAAGTTTCCCGTCATTCATCGTTGGTGAGCAAAACGGGAGTCCCTTAGTGACAAATTGACAGACCTTCCATCAGTACTGTTGGTATGCCCCACCTCTGCGAATTACTAGAGTTGCTTTAGAATGGTTTGTTGTTTAACATCAAAGATTGTCTGATTATACTTTTGTCATTTGCAATAAAAACAATTACTCACACAAACTAACAGCGGTTCACCTTTCACAATTCTGCATCTATTAAATTTGTCCCTTCATCCATTTTGTACACCTCAGTTTTTTTTCCAAAACCATGGCTGAGGTGAAGCCAATCCCAGTTTACTTTGGGGGAGAAGAGATGAACAACCTGGACTGGTTTCCAGCCAATCACAGGGCCTGTTCATATGTATTGAAAAATAACAATTCCTGTGGGAAAATTCATTTTAAAACTTGAGTAAATTGAAGATAGCCTTTGGATTGTGAGCAAGCTTAGATGTTCTATTATACCTAAGATAAACTAAAATACACTACAAAGTATTCACATACCCTTTTATATGCTTGTAAATGTATGCTTGGAAGATCTATATATTTGACCTTGCAAATGCTCGGTCGGCTGTATAAATGGACACACATTTCCACAGACAGACTTCAAAGGTTTTCCAAGTAGTGGAAGGTGTCATAGCTGCAGACGTTGGAATGAACTCTACATTTTCTTTCAGTTCCACTCTCTGTGGGTTCAGTGATCGGGTGGCCAAATCCTGTTGTCTGTACAGAGTAGTGTAATTTATACGTACAACTATAGCCAAATGTGCCTTTCACTCAATAAACCATACAACAGTCATTTTTCCACAAATGTTTTGCATGAGCCAGATTTTGTCTTGGTTACATAATGCAAATGCTGCATTGAAGTCATAATGAATGTGTGTATTTGATTATTGGAAGTGCAGTGAAAACCAAACAACCTACAGTAAAATTTAAATAAGGCCACACAGGTCCAAAAACTCCATGAGTCTCCTATCCACACACGCAAGTACACACATTTGCACACACGCACGCAACTTGAATTTTCCAGCACACACATACAAACAAACACATGCACGCAGATACATAACAAAATCTGGCTGTTTTAGTTTAGCATTTGTAAACTTCGGCGATGATCTGTTGATTTGAATATTGCTGCCGTTATAGAATATGGGTAACATATGAAGATCATTTCCTTTTTGTAAAAGTTGGTCAAGGACAACCTTTGTTAATTCAAGCAGCCTTTTACTCTAAGTAATTTCTTCCAGGTCATCTCACTTGGATAAGAAAGTTACTAAACAAAAACTAAAATCTGAAGAACCCCATTATGTCAATCCCAGCATGACAGCGATATTTTTTTTTTTTGCTTGTTTCCTTTGCATGTGGGCTATTGGCTTGTGCTATTTTTCTAACCAGCACACATTTTCTCCACTCTTCAGGCATCCTGTCACTTTCTAAGATTTTATTCAACAATCTGTTTAGAAACTCCACAGCCATCTCTCCTAGATAGACATTTCCATGCCTCCACTGGAATGTTATATGGGCCAATTGCCTTTCTACTCTTCATCCTCTTCATCGCAGCCCTCACCTCATCCTTACTAATGTCTTACACGTCATTTATTCTCTCCACATCATGCAACCTTTTCTCTCTCTCTCTCACTCTCTCTCTCTCTCTCTCTCTCTCTCTCTCTCTCTCTCTCTCTCTCTCTCTCTCTCATTTTCTTTGCTTCTCTTCTTCAAAATATTCCCTTCACCTTCTCAACAAACCTTCCTCACTTGTCAGCAAAATGCCATCTACATCTTGTATCACCGTAACCTGTTGTACATCCTTTTTGGTTAGCTTGTTTTATGTCGGATGCTCTTCCTGACACAAGCTTCCTCATTTGTCTGGGCCACTCAGAATGTGCTTGTTGCGCACCCCAACCATTTGAAAACAAAGGAGACCATGCCCTCAAATGTACTTCTTCTGAACCTGATCTTTTAGAGCTGCTATACCTTTCTGATGAAGCCATTCGCTTCGGTGTGCTACAAGTAAGAGCATCAGAAGAGATCGTACCTGGAAGAATGTAGCCCCCACAATATTAGTACCTTTTTTTTCTAACTGGGATGCCAACGTGCTGCCAACTTTCACATTAATTACATTAATGAATGGTAGAAGGTCAACAACAAGCTGAGAAAAGTACTTTTTCATGAGGGAAGACACAAATGAGAATAATTCCGTCACTCTTTAATGGTATCAGCCAGTACAATTTTAAAAGGTGAGCTTGTTATCACCCTTGCTACAATCATCAGATGTTGGGCCACTATAAACCGTTTCTAATCCTGTTGAATTTTCCATTTAGTTAACTGCAACTGATTCTTCCCTCTGCGGGCCCCAGTATAGTAACTACACGATGGTCTTTAGATCAATAGTTATTGTCAAATACAGATGGAAGTTAATGCTACATACAAGAACACAGGCTGAACAGTTTGAGCCCATTCTAAGACAGAACCAAAGCAAGTGCTTAGACGGGGTTAGGAAATTCCAGTCGTAGAGAGCCAAGATGATCAGGCTCGTTATCAAGCTTGCTGATGAGCTGATTATTTGAATCAGATGGGCTGCAGCAGGGAGAACTGGAAAACAGCTGCCTCGGACCAGACTTGCCTTCCCCTGGTTTTGACACACTGTCGAGACACATGAGGTCAGTTTCTGAGGAATCCATGGGAGGTTGTCTTACTCTTTGGAATTTGCCTATCAAGACATGATCCTGCTGTTCTTGTGCTCCAAAATTCCTAAATGTTAAAATTCCAGAATTTCTGTAATCAGAGGACAATTGCCAAAACCATCGTCATAATTCACGTCATAATCGGGGGACTAACTTTTGTTTCAGAACGGTTCGTGGCTGCTCAGTGGGAGCTGATTCTGATCATCTTTGACATCATGCTTATTTAATATAACCAAATACTTGTGTTGTTTTTAAGTGTTGCCTATTTACAAAGCACAGTTGAGCACTTAGTATCATCTGCCGTGAATGTATTAGACCTCTCCGTGGATGAGGTCATGTCGTTTAATTTAGTACTTTGTAATTGCAATATGCACTCTGGCAGCACATGTGCTTTTCCCCTGGACAAACACGCAATGAATGAATGATGTGCACAGGCCTACTTTCTGTATTACTCACATACACAAACGTAAGCACGATATGATTCACAGCGACCGGATGTCAGCATGCTGCCATTGCAGCTCTTATTTGGAAGTTTCGGAGATAAAATTCAATAATGAGTGCCTGCCTGTCTGAAACCTGTTCCATAAACTGCACATGCACACACACCGGTGCAAACACAACAATACATAAACAAGGCAACCCCTTCAGACCAGCTGGAGGAGAGTCTCTTTGATCCGAAACGATCACACGAGGTGGAGTGCCGGTGATCCATTACATATGGTCGAGAGGAAATTTACACATGCCATCCATTTGCTTAGCTGTTTATGTATGTTTAATCAGGGCATGTCCTGTCACCAGTTTGCAAAACAAATGGTGCATCTGCAGGCTAATGAACCGGCAAAGTATTGCGTGATGTTTCATGTCTGCATAGGCAACGAGCCTTTATGTAGTACAGTAATCACAGATGGAGAGTTTCATAAATGGCAAATGAATCCCATTAAGATACACACATACACACACCAGCAAACATGCTGTAAAAAAACATTGTATACATCATGTTACCGCAAACAAGCACCTGCGCCCACAAATCTCACACACATGCAGTACATACAGTAAACTGTTGGCTGGATACCGGCTCAATACAGATATGTTATTTTACCCCTGTTGCCATTTTCCTTGGTTGCCAACCACAACAGAGTTTGGAAACTTAACATGGATCAGTTGTTAGATTTTTCCAGAGTGGAGAAATTTGGTTTGTTTTTACTGCTACTGTCACACGTTCAGCTTCCCTGCATTCTGATTCATCGTGCAGAGCTGACAGAGCTTCTTTGTATCATGAATGTGGCATGTTAACTGTGCTACGTAAGTCATAAACACATAACTACGGCACTACACATGCATGAATAAAAAAAAAAAAAAAAAGATAGAAAGAAAAAAGCTCCAAAGAAAATTGCGCATGCTATACTTTCCTCTAAGCCTTTGTGGACAATAATGTCAGCCATTAAACAGGCACAAAAGTACGCACACAGAGCCTTCCATTCAATTAAGTGAGAATATACATACAATATAATTTTATAATTCTATGAAATAAATTTCATCAGCATATTCCTCGACACAAGAGAAGTCTATTGATGATTGTAAGGGGGGGGGGGGGAGCATTCACCTGATGCCAGATCATATTCTAGCCCAATCCCTGTGATATTTACTGCTGGGGAACACTCTGGTGCAGGAAGCCGCTGTAACATTGTTTTTCCCTCCTGTTAAAAAGCCAATGTTCTAATAAAACTTTGGGGGGTTGAAACCCGCAGCTCCCATGTTTCAGCTTCCAGGGGGAAAGGCAAAGCTGAGTCACCTGAACCCGCCTGTGGCCTCCAGCTCTTTTTATCCATCTCGTTGGTTGTTCGTTGGAAAGGTTCTTATCCGCTTGGATTTAGAATCTACTGGGTGGCAAAGAAAAGATGATCTTAAAAGATGCTCTCGATGTAATCAGAAATGTTGGCAATTTTCAATACAGCATATCCAGTTCAGAGTCAGATATAAGCCTTAGAGCAGTCCTATGCTGTCCACTTTTTTTTTCATTTGGCTCATAAGTCCTGACCAGGAACTTCCGACGTGTTTTTCTGCTGCCATGGTGGATTATGTCCTTCTCTCTGTGTTTGTGGCATTGACATTCTTACTGTTCAGTCCAATTTGAATTCAATTAGGTACTGGTATGCAGAACCTAGATTAATGACGTCTTCGATCGGGGGTTTTGGTCTTTTCTCAGGGCCATGCAAGCCAGACTAGTTTAAAAAAGGTGTTTTGGATTACTGTGGGCGTGAATGCAGCTGATTTAGTTTCTCTGCCAATCGAATGGTGTTCTTTGAAAGACGCAGGGTAAAGGCGTGATGACAGTCAGACTCGGCTGATTTGGTTGAATCCCGCAGAAGGCCAGAGCGTGCAAAGTGCATTTGTATAGAATTGCAAGCAGACTTCTCAGGGCAGATGATATAAAGTTGCCCACAGAAAGATCACAGATCTGTGAAGTGGACATCTGGTGTTTCCAACAGGCATAAAACAATCTCCATCAAATTGTCAGACGCTGGTCAAAGGAAACCCCTGCAGTTCACTAGAACACTCAGCATGGCACAGAGAGATGAAGCAAATTCCCAAACAAGTACATCTATGGTTACGTCAGTGCAAAAATCTGGAAAATCTGTTTTAATGCTCAAGTGCAGCTGTGCTGTCTACAAATATAAATATCTAGGCCATTACTGTCACTAGTTTATTGTGATCAGTGCCTATGTAACACTTGGTTCAAAAGGATACAGACTGATGAATGAATGAACGGTCAAAGAAACAGTCAGGGCCTTTATGAGTCACGATGTCGTCAATGATGGGAGGCCGTCTCAAGATGTTGTCAATATAATAGATGCACGTGCGCACATGTACGAACACACATACAGATATTATGTTTCAGGGAAAACAAGTGACGACCAGAGGCACGACGAAAACAAAACAGGCCACCATCACAACACACAGAGGCAAGATGGATACGTTGTTGAAGACATCACAGACTGAACCTTTTAATTACAATCGCTTAAGCCCTCGAGGATGTTGTGTGGTCTTTATATAAACTCCTTCGATAAATTGTTTGGAAACTTGTGTGAATTCCCTTCCTTTTGTTTATCTTTAGGAAATCCAGGAATCTCTCTCTGCAATGGAGACCCAGTTTCTGAGGATAGAGTACACGTGCAACTGGCGTAATTTGGAGTGGTGACACAAAAAAGGTGATAGTTGCAAATGTTTCCCCTTGGAGCTCTAGATAGGAGTCAGACTGGATCTACAGAATGCAAGATTAACTGGGCATGCACACCCTCTCTCTGTGGCTGCATCTGACTTGGGTCCAGGACCCAAAGCTGTGGGCTAATGTTGTTATTGTTGTTGTTCATGCTGAGACTGGGGGTACCTGCCAAAAAGTGCAATAACAAGACCTGGAGGGCCTGTGCTTTTCTCTGTGCTGTGCTTTATTGGTACAGGGGAGCACCAACAATGATGCCTGTGGACAATCAAGAGCCCATTTGCTGAGGGCCGGGGTGGGAGATCAGCCAGTGGAAGATCTTTTTCTTTGTCTTTCCTCAGGCAACAAGTCATTGTCAGACAGCCGCTGCTCGCCGCATATTATCAACCACCACAAGGTATCGTTTAATTTTGAACTGAGATGCAAAGATATTTACCTCGTATACACACACAAGGAGAGATTGAAATGAATCACAGTGTTTGGTATGCTGATACGTTAGCATTCCACATTATTTACAACAACCGTTGTCCAACTTGTTCAGTGACCGTCCCATATGGATCAATCTTTATTGGCTTTTGTTTATCTGCAAATGTGCTACTATTTTCAAATGAGGTGATTAAATGTACGTATTAAAACACAACTCCAAGACAAACATTTAAAATCCACATTACAGTGACGTCAATTCAAGATGGGTATTTTATAGTCCAAAATTAGCAGTGAGGTAGATTAGCAGTCAATTAAACGATCATTTATTTGTTAAATATCATGTTTTAATGAAATGGGCGAATCTCTCTTTGAATGTTTTTAACGCCTGATTCAGCTGCGCAACCCTGTCTTGAAAAACATTGTGTTTGTACTGTTAGCTTTATTCGACAGCGTTTTGAAAACATAAGAGTTAACTAAAACCAACCAAACGCGGATATAAAGAAAGGCAGGTGCAAATTAAAAGAAATTTCACACAAATAAATTGAAATGCTCTTTGGACATACATATGTCACTAAGCAGAAGCTTTAGTTCCATGCACAACAAAGAAGTTAGTGATACATGGAGGGAAGTCGTAAAGTATTGGGACGTCAGTGGAACCCCTCAGACCTTTCTACAATACCACATCATAGGGAAAGCCCACGCATTGCATCCAAACTATTTGCATAACTCATGGGCAAAATTGGCCTATAGGAGTTAGCTTTTTCCCCGAGTGCCACACAGTAGACATGCTGTTCCAATAATTGTCTTCTTACACGAGCAGAAGACATATAGTACAGTATTTACAGTAAGAAAATAAAGACCGTGGTATGTGAGGGGGAGCAAAGGAAAAAGAGAGAATGGGAAAATGAAGGAGAAAGAAAGGAAAAAGTGCTGAGTAGGGAAAGTGAGTGGGGTTCCACAGATTTTCCCCTAACACAAACACGTTCACTGTTGATTTTTGTCATTTTCTTGGCTCTGTCAAATACAGTAGTTGGCAGAACAGTAAGCTCTATGGTGGTTTTTATGACTTGTTGTCATGGGCTTAATGGTGGCTTCCCGCTGCCTCAGCGTATGCGCCTTCCCTCCCTCTGTCATGACCCCTTTATTTTGAGTCTGCATACTATTACTGACCACACTTTTATTCATTCACTCTTGGCCAGACGTCACTTCTCATTGCTAACTTTGCTACCCTGTGGAGTTTGAAAGCATGAACATGTGCTCTAACGGCATTGTACATTTTTGGAGAGATTCCCAAACATTTTATGATGAGAGGAAAATCAGGCAGCCCAGGAAACTCATAGATGTACGAGGGCCTGGGCAGGTCCAATTATTACTGACAATCCATCAATATGCAAAGCAAGTCCTGGAGCAGGTTCAGCAGAAAAAACGTGGGGGGGGGGGAGAAAACAGCAAAAGCGAGCGAAAGACTGAAAAAAAATGCGGTTCTTATAAGGAGGGAGAGCAAAATCTGTCTTTACAATCCCCTGTGTCGGCTTGCCAACTTTCTGCTGGCTGTTCTTAGTGCGGAAATGAGAGCGTGCTAGATTCTCCCCTCCCGAGAATAACACAAACCCTTCAAAGCTCAAATCAAACACACAATCCACGTCACAGGAAACCATTTTGAAGCGTAAAACCTCCCAATGGGAGCTCCATTTGAATGCTGCGAGTATGCGTTGCCTTGCTCGCCCCCTGTGCCCCCACCCGCCACTACCATGTCTCCCATCGCTCTCTCAAGGCTTCGACCGCAACCTAACCCGAACCACACTAGCTCTCAGACGACAAGACTCCCTTTCATGCCTGTCCATTTCTCTTACTTAATCTTTGCCATCTTGGACTTTGGTCCATAAAAAAATTGCTCATGATTAGATAATGGATACCTGATTTTATGGGATGGATGCTTCCATTGATGCCACAGAGACTCAGACAACATGCATCCCTGTATTCCCATCCTAAAATGCACGGGGTATATGTGTGACACCACCTCTTCCATGTTTTGAACTTTTTGGACAATTCTCCTAATGACTGTGACCGTCCTGCTATTAGTTACGGAATCAATTAAAACAACAACTCTGGTGTTGGTCTAAGACTTTTCCACATTACTTTAGATGAATAGATCACCCAAATGCCCTTTTCATGGTCAAAGGTCATGCTAAAGGTCATGAGACATCCTTCTATTCTGACTGCTCCTGCCCTTGAGCCCATAGCTCATCTCAAAGCCAAACCACAAGTTGTCATACCCCCATCCTCTCCCCCTCAAATCTCCCAAACCACCTCTTCCCTCTCCCTTTACCCCTTTTCCTCCACTTTGCCTGGCAGTTGAAACACAAAGGTCAGAAGGGCATATGGGAGGCAATCACAGAAGTTTGTTTTGGCGCTGCCTACCCAAACACTAAGTCCTTGGCTGTGCAGAAGCAATGTCGCCACCTTGCCTGCTTGCTGCCTGGGAAACAAACACATCCTTAATCACACAGAGGCCCCTGCTTTCGCCAAGGCCACACTAGTTGAGCCTTGTCCTACAAGCCCTGGCCAAAAAAGTAGGGGCTCCATCTGGTACACTCGGGCCATACAAGTCGTGCTCTATCTACTGACGACAGGCCGCATTAATGGCAGCCAAGCAGTCAAATCAGGGTCATGCTAGTTGACTATGGGTTGTTGAAATACGCCAGGCCGTTCTAATCAAGCCCCAATGGCCACACGTAGGACAGAGAAATAGAAACTCGTCAAATAGATCCAGGTCACAATCGTCTAGTCATGCTCGTTGAAATCCCTCCAGAAAGGACTGCTCTATTTTTGGCTGAGGGAGCATTTCTGTCATTGGGTTGGATAACAGTGGGATTCTCTGACGTAAGTGGTGTGCAGCTGAGGGTTGGCAGCCAAATAAAATGTTAAGGCAGGAAACCAGAAGCCATTTCAATCAAAGATAACTTACACCAGTTGTATTACTCCATCCATCCTGAGAAAATCCTTAAAAATCGTCTTTGACGCTTCGAAATCGCTTTCACCATTTGAACTTTTCAAGGAGGTTCAGAGTTGCTATCACGCTTCGATAAGTATGCAAATGACCAGCGTTATTCGAATTTAGCAACCGCACTAAAAAGAAAGTTACGTATACACTATAAAGCAAAAGTCTTGGGCCATCTCAGGCTCTGCTGATTGAATAACCATTTTCCCATTGGCCATTTTGATATGATCTAACAATACACTGTAGGACACTTACAGTTCATCCTCCATGAACCAGGAAGTAGTCTTCTAACTAACAGGCATTTCGTAATTGCTTGGTCTTGTTGGGAAACATGAATACTACCAGTTGAGGCCATCTGCCCAACGATCCATCTAATGACACACAAGAGCGATATAACTCTTCCATCCACAGGGTTAATGTTAATATAGGAAGGGATTGTTCGGGACTCAATGTTCTTTGGGGGAATAAGGCATTCGTGAGGTTTTTGAATGAGCACATTCATGTTTCACTAAATGTTGTTGTGACCGCATTGGTACAATTTGACAATAACAATGATACCAAGGGTCATAGAGGGACCTCAAGAATTCCCTGATGAGACATCTTCTACATACCCACACTATGATCAATGCACCCTTGAAGTTATGCCTTGTCTCCATTGGACATGTGACACAGAGATGAGTAACCCATGTTTGATTATGAGTGATGAATTTTCTTTTTCCGAGTACACAAGATCTCATTCCGGAGATCAAAAATAATTCACCTTGGGAAACCTATGATTTCGTTTGAAGTTGGAGAAAGCCGTAGGGAAATACTGAGAAGTGATAGACCCCTCTGAGCCCAATCCAGACCACCATTCAGCCAGGCAGTAGCTGGAGCACTAAACAGGTACATGAAGTGCTGAGACCAGACAGCACTTCCAGGAAGTTAAGCATCAGGGATAATTCTTGTTATTGACTTGGCATTGTCTCCAGCCAGTACAATTCCACCAGCGAGGGCTTTACTGACTTTGAAAGTGCATGTAGATGCGTGCGTGCATGAGTGCGTGTAATTGCGTGTGTGCGTGTATGTAATTGTGCGTGTGGGCTCCCTTGAGCATCTTCATACTCCAGACCAGGCTATGAGCTCTGCAACCCAGATGGGTGGCCAAGCCACAGTTGATTTCTGTTATTCTGTTATGATAATTGAACCCATTTGAACCATTCAGTCTTACGCTTTTGGTCTCCGAAAGCACGCACACACGTACGTTGTATATCAGCCAGCACCGCCCTTATCTTTTGCTATTCTTGCAATAGTTCTGCTGTTATTAAGTTTCTTCAAGAGCAAATATGAAACAACTGGAAGGGCAGAGTAACAAAGTATTCAACCGCGTCACTCCCAAAGAGAACCTCAGCATCTTCATCTCTGCCATCTCCAGCTCTGCCTTCTGTCTTTTTCCCAGTGCCACTGTCTCTAAACCATACAGCATCGCTGAGCTCACCACTTTCCAGCGCATACGTCCACCTCTCTAACCTTTCCTCCACCTGCTCTCTATTCACAATGCACATAATGCAGCTCTTTCTGACCATCTTTGTACTTCTCCATCAGTAGAAATGATGAAAGTCTCTTGGTAATAAGTTACATTATCAAAGTTAAGGTAACTTGTTTTGTAGTTTTACATTTTACATCTCATTAACTTCTTTATGTACTTGGAAAAAGGTAAAGCTGTGAGGTGAATCTGCAAGAGCACTTTACTTTGTGCTACACCATCATTTACGTTTTAACATTGTTTAAGGAGCTTTAAATTAGGAGACAGGAGACATGTTACTAACAGCCATATCTTCTAAATTACGTTTTTATGATGTTGACAGCGTGATTCTGCAACTGCTTACTAACATTTCCATGATTTTTCAATGGGAAAAAATGCACCCCGCCCCCCGAAAAAAATAAATAAATCAACAAGCTTACCACAACTTAACATTTCTGTGTTATTGAATGAGAATTGATTGCCTTCAATTAGAGTGGCAGACAATTACATTTCATCTGCTCAAAACAAATATTACTCAGTGGAGTAGTTAAGTAGAAACCAGAACAAGCCATGTTTGACAAAATTAGAAGCCATAAGATATGCTTCATGCAGCTCCAACAATAGTGAAGGACAGTACCCGGGCAAGTTAAACAAAATCAGCCCCGGTCATGGAAACAGGTCCAATTCCTTCTGTTCAAGGAGCTTAATATCTTAGTTTTACAGCTGGTTGAGGTGGAGCAAATGTCTTTCAATCGCTGACATGTACAATTGCACAGTCAACAACAGTTTCACACTTTCTGCGCTCCAACACTGAACCGATTTTAATAGTTTTTCATGGCGGAACGTACTGCTTCTTTGTACTCCAAGTAACAATAAATAGCCAGCCTACATTCATCCCAGCGTGTCCTTCCTCAGTTGTTGCTCCTGGCTCTCAGCCAACAAGTGTATAGATGTGAGTACAGTAGGACTGTATATATACTGTATGGGCACGGTGGGGCCTCATTTTATCGGTGAATGGTTCACACATGCAAACACATACGCTCACGCAAGCATGCATGTGCATGCACACACACACACACACACACACACACACACACACACACACACACACACAAGCACGCACACACGCTCATACACACTCACACAAACGCTTATGGGGTGACAGAGTGCACTGGCTGAGCTCTGATGAACCAATGGCAACCTGGGGAAGGAGGAATGTCTATGGCCCAAGTCCAAGAGAGGCCTTCAGAATCCTCAGCAGGCTATCCTGGTTGTCTTAGTGAGCGCAAGTGTGAGTGTGTGGGAGTATGCTTCTGTACAAGATAATGTTCGGGGCTGTAATTGTATATCCTTGAGTGTGTGTAATTTTTACACGCAGTTGGAGATGAATTGTGACAATGTAGTGTGTATAACGCTCTGGCTTCAGGCAAGTTTAAGGACTGAATACTATTAGTATTGCCTCGTCCATATATGCAGGCTTGGGGAATAATAGAATGCATGTAGCGGCGACACTCTCAAAGATGTATTCATTTGGAAATTATTTTTTATTAATGTGGTTGGACATTGCAGAAGTGGAGAACTGCAGTGCACTGATATTTTGACTTCATCGGAATAGCTCTGTGAAGGAAAAGCTGCAATGAGGTCAGCAAACGCTAGTGCTTTTATGTGTCAGTATTTTTTTTTAAAAAAAGGTTCTGCCTTCTTTTTACAATTGTGTAGCAATTACGAATTTTAAAAAGTGAGGTTTGTTGGCAGCTTCACCACCTCTCATTTTAATGGCTAAGGTATTTTTACACATTCAAGGATGTTAACCGCTTATGTATTTTGTGCATTTTTTCAATAGTAGCTACAAAAGTATCATTATTTACTATATTACACAATTGTTTACAAAATCTGATCATGGAGATCAACCGGCATCCCAAAATAGATTTTAGTCAACTTTTAATGTTCCACTGTATGCAACCTATTCTCAAAAAATCACTATGATGTCATGCAGGTTTCAATCGTGAATTGCAGTCATAGAAACAGGGTCATGTGTGCACTTGACTAATGCACAACTGCACAGAGGGAAGGAAGAGAGAGGAGTAGGGAGGCAAAAGTAGAGTGGAGGGGCTGTTTAAAATATTCAACCTCCCTTCCATTAACCAACCATGTACGGATGAGAACACGACCTGCACTGTACATCTCATGAGAGTGAGAGGCACGGTGCTCAGTGGGAGTGCACCTCTTTCAGCCAGGAGCCCTTAAATCCAGCTCAGCATTTTCTCAGTGATGTCATCCCTTTTTCACTCGTACTTTAGCCTCTTCTCTTTCTTATCACCTCCATCCATTATTTTGCACATTCATTTCCAAATAGCCCCGTTTTTGTTGATGTTATTTTTATACAATACAGAAATTTGTCAGGCAGATCGAACAGAGATATGTAAAGTTTGGGATGTCACTGTTCACAATTCATCTCAAAAGTAGACAAGTTAAGATATGGTTGACATTCATTATGCTCGCTTTAATCACTTTCTTTCTCATCCTTCCATGAGTTGTTTTCACCATTGTGAACAAAGAGTCATGACAACAAATCTAATTGCACAGACATGGCCGGACATACTGTAGATTGAGTTTTTAGAAGAGTTCTAAATAATCATCAGTTTATAGAGTTTTAATCATTTAGTAAGTTTGTAAGACAATTTTTCATTAAAAAATAAATTAAGATTCAAACTGCTGCCATCAGAATGACTAAAGGTGTTGATGATAGGTGATAAGAAGACTAAATACAACTATCCACCCATGTTCTATCATGCTTGTCCTCATTGAGGTCACATGTGAGCTGTAGTCTATCCCAGCTAACAAGATATACATACCCCGGACTGGTGTCCAGTCTGGGGTGTTTCTAGGATTACAGGTAATGAGCATGATTAGAGCATGATGAGCTCCTGGCCAGAACATAAAATACTTTTTGGGACAGTGTGTGGCTAAACCATCACATCTTATTTCGATGGTGAGTCACAGCAAAAGAGAAAGATTGGATTTATAAAGAAACACTACTAATTCCTGCGGGAAGACACGTCATTTTAATAGTTTTGGATCTATGCGTCAGTCCTCCATGAACCCCATCCCGTCGATTAGGGCACGAGATGCTCAGTGATTATATGATATGACTTCACATTGTCCTCCAAAGATTGTTATTTTGAAAAGAAAAGTTCCTCACCATCGCCTGTTTGGCGGTATTTCCAAAGCAACATGGATTAAATGAAGCCATTGTGCAAGGTACAGTATGTCCTCAATAACAGGCAGAACAACAATCCTGTTGAATCATTTGAACAAGTACCACCCAAGTGATGATGTCGAAAGAATGAAAATGCTCTGGAAAAACAAGGTTTCAAATGCATGCTTTGGAGATGTGGGAGAAATGGATGGATGGATGGATGGATGGATGGATGGATGGATGGATGGATGGATGGATGGATGGATGGATGGAGGGAGGTTGGGAGAGAGGGAGGGAAGGAAGGACGGAAAAATTACTATTTTGGGGTCACCAAAATGTCACCCCCTAGAAGCATATGAGTAACCTGTGAGCCTGTTCTAAAAATAGCTCGAGTGCTAATCCATTGAGATTTCCTTGGAATGCTGTAGAAGTGATCATTAGAATGTAAACACAAGATTAATGGAAATGAAATATATGTTGATGCTCGTCCTACTTTTTAAAACGATTGTTGACAATTATAGTAAGGAATCATTGACATGATCGGTCTTCACCGACATGAATAGCATAAATTACAATAAATAATACATCAATAAAGATCATTTGAAGATTTCTTTTCATTTCTGTGGTGTGTAAACAGGTAACCCTTCAGTGCCCAAGAAGTAGCTCTCACGAAGATTATTGACCCCTGGACGACAGTGATAGCCAGAGAAAACAACCATAAATCCTCCAAAAGTGGTGCTAGTTAAATTGCAAGCATACCTCAAAGGACTCAATAATAGCTGTAGGTCCATAAAGAAAGGCATCTGGGCTCAGGTCTGGACTGGACTGTGCTTATTGAGGAATTCTGCCTTGGATACTCACCGAATTGAAGTCTCACAAGAAGTTTCCGAGCAACTCTATTTTTTTTCTCGAGAAGGATTGATGATGTTGGAAGTCCAAACTGAACACTATATTGTAAATTGTGACTTAAAGACATACAACCTTGGAGGTACTTAAAAATACATTTACAAGTGTTGTCAGACTTATTTGTTTTTGGTGTCCTGTAAAAGAGCACCAGTTCCTCTCTTTGGACACTTTTTAAAGTTCTTGGCAGGAGGGTTGTTCTCAGCTAAGTGCTTCAGTTGTGTCTATTTAGATGACATGTCTATCCTGTCTGAATGGACGGCCTTTAAATCAGGAATCAGTGGGGTTCATACCATCTGTTGCAGGAATCCGCGTGTGATAGTTCCATAGAGACCATTTCTTAGCAGACCTTTCTGGACTCTCGTGGCGTAAAACCAGAGGCTCACTTAATCCTGGCACTCCTGAGCTGCTGGACAGTTTCCAGTTTGATGTTAGCTTTGTCTGTTTTACTGTCACTTTTCTTGGCCTCCCACAATGGTGAGCCCCCGTTGATAGTGGGGATACATTCCAGACACACATGCAATAGGTGAACATTTACAATACGGACAAACGTTCAAATACATTAGATGACATCTACTTGTTTTTTTGTTTTGAATTTTTGTACCAACATATTTTAAATCAACATTTAAATTGATTAAGTCATATTCAAAACATTCTTTTAAGTTTTACTCAGCACCTGTTGTGAGTCAAGTAATTCATGCCAAAGGGTCACAGCTATGTCTTGCTGATGCACATGCATTATTCATCTACATATGCCCTTCACGTAGTATATACAGGATACCACATCACCTCAAAGTCAAAGTTAAATCAAGTTATGCATCTACAACTGCCATGCTACAGTCTGTACCCACAATGACCTTTTTTCTGGAGAGCTCATGGCACAAGGCAAGGTGCTTATTGCTACAAATTGTCTCACATTATAATGAAGGAGCTTCTTGCTGATGTTGCATTGAGTTGGGGTAGACACACTCCGGTCTATCCATAACAAGGTCAATTCAAAACATCGAAGAGCCTCGCTTTGCAAGGAGGCACTTTTAAGGAACATAGTACATTTTGGATATACGCCAGGTTCTCCACTCAGCTGTCACTTAAAACCACAGCGCTGTCAAAGTAAGATTCAGAGTTGCAGGTCTTCATGTCACCCTGTATCATTCTTCCCCTGAGAGTAATGTGATTGCTACGGCCCATCACAGAAATAAAAAACCTAAAGCAGCACGGAAATGGATCCAAAATTATATAAGATTAGAAATTGCTGCTTCCTCTGAAATAGTAAAGAATGAATTTTAAGACAGAATCTGCTGCAGGTCTAATGCAGAAGAGCTACATTCATGCATTATGCACAGTGATATACAAAAATCTCCAGATGGCATGCAAATATGCCCCCTAGGGGCTATGAGCAGTATAGGTATGACATCATAGTCTGAGATTGGATGGTTATCAGAGGAAATGCCTTCACGTCATTGCCCTCAACCTTGACTTTCTGGGCTTTATACTTGGAGACGGTGCTTCTGCAGTCGAGTGTAAAAACTAGTGCATCTTGATAATTGTGCTGGTGTGAATGTCGTTATGCATGTGCGGGAATTTGGGAGCCCGCTCTGTGCCATGTGGGTGTTCTGGCGTACTGAGGGTGTTTTCTTTGACAGCTTTGGTTCAATTGGTGGGTGAAAGTTTCGGTCCTAGTCCCACGCAGAAGAAGGATAAAGTGTTCACAAAATGTTGAGGATATTGGGCTTTCACATACGATTTCAGAACTAACCTTAGGAGGTGAACTTCATTTGACCCTGTGAATGCACATAGCCATTGTTTCAGTACTTTTTGCTCAACCTGCTGTTCTCAAACGGCAATATTTACAATAAGATTGTTATTACCAAGTTTGGTGCCAACTTTTATGCCTTTCTGATTCTTCTATTATTTTTCTCTCTGTCTCTAGCTCTATATTTCCATCCATCCGTCCGTCCATCCATCCATCCATCCATCCATCCATCCATCCATCCATCCATCCATCCATCCATCCATCCATCCATCCATCGATCTTCCGAACCGGTTATCCTCACGAGGGTCGAGGAGGTGGTTAGCAGCCAATCACAGGGCACACATAGGCAAACAACGTGGTTGTGTTCAACCTGTGCTGTTTGTTCTTCTTTAGTAAGATTACCTGTCATCTGTGCAATTTGGGCTAAATTTCCACATCTTAATATTCAAAATATGAAATTGCATACTTTGGAAAAACATCAGAAATTGTACTGATTATTACATTACTGGTAAATCCCTAAGATTATGAGTAAAAATGTGAGAATATCATTATTCTAACATCATTATGAAACACCAGTCTTTCAAATTAAAAACAGATGTCAGGCCGTTAAGACTCAAGTATGTCTCGACTTCCAGTGACTCACTCAATTGTTTAACACCTCCTGCAGCTTCAGTTTGATTTTTATTCACTGATTTACTCATCAGTGGGAGCAAAAGTGATCTCATCGACTGTCTGACAATGCTCTGAAAAACAAGGTTTCAAATCATCGTTTTCTCCTGGTGTCATCATTCAAACGTGTTGAGTCAATCCAATGATCAACAGATTAGCACCTGTGAGAAATAATAGGCAATGCTATTTTACACCACTGAAAATAACAAAACACAATCATAAAATATTAATTTAATATTACTCAGGACACTTTACAGCCAACCTGATCATTCATTACACTAACATTGCAAAGGGGGATGATTCTAACTCTCCCAAATCTCCTCTGTTCTCCACAAGGAGACGTGGATATGATAAATCCATTTCAGAGTTGTATTCATATTTCATACATTTAGTGCCTGTATGATGGAAGTCATCATAGGGTTTTTGTACATTGAAAAAGTTGAAAATTCTAAATTGCAACCTTAATTAACTTAACTTAAATATCTTCAGTACCACTGTACGATATGCTTCTTTTCATTGTCTTCTCTAACCCCTTGTTATTATTATGGTTGGAATTCTTTGCTGATTGGCTATGAGAAACTACATCTTCGTTCTGTCTTGTAGTAGGGTGTGTGATCATTGTAAATAGTTGTGACCAAAAACTAGTTCCCAGTCCACTAAATAGCTACCTTCATGAAGTCAGACAGAAGGCATGACAAGATGAGGACTTGGATTTCTTGGAGGGGAAAAATAAACGTGGCAAATAGTAAAAAAAAAAAAAATGGGGGTGAAAAAGGAACAAAGCAAGCATACAAACACAGCAGACAGAATAGCTGAGTAATAAGTCAATTGCACTGTTGAAAATCAGCACAACGGGAGTTAGCAGTTCCAGGCAACACACAATGAATGGGCCAACAGGATCAATATTGACGTTGTCTGTGATATAAGAGTTGGCTTGCTAAGGGTCGGGTACCGGACCTTTTGTATGAGCCAGCATTTTGTGGTCACGGCTGCGAGAAACGTACTGTAACCTTGGCTCGCAGGCATAATGGAGGGTCTAAGCGGGCCCGAGAGCGGTCCCTCCCCTTTATGGGCCCTTATTACCGTAAGACAGCTCAGTCCTCCAGTGGCCCGATTCAATCGCAGATCATTACTTTGTCAAAACAGCTACCAGACCACGCTGGCACGTGTGCGAGCCAGCTCGTGTGGCGAGCAGCAACACGGAGAGCCGGTTGTTGAGTGCGGCAGTCATGGGAGATGAGACGAGGAGAGCAAGAAAAATCTAGCGCACCACTTTTGGACAAGTGACTGTTTATTGCTTCTTATTGCAACAAACAGTAATAATTAGATTTTGTCAGCTAATGGCTAGAGGTGCTATAACTAAATAATAAAACACTCCATGATGTTGCTTTGCTGAAACATCTCAAATGTTGTTTACCTAAATTGGTCAATTAATCCGAGGCAAACTCATAAAAAGAAAAGGATGTGGGTTGTCCCGGTGGTCTTTTCCAACTGGCTGCAAGTCAAAACTTTAAGGGATACCACACCGCTTCTGTTAGTCAGAAAAAGACCATCGCAGAAACATACAAAAGAGGAAGAAAAATGGACAAAGATGGAATGGAATGAAAGTACAGTAAAACACACAAAGATTTGAGATTGGACAAAAAAATGCACCTCTAAAGGGACGCTTTACTACGCCAACTAATGCTAAAAAACTAATGCTGGGAACACTGTTAGCTCACGCTAATCTGTGTTAACACAGCAGATCTGCTTACCTTTTGGTTTTGACATAATAGTGTTTTAGCCGCCCTGGAACAGCTGCCAGTCAATGGCTGTGCAGCTCCGTGTTTGATAACAGTGGGGTGGAAGGGCAGAACGGCTTGCTCACACATTTTCAGACACAGTCAGATTACTAAAGATCTAATCGGTTGTGAAACATCCAGCTTTTTGGATACAAACATTAATAAATCAATTTCCAATATTTCTGCTTTACGTAAAGGTACCGTAAGACTTCAGCTCCGTCGCAATACTTAATTCTAGGATATAATTTTCACTCATTACATTGAAAGTAGCTTGTTTTAATGAGTCACACTATACTGTACATTATTATGCGCTTTTTTTTTTCCTCCTCTCATCTTCACACTTGTGCGACAGTCACGACAGGTGACATCTTTGTCTTTGTGCTTGTTCACATTTGAATATGAACAATGGATTATTTATCTTTACACTTGCAAAAATGGAACAAATGTCAACATGTAACTTAAAAATAACCTGCACAATTACTCGTTACACACAGTTACAATTCTCATATTTATTATTCACTCTCAATGAGATTTGTGACAAATACAACTTTGGGGTAGAAAAGACACACACACACACACACGCGAACAGATGCAGACATATGCACACTTGTGAGTTTGGTATGCAGAAATAGAAATGGCATCCCAGCAGTTGCTCCTTCAGTATGTTTCAGCCAGTGAAAGGGCCTCCGACCCGCCCACACACACAGTTCCCAGTAGGTGAGCGGCCTCAGAGTCCGAACCACTCTGTGACCCCTCCTCTTCTTGGGTCAGGTTTCTGCCTTTGCTTCTCGTCCTCCATGAACTTCTCCTGCATCTCTTCCATAGAACCCTCTTCTGGCGCGCTGGTCTTTTCCGGGAAGATATCAGGGAAAGCGAATGTCTGACCCTGAGCCTGAAAGCCAAGTCAACACAACGAATGATTGAAGAAAACCGAAAAAGAACTAATCAAACACAATGAAGCTAAAAATGCAGATGCAAAAAGTGAGGACGGTGTTTTCTTCCGGTTTTACAAAAAACTCCTCTTCCCGAACTTTAAATTTCTCCAACTCACTCCTGGATGTAATCTCTCTCCATTTCTTTGGTCTTGATTTATTCAGAAGTAAAGGATGGTATCCATTATTTATTCCATACCAATCTGTGGTCATGGCTAATGCATCGCTGGCCCACCAGTCTGTCAGGCTGGTGTGGAGTACAGTACGCGCACACGCACACACGCGCACACGCGCACACACACACACACACACACACACACACACACACACACACACACACACACACACACACACACACACACACACACACACACACACACACACTCAGGTCAGTGGGTGCAACATCCAACACCGTCTATCCTTCTTATTCTCTCCAATGGACACCTGGCAGAGCCTTTCAACTGGAGCCAAATTCTTGCAGTCCTGAAATGACTCCACTGCATCTAGCGCCAGATCGTAAGCAGCGATCACTGTTTGGATCGTGCGAAAACCATTAATCATCATAAAGCCCCCCGCCTGCTCCAAGGTGATCTACAGTTGCAAACACACCAGCAACAGCTTCCCTTTGACAATCCACTTTCATGATTTCGGTCCAACATCACAAAGTAAACTTCTAGCAACTGCATATCAAATATTCAGTTTAAATATGTCGAGTATTTAGTTTGGGTTCAGTGAGTAGGCATAAAAGAATGGGCCGACTCTGATGTGAATGTTACATTGTCTGCTTCCAACCCCACGACCCCCACCCCCACCCCAAATACCGACAGAAACAAGCCTTTCATTACCACATAGTTTGGTTTGATTCCCAAGAGGCAGGCTAGAGTGGGCTTCCAAAACCTTTTAAGAGGGAGCTTTCACTGGTATTATTATTGGATATCTAGTCGGGCTGCTCAATTAATCAAGTTTTAATAAATACCCCAATTTTGTATCCAGACGATCTCAAAAGTCATATAATTGAGGACAAACGATTATTTGGTGTTTCCGTTCTGTGCATGCGCAACTCAACCGTGACACCCCCGCGTGTGTGATTCTCGCCATATTTAACAGGCAGTGTTGTACCTTAATGCGTTCAACGAACGAAAATTCCTGAGCTCGTTTAATTTTGGACGAACATGAACTGAGCGTAGCGCATTTTTGCTCCGTGGATGTTTTTGTAAACACGTTCATTTTGGGGCCAATGAATGGTTTTGAACGACAGTATACTTTCATTCAAGGATGAGAGGTTTTTATTTGAGAGGTTTTTATTTTTGGAACCATAAACTCAGTTCATAAAATTTCAATTATGAACTACTAGTACTACTTAGTATTGCCAACACCTACTCGATTCGATTTACCAGGCTACAAGCTGAACCAGTGACATAATATTAGGAATATTAATAATATAAACTGGATTCCCGGGATATAGAACTTTCAAATTCGGGTACGTTTTGTTCATATATTGTAGTTTTAGTTTTTTTTAATTATCCGCCACCGCCTTCATTTAAAAAAAGACACAACCATCTTATGTTGATCGATGAGTACTTTGACAATAAAAAAAAAACTATGTGAATGAACAAAATAATACAACAGATAATATTTAAGTAATTGCCAAGACATATTTCTGCAGCCAGTCAGTTAAGAAACTTGTTGCATTCTGAAAATATTCATTACATTATGACACGACTTAACCTGTGTCCCCCTCGGCCTCCAAGCGCTCCCAGCGGAAAACATTCCGCCCCGGATGGCAGTCTGCCTCTTGCCTTGTGCATTTGTCTGTGTGAAAGAAAAGTGTGAGTGTGCGTGTGTGTGTGTGTGTGTGTGTGTGTGTGTGTGTGTGTGTGTGCATGAGTGAGTGAGTGAGTGAGTGAGTGAGTGAGTGAGTGAGTGAGTGAGTGAGTGAGTGAGTGAGTGAGTGAGTGAGTGAGTGAGTGAGTGAGTGAGTGCGTGCGTGCGTGCGTGCGTGCGTGCGTAAGTGAGTGACTGAGTGACTGAGTGAGTGAGTAAAAGAAGATGTAAATTGTGTGACCTTTGGAGAAGATAGAAAGCGTTGAGATTTTGCTTCAATTCAACAAGAAGAAAAGCTTTTTCCTCACTCTGCCATCATCTTCACCATGCTCTCAATTAAATCAAGCCACTGTCATGGAATGCTGGTACGAGGCCCCTACGCCGAGCCATGTAACCATACCCCTCTTTAGCACACGAACAACCCATTAAAGCCACAGTTTGCCTCAATTGGAAAGAAGTTACTCAACTTCCAGTGTGTGTTTCTCGCTTTATGGTGGTCCTATTTAAAGCTGGTTATGTTGTGTCAGTGAGTTAGAGTCATAGAGCACACAGGCAAAATGCATGAGTAATGTTCAAAACAACTGGTGAATGCACATCAGGCAGAAGTGAAAAAGAGTGGTTCCTATCTCTAATTGGATCATCCAGATTTTAGACCAATTGTGATTGATTTTAACAGGTTACTTAGCGACTTGGATAGAAATTTGCTCACAGGATGAACTCTGGTGGAGAACTAAGGTGCAATGGTGATAAGAAACCCTACCAACTGATTGTGAATTACTTTCTTGCGCTAACTTTAACTGACTGCAGACCTTTTTAAGAGTTAATTTAGGAAAATAAATCAAATTAAGCTTCAAATCGGGCACGGAAACGCAGAGAAAGATGGGAAATGAAAAGAAATGGAAAGACACATACAAAGAACAGCTTTGTTCTATATGACCTTTGCTTCTCATTTCCCACAAAATGACCATGAAGAACAAAAATAAGTTTTGGAGTCAAATAGTTTGTGTGTATTCAAGTAAAATATTTGTTCCTTTATGCAAAAAAAGAGCAAGAGTGAAGAAAATGCTGTGTTCAGCAGCCTTGAAATGCATGTGAAATCAATACAAGGAAAATGTGAGCAGGGTGAGTCCTCTATTATTCATAGGTTTAGATTTAAGTATGAAATATGGAAGACATAGTTGTTCAGACTTGATGTATTAAAATGTCCTTGAGAAAAAGAGGAAGGTGCCCGTACATGTCTCTCTTCCATTTTTTGTTTGAATAGAACATTAACGGCACAGTCACCTGCTGTGAGTACACAAGGTTGATTCAACCTGCTGCTTTGAGAGAAAAATCTTTGAGTGGTAACACCAGTAGCAGCTAATCTACGATGAGCGAGATGGCACGACCATGACATTACCGACATCTTTCTTAATTAAACAAGAACGTTATCAAATGTCTTTTTTTAAATAACCCCTATCCCTCATCCTGGAAGAGGGACCCTCCCTTCTGTGGTCTCTTCTCAAGGTTTCTCATTTCCTCTAGTTGGAGTTTTGAGTTTTTTCTTGCCGTCCTGGGAGTTTAAAATCAGGGGATGTTTGAGAATATTTGTCATTTTCCACATGTCCCGAGTGTTGTTAGTCACCTAAATGTTGAACAGAGGCTGTGATGTACCGGAGTCAAATTCCTTGTTTGGCACGCTCAATCATGGCGAATAAAAACTCGAGTTTTGAATTGTTTTTGTTGAAATCTGTCAATTGCAAAACCACTCAAAATCAGGTGGTGACGCAGGCTCGTGCAATATAAGACAATCAAAGCAAATGCATCAAAAATAGAGTACTTTCATAGTCTAGGTCTGAGATCATCCATTCATTTGTGGTGTCTGAAAATTTCTAAGCACTTGTTGAGCTCTATCAGATGTGACTGAAGGGTTCTAGCTTCTTGGAACTCTGGAATAGAGGAACTCTCCCTGAGGTCAGAGAGTCTTAAAAATGCTACTAAGAGTGTGACACTGCGACTGACATTATATCAATTGTAGAAAAAAGACCCATGAGAAAATTGCATCCACAAGGCAGTTCAGTAAATAAATGCAACCAAATGTTGGTGGTCAGGCCTTTTACTATACGCATCTGTACACTGAAACAAGAAGTGTTGATGAACACAGTGAGAAATGTCCTGAGGCACCGCGTCTTGTGGCCATGGTGGCTGTGCGGTGGGATGAATCATACCGGAGTAGACATTTTGACAACTGATGGAGAGTGCGGGTGTGCGATGTGTTTACGTGCGTGAGTGAGAGCGACAGAAGCTATTCAAAATGTGGTTTGATCCAGTATTGACCACACGGTAGGAGACTGGCGTAAGAAGGAGACCACAGTGGTGAGGTTGTGGGGATTAGAGCTGGGGGCGACTCCAGTCTCAATGAGCGCATGTGTCTACTTTCGTGCGTGAATATGTGGGTCCGTGCCAATGTGTATGAAAGCGGTTCCGCTTGTGTTGACTGAGCGTGCATCATGCCCCTTTTTGGAGAAGTGATGATTGAAAATGAAATGTACACAGACATAGTTTCCTATTTTTGACTACTGGCCAACACTTTGAGAGAATAGTGCCACACAAAAAAGGACAGCCTAAGGAGGAGCTATCACATATTTGGAAGGTTTCTTTCTTGGGCCTTACCACAGGTAAAGAATGGTTTTTTTTATTTTAATTTGTTTTAATTTAGTTTTTAGTTCATTTAAGGTCACATTACACAAGAAATATGAAAGTGAGGCGAGTAAACCAAGATCAGATGGACTCTCGGGTATTTATTAAACAAAATCTTAGCAAGTGTCATTGTGCAAGGTTACACATTGTGCCAGGCAAGAAGCTGAGGGAATTAACATATCTCAAATCTTAACTCATTGTCATGATTGCACTAGATAAAAAAAAATAGACTTTACGCATGTTGTTGCATTTGGCTTTCCAATTGTGAAACGTTTCGTCTCTGACATCAACAGGCAACACAAAAGGCAACCTGTTCATAAGAGTCAACAGTTTCCCCTGGGTAGTTATTCCATATTATATTCCATTTAAGGCTTGTTCTCAGCTGAAAAAAAAAAAAAAAGTTCAGCAACTGACCGAATTTAGCTCAAATGTCCTCACAAGCACATATTGGTAATTTTGGCAGGATTTCTTAAATGGTTTTACTATGTGTGGATATACATTTGTCAAATAAATACTGAGTTAGTTACCGATAACCGAAAAGCCCTGAGAGGATTCAATCATCTTAATTTTGTAAACCACCACTTCTCTTGACAGCATGTATAATTCTAAATAATTATCATGAACATGAATTTGCAACTTCTGGAGAAATTGCGTGTGAAGGAGAAGACACTTCACACTATTGTTATTGCGATACTCGAACCCACGACGGTGAGGGTGGAAGTCCGATGCTCTACCTACTGAGCTAACCAGTGTCTTAATGAATGAATTTTAAATAAAGGAGAAATAAAATTGGAAAAAAAATAATGGTGTTAATGATGTTGAATAAATAAATGATTAAAAAGATGTGTTAAAATTAAAAGATAATGAATAAAATGAATAAATGAATGAATAAAAAATAACGGCCAATGTGAGATTCGAACCCACTCGGGAAAATGGCTTGAACTCGGGACTCGAACTCACGACGTTGAGGGTGGAAGTCTGATGCTGTACCTACTGAGCTAAACAGTGACTTACTGTTGATGCGGTGGAATGATGCTAAATGATGAGAAATAAAATGATTAAAAGAAATGGTAAATTAATGATGATGATGTTAAATAAAATAAATGATTAAAATGATGTGTTAAATTTAAATAAATAAATGAATGAATAAAAAATAACGGCCAATGTGAGATTCGAACCCACTCGGGAAAATGGCTCGTGTTGAATGTGCCATTAAGAATGAATGGGGGATTTTAAGGAACAAATTTGTTAATAAACGCAAAAACGGTAAATGTTATGAACAAAAAAAATGTTAGCAAAAATGCCGTGAATTTTTGGAACGTGTGAAAGTTGGAATGGGGTGAATCGGTTAAAGCATGTGGGAGTGGTTAGGTGTCAAAAAAGTGGGAGGAATAAGTTGTTTAATAAGAAGAAGAAAAAAATAATAATAAAGTAGAAAAACAATAGTATGAAGGCCTTTGCCTTCACACTAATTATAGTATATTATAATTAATATAGTATAACTGATTAAATCTAGTTATAATCATATTCAAATAGTAGTCACTGCTGATATTAAATTTGTTTTCCTGGTCCATATATACGTATAACACTTATTTATTGCTACATGTATCAATTGGTGCTACATGCCATTCAAATTCACAAGCGTGAAGCTGCCAATGTGGAGTGAAAATATTTTGACTGGCAAATACTGCACATTCGAACGTACTCGCAAGTACGTTCAAACGTACTTGTATGGTCAAACGTACTTGTAGCTCAATGCTATAAACGAAGCATCTTTGCCATCATGCCGCAGGGTGTTGACTTGTGCAAGAGTGAGTAAAAAAACATTTTAATTACAGAAAATACATGGCTGAGGAGTAGTTTGAGGCAGGAGAGAAGATGCAAAAGTTGGATGGATAAGGCCAAATGATTGTATAAAGCTTCAGCAGCCAGAACTCTGGGTGGCCCACACATTCACTTTTACTTTCTCAATGACATAGAGAAACACATCCACACTTAGAATCTCTCCACTGTTGCTCCTCTGTCCAGACCTCAGAGCTATGATCCAAAAACCGAGGAGTGAGGGACAGATGTGAAGATAAGGAAGTGGTGTTGTGTGCTCGCGTGTGTGGTAGGGGGTTAAGTTTGTCCACTGCACAAAATCTGATTCAAATTAACTCTGAAGAAAATATTTCCGGTAACCATCATAAGGAAATATGACCACAAAAAAGTAGAAGAGTGAGATGTGGACAGATGAGAAGTCCTGCACGCCTCAAACGTGATATGAAACCAACAGGACTGTCAACGATGCACGACTTTAAATTGAATTGTATTAATCCGCGTTTGTGTCAGTGTAAAAGTGCGTATGTTTGACTTTAATTTAATTCCACTTGAAACATAAAGAAGAAAGTGGACATTTGTGATAATAGTAAAACACTGACGTTGCATTTGTGACGCGCAAATGACGTGATATCACCTTTTGCAGACGTCTCACTACAATGGTGACATCGGGGAATCGTCTCATTACGATAGCAAATACATTTATTCTATATATATCGATCTACATTTTCAATTTCTATATTGTTCCTAGTTATTTTAGCAAGGGTAACAATTGTGTGATAATGGAACCTTTCTTCATATCACGGCAAACACCAACAAGCATCTCGATATTTGTGTTGCTTTACACCACCGTGTCGTAATCTTTGGCGTACTATTCGCCATGTCTGTGGTAATATTTGACCAAGAATGAGACCATTGCAAAATATCCAAGTTCATCCTTAAATAAAATAAAAACATGACTGAAATACAGTAGAACAGGTACTCTTATACTGTACATGTTCACTAAACAAGTCATTGTCCTTAGTAACCCCAGATCTTTTTTATGCATGCTTCTTGGTACAAAGATCAAGAATCTGACTGGCGTATTAACAAGGTGCAAGAAGGAGACAAACTGTACAGTGTGCCCAAGTGAGACATAAATATGCATGAGTGAATATTTCTGCCTGGTAACAAAATGTGTGTGTGTGTGTCTGTGTGTGTGTGTGTGTGTGTGTGTGTGTGTGTGTGTGTGTGTGTGTGTTTGTGCATGTGTGCATGTGTGCATGTGTGCATGTGTGCATGTGTGTGTCTGCATGTATGAATGGAAGCACGTGTGCATTTTCATGTCCGGGCATGTCTGCTCCAACTGGAGACATCGGACCTTGGCAACAGAGTTCTCAGGAAAAAGGTCATCACCATCTAAATACACACCCAACCACCCACAAAGATGCTGACATCCATCTGGTGTTGAAGTAGACACTTGTCTGATAACAACAACTAGGAGCAACACAAGCAAATATTCCCATGTTAGATGCGATGAACAACAAGCGGTGAATCAGACTGTCTTGAACCGCCCACTTTTATACCTCACACCTAAACGTTGTGAGCCCCCCATGACGCACACACACATTAACAGCTGTTCACTGTCATTATCCCTTCCATCTATGTCACCCCAACCCCCACAATATACCCCATTTCTTCCCCAACTAGTCATGTAAACAACAGCCCCACCCTCTCCATTTCAATCACCTCCGCCTCGCACCCCAAAACACACGTACACACACACAAAGACCCCTGCACATACATACATACATACATACACACACACACACACACACACACACACACACACACACACACACACACACACACACACACACACACACACACACACACACACACACACACACACACACACACACACACACACACACACACACACACACACACATACACACACGCACAACGTAAACATCCAGCCAATGCCCCTGCCCCCTTGACTCTCAGGAATGCATGGCCAGCTGGTGGAGAAAATAAAAAACGAAGACGCATAGCAAAACAGGAAATGCATCAGCAGGGGCCTATCAGAGGGCTTTATCAGACCAGTGGCAGCCCAACTGACAACCTGGGTGGCGCCGCAAGCTGATTGGCTGATCAAAGTGGCAGCTGGGTCAGGAGGTCAGGGGTAATCAAGAAAGGTTAGGTGGGTGCACATCAGTGCATGTTTCCATGGATATCTAATTCAGACAAAAATGGACAAAATATGGTAGCAAATAAGGAAGATGCCAGAAGATGATGCTGGATGAGAGACCAACTAAGGATCACTTGGAGAAAACAAAAGAAGGATGAAGAGATTTGATTGGATTAAGACACAAATAAAAACCCTGACAACAGAGTGACACTGCAATAACTGAACTATAAAGGAGCGAGGGGACAATGT
Organism: Syngnathus leptorhynchus; assembly: GCF_054491065.1. Lineage (NCBI taxonomy): Eukaryota > Metazoa > Chordata > Actinopteri > Syngnathiformes > Syngnathidae > Syngnathus > Syngnathus leptorhynchus. The sequence goes on from NC_141200.1 coordinate 10,485,493, forward strand.
AAATCTTTTGTCCTTTATCGTGGAAAGAATCAAGACTAATTCTGCTAGGATCGAACTGTTTGGACATTTTTTGGTTTGGATGGTAAAAATAAACCAAAAATGTTTGCCAAAATGAAAAGAACAAAAACAAATTGACAATCCTATTTGATTTGCTATATCAATTAATAACAGCAATGACACAACATACGTGTGCCAAATTCACAGTTAAATTTTAATTTAGTGTAAGAGTGATGCATTTCCATAATGATAAAAACATGACTGAGAAGACCAACAAATGCCAAATTTGCTGTTTTTTAGTTCAGGGAGTCCTCAACGTGAACACAATGTGTTTAGAGGGGGTCTTTGTAAGTCCAGACACATTACAGTCTGTACAATTAAATGTATTTTAATTTTCAAAAAATAATATTTATACAAAATAAAAAATAATCATTCATTCATTTATTTTCTGAGCTGCTTATCCTCACAAGGGTCAGGTAAAACACAAATCATAGACAGTATATACTGTTTACACATACTGTCATACATTAATACATTAAATAAAAAACTTTACTTGCAAGGAAATGTGTACATTTATCCAAGGTGTACTGTACATCTGAGCTGCTTATGGAGACAAGTGCAAAAATGAGCGTGGGAGGTCGTTCAAGTAAGCGAGAGAGATGGAGAAAGGGACAGAGCAAAATGAGAAGTTCATATGGAGCGGTGCTGCTCGGCAGGGTTGTGGCAGAAAGAGGAACTACAGTACCATATCAGATGATGTGGCACCAACGTTTAAGTAGGAACTTGCAAACGCAATCTGGCATTTTTTGATATTTATGGACATTAGTCAACCTTTGTTTCTATCTACAAACGTAAGTTGAGTACGACCTGTATTTTCTTTCAGTTCATGTGATTCAATTATTCTTAACACAGTTGAATGTCAGGTGTCCCCCAACTTCCAGTTATAATGTATTTCCTTTGTTTTAAAATGTTCTAACCACAAAGGAATTCTGAAAATAAATGAAAAATAATAAGGCTATTTCAACCCACCGATAATCAGGATCACCTTGGAAACCATTGAAATACAACCTAAAAATTTGAAACGAAAAGAAATCTAATGAAAAAATTCAACTAAAATATTTCAATTTTATACGCGATACGCATAATGATTTGCAACAAAGTGTACATGAACATTTAAAAAAAAAAAAAGAGAGAAAAAAAAAAGCATTTTGAAATTATTACTGAGTCAAACACAGAGGGCAACGACAAAGCGCCACAAGTAAAACATGTTAATTGATGTGATAAGCAAGGGTGAGGCAGGCCAGGGAAGGAAGCAGAGCGACAGCCAGGCAGACAGACAGGGCTGTGTAAGGAAGCCTGTGTTTGCGTGACTAGGTGAAAAGGAAGACGAGGGAGGGAATGAGAGGGGGGAGCCACAGCAATCCAAATAGTCGAAAATAATAAAATTCCTTACAGATAAGCAACATTTCCCCGTCGAGCTGGCTGCTCCACAGAGCCACAGCTTCACTCAGACCAGAGATCAACAACAGAAAGCATCGGGGCTGGACACCCACATCCTCTCCGTCTTCTCACCACCTTCCCAGGCAGTAGCCTTAAGATTATGTGTCCAAACCTTTCCATTGTCTACTCTTACTCATAAACAATTGAAGGGCACTGTATTATTCAGGGAATTGTTTACAAAGCGACCAAGAACTGTCGACATCCATGCAACGGTTAAGAAAAGCAAAGAGATCCACTCTTCTGAATGGAAAACCCCTCGTCTTGTTTTTGAAGGGGGCCAGTAAGGGGTTCAAAAGTATGTGTGTTCGTGTCATTTAGAGAATAAAATGAGCTACCTTTGTTCAAAGTCAAAGAACTTTCAGTTCAGAGGGAAGATTATATTGTCAATAATATTTTGGAGTTGGACAGTTATTGAATGGATGTTTCCAATTATTGGATGTTTCCAGTTGAAAAACATCAACACCAGTCACACGACTAAAATGTAGTTCAATTCAAAGTGGGGGGAAAAGGGCATCTTTGCTGTCTCCACCAAACCAAAAAAAAAAAAAAAAAAAAAAGGTGCTTTTGCTGCTCCCCAATACAATTATACTTTTCTTTTTTTTTGTTTTAATGGGGATACAATCCCCCACCAAGATGTTTGTGAAAGGTAATACATTTATTAGGCAGCAGACCATGAAATCAGCAATGATTGTTCTGTTCAGATTTGCCAATAAATCTGTCTCATCTCCCAACTCTACTCCACACACGAAACCCGAAGGATCTACTTTGAGGCTGCAAAAAGGCAATAAAGCGGAACGCACGGAAGAATGGCTTGGGAAGAACAAAGCAAAACGTTGCCATCTACTGTCAGTCAAATAGAGAGACATGAGCCACGTTCCCTCTTTAACAAGACACTTTCACTCACTTACTTTTCCTTCAAGAAATGATATATAAATGATAGAAAATATTTAAATTCCACAACTGCAGGTCCTTTTTTGTGGTCCTTGATTGTCAAGTAAGAATCTTCGTTTGAGTCGTCAAATATTCTGACAGGAGCTTTTTTTATGTTTCAATTTGGTAAAAAAAATATTCAATCAATTCAGTGGTTAAATTAAGAAAATGAAATACGATGATTATTATTTATTTTTTTTAATACTCAGTTGTGCTAAGTTTTTGGGAGAATCGTCAACACGTATGAGTGAGGCGGTTCGGTGATACACAAGCCAAAAAAGGCATTGAACCACTGACTTGCATGACGATGTGTCAATGTGGCTAAAAATCAGCTGCCCACTTGATGACAATGTAGGACCACATTGTGACAACACATTTGACCATCTGCGTGCCTACTCTCCCTTCTGCTGCGCAGTTTCTGAATCTTTACTCTGACTAACGCCACAAGGTGGACATGCAGTAATCTGTGCTGATTGTATGAGTGATAAAGGTAAAATTTACGAGGAAGATTCCAGCGAGCACAGAGAACTGGTCAGGCACACATCTCGGTTTATCTCTGCTTGCTTTCATTGGGTGCAAAACAACTGTCAAGCAAACATGAACCGGTGTGAATTTCTATGTCACATGGCTACAAGCTTCCCACAGGTGCCTGGATGTGCCATGCACCGCCCAACACAGAGAACACCAACTGTGGTTCCTCCCCTCTTGAACTCTTCTGAACACAACATGAGAAAAATGTATGAGACTTGTTTCCACACACAAATTTTATCACCAATTTTAGGAAGCATGTTGAAGGTATCAGCTAATCTTGGATATTTTGCTTAGGGGGAGGAAGCAAGAATGTTTGAAATGGTTAAAATGTTCAAGAAAGGGACCTACGCAACAAAACACAGTGCAACTTTGGGATTTTCTTATAACTAGTGCTTGAATTCCCAAAACTACTCTTCAGTAACATACCTCCACCTAACTTGCCTCACAACACATTCAGGTGGGTTATCATGGCCTTGACTGTGGGTTGTGCCTATGCAGACGAGACTTTTGATACCCATTGAACAGTATATGACCTCATCCTCTATGGGGAACCTGATCATTGGCATTTAGCTGTATCATTCAGAAATGCACAGACCCATTTAACGTCTCATTCATATATTCCCAGCGTCACTCTACCGGGGCTTTCAACATGCACCCTTCATCACTCAGCTAGCTCACTTAAGTGCTGCAGCTAGCAAGCAGGAAAGTGTACTTGCTTACTGTTGCAACTCCAAAAGAGTAAGAGAGAGACATTGTTCGTGCAGCTCAGTAGAATCGGGGCTTTAAAGTTCGTCCAGTGAAGTGGGTGGCTTTTGAAAAAAAAAGAAAAAAGAAAAAAAGAACCAGACCAAAATTGTTATCTGCATTCACCCCTGATTATCATGAAGACTTTGCCAGGGTAGGAAATTGGAAAACATTTTAAAAATGAAATATAAATTCAATTTTGACAGAGCATTTCTTTTATGAAAAAAACTCTATATGAATAGTACGATTCTTTTTTTTGTGGTGATTTGAGAAATGTCTGGCCAGCAGCAAGAATGTATGACCACATTCTTGTTGGATTATATTGTGTAGGATTATATCGTCTACATCCAAAATCCAAAGGGGTCCTTTATCATGGTACTTTAATTTATCTTGTATTTATTTGATTAAAATGCTGCACATTCTTATGTTTGAGGTTGAATTTATGTAACCCAAATATGGCAGAATATCCTCTTGAAGTCATCTCATGAATCAACACCTAGTACGTACGAGGGATTTGAAAAATAAACGCAATCCTGACAATGACTCACATCTTGATTATAAAACATGATATCTTCAAAAGAGCCCTAAAAAAACAAACAAACAAAAAAGCTATTGGTCACAAGTGCAACGTTGGATTTTCCCCGAGTAAGGCTCTTGCAGCATCAAATTGATGAAGTGCAGCCAGACCTAAAAACAATCTGATAAAGATTGCTCCTTGCTCAAGTGCTGTTTTTGCCCATCCCAGCACTAGCACCTCCACCCTACAACACGCAAACAGCCTCTGATAATTTTGCCCTGTCTCTGGACCTCCACAATTTGGCATGACTCCATCATGACCTTATGCAACTCCAATAGCCACTGCACGCATGTGCACACGCACACACACAGAGGGGGTCTTTACTCAATAGTTGGGTCGCCCCCTTAGACGGAGGAAAATATCCGTCACGGAACCCCGCTAACAGGAGGCCTCCTTTCAACCACAAACCAAAAGTAAGGAATGAGAGAGAGAGAGAGAGAGAGAGAGAGAGAGAGAGAGAGAGAGAGAGAGAGAGAGAGAGAGAATGCATTACAGCTGCAATACTAGCTGATAGAGCGAAGGATGAGGTTAGAATGGGGGGCCTCGGTGTGAGCATCGACCTACAGAACACTCTCCCACACATGTGGAGTCAATTAGGAACAAACTTGTTTTGTACCAACCGCTGCAAAAGTTGCGTGTGTGTGTGGGGGGGGGGGGGGGGGGGGGGGGGAGAGAGAGAGAGAGCGAGAGTGTTAGCTAGCATGATTTTATGAAAACAGGCCAAAGAAATAGGCTCTATATATCTTTGATATCAAGCAACCTTAAGAACAAAAGAGGCTGCAATTTGACATTTATGGATGCTGTTCACCATCAAGTGAGCATGATTGCAATTATAAAGTAATTGAGGCTTGGAAGGCAAACACTTATCCTCTAGGCAACAGGGGTCGGCAACCCGCGGCTCCTGAGCCGCATGTGGCTCTTTGATCCTTCTGCTGTGGCTTTTTGTGAATTTGGAAAAGAAATTAGCGGTTAAATCGTTTGCTTGTTTTTCAAATGTCCTTCTTGATGTGACAATATTGGTGATTTTACAACATTAATACCAAACATTTGTAGTTATTTATCCATCCGTCCATTATTCGTACCACTTGTCCCCGTCATCGGGTAGTAGGCGGGGCACACCCTGAAGTGGTTGCCAGCCAATCGCAAGGCACACAGAGATGAACAACCATCCGCACTCGCACTTTGCGGATTTTGAGTGCTCAATCGGCCTACCAAGGATGTTTTTGGAAGGAAACCAGGGGTGCGTTCAGCGCACAGTGGTTCACTCTGACTGCTGGAAAAATCTATGCGTTGCTCAAATTTGCCATTCTGAAAACCTGTGTCCACCAGAAATGGAGTGCCGGTTAGCAGTCCTTCAGATGACCGATTACTGGCCACGGTCGATTTTGCAAGTGCTATAACATTGTTACTCGTTCTAATTGTTGTACATCAATGCTGGAAATCTTCAACAATCAGAGGAAAAAAGTTCAGTTCAGTTCATTGACAACACAGGGCAAGGCGACCTGGCTAGGTGCCTGGTTGTGGAAAAGAGTGTTGCACATCTGGAATTTAGTGATGAACTTTGTTGGGCTGTGAACAATCTTTAGGTGGAATCCTTAAGGGCGTGATACGTGTATTTCTAAACGATTGCTGGCCAACTGTGCCCTTAGATTAAAAATTTAACAAATGCCAGCTAATCCAGCCGCTGCACTGACTGCATTTCAATGCCAACAAATGCCATTGGTATGGACACAGATTTCCCCCCCCCGGCCCCCCACACATTTCATTTTCAAAAAAGTGAGTGAGTGAGTGAGTGAGTGAGTGAGTGAGTGAGTGAGTGAGTGAGTGAGTGAGTGAGTGAGTGAGTGAGTGAGTTCATTGTAATTAACTGGAAGGATTAGTAACTTTGTTAATTACTACTGGATGGCGATGCACATTTAAGTTTGCCTCTGACTGGTCAAAGTCACATACTAAAAGCCTAAATTTCCATAAGAAAATTATTGCATGTCTTTGCAATATGCATAATGCATGGGTGAATATCACAATATCGATATTCTTTCGAGATATTGTGCAGCCCTAACAAACAAGGTATATACAGTGCAAAAGGGAATTCAGTGTTGAAAGGACTCCACCACCCACCGTGAACAAGACAGGAGTCAACGAGCTCCAAACAACACACAAACTGGGAAGAAGCAGACTATTTGCTGCTCTTATTTGTCTATTTATTTATTTGTTTATTTATTTGGGTTATTTGCTTATTACTTATTCATTGCTCTTGTCTGTTCGTTTTTACTCTTTGTGCTATTTGATTGTAAGTGTTGTGTACTGTGTCTAGTCACCGTGGGACGGTGGGAAACGTAATTTCGATCTCTTTGTGTGTCTTAACATGTGAAGAAATTGACAGTAAAGCGGACTTTGACTTTGATGTACAGTATGCGGGTTATTCTTACCAGCTGAACATACGCCACTTTATAGTCAGGCTGCTTCACCCTCTGATTAAGGTGATTCCTCTTCTTGTTGGAACCTGACAAATAAAGAACAGTCAATATTGCTTCAATGTGTAATCATCACAGAATTTAAATATGAATTGTGAGACTCTTACATTACATGACTCTCACATTACATGATATTAAAAAAAGAGAACTAAGAATTAAGTCCCCATGAAAATTTTGATATTTACTAACAAATACCTGATAACTAATGCAAAGTCCATATCCCACAGAGGGGCAAACGTGTTTGGAAAAGGCATCAAGTGTTGTTCTTGTCAGGGTTCGTTCAAGGTTGCAAACATTCGTCAAAGGTTCTCCATATGTTTGGATGACATGCTAACTATAGAATACTGTAGTGAATGTTTTGTTTATAGATGGGACAAAACTGATTGACAAATAAAATGCAATGTAATTTTGATAACATTTCTTGTGCAGACCTCAAAAGTGAAATAGTCATCCTTGGTCTCTAGTAGAATGCAAATCTTGTATCAGCCAATCTCAACTTTACAGGCATGCTTCTAGGCAAACTCTGAGAAATTTAAACTTCCTTGTCTGAGAAATTTCAACTTCCTTGGAACAACGGAACACATGGCGACAACCAGTAACAAGATACAGCCAAAGTGGACCACTGTGTGTATCAACCAATCAAAATAAATAAAAAAACAAAACATGTAGTGATTGATATTGTGAATGGTAAATTCAGCTACTATGCGCAAAAGTTAGTCCAACAAATGTTGACACTCCATACAGCCATTATGATCAAGTTATTTTCCAGTTTCACAAGTCGATGTGTTGATTCATTTTCTGGTCAAACAAAGGTCTGCATAGTTTGCGTCTAGGTGGAAAAACAAGAGACTCATCTTGTCGACTAGGGAATGCCGGTTACCACTTGCCCAGCTGGAGACGATAATGACATCATGTTCTTGTCAGATCTCACCAAGTGAAGGGAGGACAGGGGACTTGGGGAGTGAAAGTGATGCGTGTGTGTGGCAAGGCGGGGAGCAGAGTTGTCAGATGAGCAGTTTTGCATCATATACATAAATCAAATGCCATTTCTTTCATAAATTAGCACAGGACGTAGAAGAGAAAAGAAGTTTAAGAGTAACTCATCTACTTATATGTATGACAGGCCAATGGCCAGATCATCAAAATGCTTAAATCTTTTTGACAACTTGCTGTTGGTCAGGTCAAAAGGCGGTCGATGTCCATGAAGTTGCCATGGGTACAGTTACTGTATATATATTATAATGTGAAAAAACCCAAACCTTCCACTGTGGTCATTTGAGTGTGTGTTTGTCTGGTACATGTAGCTAATAGTAATCACGAGAATGGCGACCCACTGCTCAGGGAAAGCCGTAAGCAAAGTTGTAAAACCCTAATACCCACCCTCCCCAAGCCAAGTGGAGGTCCCTGTGTGAGTGGAAGAGAGAGGTAAGATGTGTGTGTGGCTCTATGCGTGTTTGCGGTCACGTTGCTGAGAAAATCCACAGGGAAATATGACTACCTCTGTTAAGACACTGACCCCTGCCTCCATAAACAATAAAATAACTACCAAGCGGATCCCAAAACACACAAGCGTGTTGGAAAAACATTTCAGCTTCAGGTAATCCTTTCCGAACGTATACTAAAACACAGGCAACGCTTTCATAGAACACTAGCAAACGCAACCACTCCCACTTTCTCCCACTTAGAGATTGTGGTTTGGCAGCCAGATATCACATTACAAATCCCAGACCAGTAGGGTATCCATGGAAACCCCTTCCAAAATACCCCTGCTACCCATGGAGGGAAGAAAGGGTCGTTTGCGCCCCTCACTCTTTTTTTGCTTCTTCCTGTCTTTATGCTGCCAATGGAGTGGAACTCTCAACATAGACAGGGATACCTTCTCTGACGCACTACAGGATCACAGAGGCCCCCGAAAGACCCCTTTCTTCTCCAGCCGCCTCTGCCAGTAACTCCTGTTTCCACCTTGGGGCTCTCCTTTTGCCAAGCTTTAATGACACCACCCTAATAATAAACAGTGTTGATGAGTCTTTCACAATGGAGGAGAACAAGGATAATATTCCCCGTTTCTATAGTTACAAGTTGGATCGACACATTTTTCAATAGTAGCAGAACTATACAATTATATTGTTGTTCATTTTTTACTTACACATTCAGATGTTGTTCTGTCTTTTGTCGTACCATACCAAATTCAGACGATGGAATTTTCAAAAAGATGTCACATGGCTCATTACACGGGTTTCTAGCATCCAGCAAATGTATTATTATTATTATTATTATTATTAATAGGCAACAGGCAACAGCCAACTGGATCACAATGTGGAGGTTGTGGGTTTGAATACCAGCTCTGGCCCTCCTGTGTGGCGTTTGCTTGTTCTCCCTGTGCGCTCATGGGTTTTCTCCAGGTACTCCGGTTTCCTCCCACATTCCAAAATTATGCATGGTAGGCTAATTGATTTCTAATGCTACACTTGTGTGCACTGGTAGAGAACCACTGCCCTATAGCCCATTAAGCGGCAAACAATTGCGAGTTTTTTAAGGCAGCGAATGTTGCGTTCACATCTGAGTTTGTCAGGGTTTGTTCAAGGTCGCAAATGTTCGCAAACATTTTGGGGATTTTTCTTTTTTTAATTACAAGGAAATTTTCAACATGTTTGTGTTCAAAATATGTTAAAAATTCCCTTGGGAGACACAAATACAGATGGACGTCTGCCAAACATCTGGCGACAGTTTGGTAAACATTTGCGAACTTGAATGGACTGACGAGAACGCAACATTTGCTGCCTTCGAAGACACAGGAGATTGTTCGCTGCTCAGTGGGGTAGGGGATTGTGTAATCTACAAAACTGTAGCACAAACATAAAATGTATGATGATTGTTTACTGTGACTTGTACTCAATATTAAAGGACACTTTACATTCTCCCAATCAACTTGAATGTACAAATATACTGCAGAGTACAGACATACAAACACAATGTAAGCCTCATAGAAATGTGTATGATGTTAATCCATCTGTGTTCAATTCAAATACAGAATATGTCTTAAAAGGCTGGCAAAGTATATCATAGTAAAAATCAATCCATGGGGTTAAAGGGATTGCCTGGAAGGACTCAGAGACAGTATTGTGGCAAGGCACAGAACTGGGCAAGTTTACAAATAATTTTCCGCTGTACTTACTCATGTTCCTAAGAATACAGTGGCCTCTATAATTATTAAATGACAGAACGTTGGAGCAACCAAGACGATTCCTAGAAGTGGCCGCCCGGCCAAACGGAGCAATCGAGGTAGAAGAGCCTTTGTAAGTAGGGTGAGCAAAAAACTCTACCTGAGCCCGAGAAATGATCAGAAAAGATGGTCATAAGTGCCAAAAGGACAAACACACAATCTTGGAAAGGTTAGTCAGTCCCTCCCAGAACATTGCTTAGATTTGACAGGGTTCAAGATTAACAGTGGCCCAGACTCTGGCCTGGGACGAATATCTAAATCAAAGCAGCTAGAAATGGCCCAAAAGCAGTACATCATCAGTTTTAGACTGAAATACTTTAATTACAGGAACACCCCAGCACAAATGCTATGATAAGGCAGTAAGTATACTGGTGCCTCAGACGAACACCCAAGGTTCTTGGTCACATCAATCACCAAGGCCCTTCACTCATGCCTTTGACTGGGTTGTCAGATCTACGAAGAATTCTGGTTGTTTACAGAGCTACATTGGCAGTGGAGGAGCGTCAGCACGCATATGACTAACAATCGGAGCGTAGGAATAAAATTAGCGTTTATCCATTAGGATTTTGTCCAAGTGACTTTACATCTTACTCTGTGGGAAAGGACATAATGAAATATAGGGCACAACATGGACAGGATATTAGCGCTCTATCAATCAATTTTTCAACTTTGGTGATTGCAGTGATGGCAATGCCCCAGAAGATTGTATCAGCAGGAATGTTGCTGCACACTTATGTCCGTTTGTTTCACTATCATGGCACTTAATTGTCTTGATAGACAATGTATCTATCTGTGGCCGTCCACAGATCGGTACAATTCTCTCTGAGTCTCATGATATAGCTGTGCTTGCGACGCAAAGGCAGCTAATACATTTACGATGAAAGGAATAGAAGAAGATTTTTAAAAAGTGAAATGACACTCACCAAATTGTATCCTGGTGCGGACTTCTCCCACTGGAACACTGTATACCTTCTCCAGGTAGTTTTTGACATCATACTTTGTCATTCTGCCCACACGTCAGCCCAGCAGAGGGGAGAAAAACCCACAGGCAGGTTCCGGAAAGGAGAAGAAAACACAAGTTATATTTTTAGTTGTGTTTAATGGTTTATATTGTTTCTATCCAGAAATAATTGTGGCTAAGTCACATTTCCTTAATATCTAGTACTGAAGAGAAGGTGCTTCATCAAACATTCTACAATTCAGATTTGATCCCTTTGTGGTATAAAAAGCCAGAAGAATAGAAATGTGAGTGTCAGTCTTCACCCAATTAGCTCTCTGCGTGTATTGATCGAGCGTAGTGAAATCCTATACAGGAAGCAGACCTGGCCCCAGTCAATCTGCTGGACCATTGAAGCTCCCGCTAGCCCACTGGGCAGCATTTGAAACGTACTGCTTTGACCAGAGGAAGAAAGGCTTTTAACTGCTAATCAATTTAGCGAATTTGATTAGCTTGGTAGAGAGCACTTCCCAAATGCGTCTGACAAAGTGCTTTATACTGACGCTGTGGTCTAACATAAGTACATCGGATATGGTGTCTTCTATCACATTACACGCTTCTTTGATTGAGTGGGATAATGCGTATGCCTGAATTTCTCAAGGATACAACACAATGTTGGAAAAATATTAGGTGAGGCAAAGAAAAAAAATTGATTCTGTGAACACAAGGACTCCTTTAAACTCAGGATGAGGTCATGTGTGTTTCTTGCTGGACAAGGAATGGCCTTTTTCGCTATAATGGCATATTGTACATTCTGGCAAAGCTGACTAATTTTTATGAAAAGCTGGTTACACTACTCCATATTTGTGCATAACTAAGACAAAGTAGGATTTGTGGGTCGAGAATTGTAATCTCATATTGCACGTGCAGTGTGTTAGCAAAGCCCCAGGACTGGTGCGACAAAAACACTGATGTCAAACTAAAACTATTGAGTTTCCGCCTTCAAATGTTCTGAACTTTTATCCACAAGCTATTCTTTGATTCTTAAGTTGAGTACATCTTCTGTGAGAGGTCGTCAAGGAATAAGCAGAGTGAGTGATGACGACAGACCAGTCATGGATCTTTGGGTAGGACCAGGGGGACCAAATGTAAGAACTACGGTTGAAGCACCCTGACTGGATTTTGGGGTATCATGTCGACAGAGAGATTCTGTGGCATCCGCTTCTTTCTTTCAGTTCATTAGGTGAGAGTTGGAGCAACTCATTGCTGCTTCAACCTAACATGTCTGCTCACGATGTTATGCGCATCCAACAGTTCCTAGCTGAGAAACACATTCCAGTGGAGCAACCTTCCTACTGACCCAACCTGGCTCCGTGTGGTTTGTTTTTTTTCCCCAAAATTGAGAGTGATCAAGGGAACCCGTTTTGAAGAGGTGGAGGAAAACAATGCTCGTGGCCCATGCCAATGGAGCCGAGGAGGACTCCAGAATTCTTCCAGGAGTGAAGTTGTGGCTCAAAAAGAGCGTGGAGACTTCAGGGGGGGAAACTTACATTTTGTGCTTTGGATTCAAAATCTGTTTTGTGACACCAGTCCTAGAACGTATCTGACCTACATCTTAACTATAAAACAGCCATGCACAAACATGCACACACATCCACACAGACACTAACACACAAACACACACACATATATATATATATACACACACACCCTATTCATATCACATTTGAGAAATCACACCGTGCATGCTAAATGAATGTACTTTTATATACTCCTCCCAGAATGCGCAAATCAAACTGCCCACTTCACCCAGTAAATAGATCATGTTTCACTAGGTGCGTGTTTTATACTGTGGGGGGAAAAAAACGCTGAAATCTAATATCAAAAGGTCCACGAATAGACAGCTCATTGATTAAATACATAGTAAAACTAGATAGACATAATGTATTCTATTGACAGTGTTTGGAGCATTATAGTAGATTATTTTTGTTTGCTCCATTATTCTGCCAAACATACAGATTAACCTGCATTCATATGACAGACAATCCCAGATGAAATTTATCCACTGCTTGACCTTTCAAGATTCTGGGTGTTTCTAAAAGGTGGCCTTACTCACACGGAGCCAAGAAGATTAAGAGTATCAGTTTCAAGTAGTTTAGAGCGGTCTAATTACACCTGTCCTTTGAAAGCGCAAGGTAGGTGAAAGGGCATAGCCCAAAAATGACAAAACAAGACAGAGGCATATATGGTGGCATTTGATGACAAGAGCAGTTAATACAGCAATAGCCTGCAAGACCAAATTGAGCAAAGGTGGGCAATTACTTTTCCAAATGGGCCAGATGAGAAACTGGAACGGTTAAGGACCATGCCAATTTGCTAATCTTTACCGAATTCCATATTAATAGTTGTGCTGACATGCTGGTTAACACGTCCGCCTTACAGTTTAGAGGTGGTAAACTCAAATACACACATGTGGGTGAAATCCAACGACTGTATTTTCCGGACTATAAGGCGCACCGGACCATAAGGCGCACATTCGATGAATGGCCCACTTTAAAACGTTGTCCTTATATAAGGCGCACCGGACTACAAGGCGCACCATTAATGCATCATGTCAGATTTTTAATCCAAATCAAATCATTCTCCATTTTATCTTTTTTATGTCAACTTCAGACGCAACAAATTACTTTATAATCACAAAATAATGATCCATAGTCTTTTTGATTCATGATTCATAGTCTTCAGCGGGCCACTTGTGATTGATTTCATGACACAATGCTTCGGGCCAGTTTAAATTTAGTAATTTGGTCCATATATAAGGCGCACCGGACTGACTATAAGGCGCACTGTCGGCTTTTGAGAAAAGTTTGGGTTTTTAGGTGCGCCTTATAGTCCGGAAAATACGGTACTGTAAATCATCACAAACAGTGATTCACGTCACAGGAGATTAGTGTTAAGAATGAAACAGGAGAGTTGTTTCCTGCACAAATGAAAGACCAAATAAAGCCGCCACGCATTGTCATTTTGACCTCTTGTCATGTTCGGGTGGAGATAAAAACACTCGTTAACTTAGCACTCCCATTTACCAGACAATATGTATCCAGAAATTGCTCAACACTAAGTATCAAGATGATAATAGCAGACTGTCTAGTGAGACAGTCACTGAGAAACCTGAGACTTGACAACTGAAAGGACAGCTGAGAAATTGAGAATATAAGAGCAGCGTGTGAAGGATTACAGTACGTTTATTGTTTAGGGTTTGCTCTGACAAAATAACAAAAATAGATCAAAGAGGGGACGGTGGAAGTCACAATAGAGCGATGGTCTGTATCTTGGCAAATTTGAAGCAAGCCAAACTGCCAGAATTTACTCTGTATATAACACAGTATATACGTAATTTCTAAGGGCTTTAAAATACTTGGCACTAAATCAGCCAACACAATGCAAAGACAACTAGTATACCTGCGCTGTGGCCAATTTGCAGGCACCGGGAGTTGCAATGAATTGATCAATGCAAATTGTTCCATTAATTTCAGTGAGGAAAGATGGGAATTATTAAATTGTTTCTCCATTATTGTGACAATGTATGTACTATAATTTAAGTAAATCTCTTTCCGCAGATATTGTTGAATTTATTTCATGAATAAGCCAAGTCTGAAAACATTGTACGGTGTGCATGTCGAGTCAGTGGTCATTTGTTCGTTAATTCATTAATTAACCTGCTCAGTTGATCCCATGGCATGCATAAAGGTTAATTACATGCAAAGGGTTTCCATCTTTACTCATGCATTCGTAAAGTGGAACATGCAAACATAGAGCGATCACAACCGGGATACCAGAATGGTTTGATCTAATAGGTACCGTACTGTATAGGTGCCAGACAATGGTGGCTACTGTGAGGAGGGCTCAGTTTTCTCCAGTCAGATTACAGTGAGAAACCACAGCGTGGTCTGGTTTCATAGTTATTTGTCAGCATAGTTGCATGAAATGTGATTGAGAAGTAGACTGAACAGTCTGTTCAGCATTGTTGTCCTGTGTTGTTTGTATGTCTTTACTCATGCCAGGTGAGAGAAATAAGTTGGGAATAAGGGCTAGTGGGAGGAAACGTAGAAATTTGATAATGAGAGCAAAGGGAAAATACTGACAGCACAAAGGTAAAAGAACAATCCAATGACAAAGAAATACGTCTCTTTGGTAGGACAGCCCAGGTGTCTGGCAGAGAAAGTACCCACATCAGAGTTATGGTGTCCCTTGTGGGGCCATTAATGAGTTAAATAGAAATGAATGGGTGGATATTATCACGTACACACAACAGAAAAGTTCAACAATTTACTAATTTATTTTGAAATTGGGATATCACAAAAATTTTTAAAATATATCACTGTTATTAAAAAGAAAGACTATTTAGAGTTTAATATCTTAACAAGAAACATTGAGTTGACACACATTATTTTGCTTTTACGGGCCACATAATATGATGTGGCGGACCAGATCTGGCCCCCGAGCCTTAAGTTTGCCATATTGCGATATAGATAGAGATATCTTAATAATGGTGCCAATAATTATGGAGAGTGCTGTAGGGAGGAGAGCGTAGCGAGAGTAGTTCAGACATTTCTTTTTTCTCAAGCAGGCCCTTTGGGGAAACATCCTTATAAGTTAAAGTTTGCTGTGAACGTGTGAAAGCGGCTTTTGAAACAAAGGCCACATTGTGTTAAATGCCTGAGAACGCCAACATTACCACTTCTCATTAACAGCTGTTCCGCATTACAACTTATCAGCACAAACATTGCCTACGCTAAATAGGCCTATAGCAACAGCTTTTATTACCATAATAATGTATGAATAAGTTGGAGTTGATATTTGATGTGTGGATCTGTCCATCTACGGAGCCATAGACTTGTTTATTCATTCAGGGATGCTGGCCAACTTCCTGTTGCATAGATTTTGAAAGTTTTTCAAGAAGCCAGTTCCATCATCAAACTTTGAACTCGCAATTTCTTGTAATGCCAATAAACAGGGGAAGGTTAAAATTGTATTTTAAGCAGTCTCACAAAGATAGCATTACATTAAGCACTGTATTAAAATACAAAACACAAACACACGCATGATGCGCTTTGTTCGACTTTAAATCCATATTTTCGGTCAAATTATGGTCAAATTTGAAAATTGTACACCAGTGGCGTTTGACTTCAGAGTTCACTGTAGCAGCATCCATGTATGTTTATGCAGGCACTGCATGTTTACACACAAAGCTGACTCCCATACAGTGACAAGTGGTCACGTCAGTCGTAAGGTTATGCTTCCATCTGATTTAAAGTGAGCCAAGTAGTGTATTGTGTATTTTACCTTTTATCTTCCTATGATAGCATTTTGCTAAGCATCTCTAGAAATCTTAGTTATTTACAATATGAGAATACACAAACACATTTGTACCACCAGGTGTATACACACACACACACACACACACACAAAATTATATAAGCATTCTTGGAAATCGGCAGACAAGAGACAAGAGTCACATTGGTAGGAGCCTGAGCACCTGGATGAACAGATTACAGTCAAAAACCCACCAGAGACCCACCGTCTTAATCTTTTATTTTTCTCCCCAGCGCAGGCTTTGGGCCTCTCAGTTCTGCTAACCTCAGAGACCTCGGCTCACAGAGGCAACCGGAATCTATTCGACAGCAACAATTTTGTGTTGACGTTCATGACATAGTGATACTGTAATAAGTTGGTTTGCAAAATCTACCGCACTCGCAAGATGTAGAATTGATGATTAAATCCATAAACATGTGGAAAAACACAAGAGGACGGAATATCTTGATGGCTTAATGACGTAGATTGAACAAATTGGATAAACATCAGGAAGCTTTTGTAGTGAAAAATAGCCCTGTGTAGCACCACACAGTAAACTAAAACTCATGTTCATTAGTGTAATCAAGGGCTCCTAAAATAAGATTTAAAAATGAAGTTGGTAACCATTATTATAAGGGGATTCATTGAAATATTTTAGCATTACATCTATGTTGCACATTTAGGATCATAACATACACAACTAGAATTTGCAATTTCTGGAGAAATTGCGTGTGAAGGCGAAGACACTTCACACTATTATGGGACTCGAACTCACGACGTTGAGGGTGGAAGTCTGATGCTCTACCTACTGAGCTAAACAATGACTTACTATTGATGCGGTGGAATGATGCTAAATGATGAGAAATAAAATGATTAAATGAAAAGTAAAAATGGTAAATTAATGATGATGATGTTGAATAAAATAAATGATTAAAATGATGTATTAAAATTAAATAAATAAATGAATGAATAAAAAATAATGGTCAATGTGAGATTCGAACCCACTCGGGAAAATGGCTCGAACTCGGGACTCGAACTCACGACATTGAGGGTGGAATGATGCTAAATGATGAGAAATAAAACGATTAAAAGATAAAAATGGTAAATTAATTATGATGATGTTGTTGAATAAAATAAATGATTAAAATGATGTGTTAAAATTAAATAAATAAATGAATGAATAAAAAAAACAACGGCCAATGTGAGATTCGAACCCACTCGGGAAAATGGCTCGTGTTGAATGTGCCATTAAGAATGAATGGGGGATTTTAAGGAACATATTTGTTAATTACGCAAAAACGGTAAATGTTATGAACAAAAAAAATGGTAGCAAACATGCCGTGAATTTTTGGAACGTGTGGAAGTTGGAATGGGGTGAATCGGTTAAAGCATGTGGGAGTAGTTAGGAATAAGTTGTTTAATAATAATAATAATAAGAAGAAAAAAATAATAATAATAAAGTACAAAAACAATAGTGTGAAGGCGAAGGCCTTCACACTAATAAATGGCAAGTACAATGAGTATTTGAAAGGCAGAGTTGTTTTTTGAAAATGAACCATTCATCTGTGAAATAAATTGGTCAACGTCTGTATGGGCTATTCCAAAGGACGTTTTAGGCAGTAACTTTTTTGTTCTCTTTACACTGTTGATGTTAACATTGGCACCTAAAGGTGACGAAAGCGTGACATCTGGCATACAGTTGTCCAGTCAAATAAATACCTTTGACTTAATCTTCCACTATACTGCCTGTGACAGCGATTCATAAGTCATCATTGCAACACAGCTCGCGCAATAAAGAGGATAAAAAGGTGCTGAAAGCATTCTGGACAGCGAAGTCACGCTTATGATTTCTGTTATTAAGGTTGTCCCCCCACCTTGTGGCCATGATGCAAAGTGCAGATGATCTTAAACCATTTCATTACATAGCGGTTCGTACTTACACTAAAGACATCCTAAAACAATATTGTACATTTCTATAGGCTGGTTGTTGGCTGGTTAATGAAAAGCATAGTCATGAACATACAATGTATGTTGTGAAGTAGTCCAAGTAAAACTGAACTGAAAAATAATCAATCCATTCATCTTTTAATTGCGTGCGTGCGTGCGTGCGTGCGTGCGTGCGTGCGTGCGTGCGTGCGTGATGGCAAAGTTTGCAGCTGACTGATCAAATTCTGATAAAAGCATACAATTCCAAAGTAAACTTATTGGATGTCTTTGCCATATGCATATTTTTTCATATTATGCAGCCCAAATACATATCAATATGTAGCCTGGCCTAATGCCAATTGGATCTCTGCAAGAAGTGCGCTGCGCTGTGTGACTTACTCCATTGGGATGCGGAACTGGACTGTGTCAGGAGGCTGCTCTTTTCCAGGTCTCACCAGCTTCAAGAACCAGTTCGGTCTGAAGAGTCTCAGCTGGGGGTTACCCAACTGGTAGAAAGGATATCTGCAAAGAGAACAATGTATCATATCATTCTTATATCGGTCTTGGGAACGTGGGGTGCTATTTCGATTATTTCTTCGTTAGACGTTAAACGGGGCATCTAGCCCTGGATTTATTTATTACGCATGCGGGAGTGTTTACAAAGATTGTGGGAGATTCATTTTCTAACCCAATTTACAGCAGATGGGTGCATCTCCAATGTGTTGTGTGTCAATGTGACCTACAGCACAGCCGCTGCTGCTTGTTTTTAGCATACCAGGCTACCACAAGTGACAGTCGTGTTGCAAAACGCTGTTACTGTTCAGTCTTCAGCATGCATTCACTGCTTTGAGTTAAACAAAGATAAACAAAACACGACATGAGCACGGTGGCTGGGTCAAGTCGGAAGGGAATCGTGCATGTCATCAGCTTTAGTGGAGACCATGGACTAAATGGGTGGTATGACTGTGATCGCGCTTATTCTAACTGAAATAGCAGAATGCAATAACTTACAGGAGTCGCGTTACTGGCATCCTTGGTGTAGTTTGTTGCGTTACATAGGTTTGACTAGTTGTTCGGTAGGCTTTCCAAGGTTGGATCTGCTCCGTACATGTGAGTGAACTTCCGGGGACAAACGCACTACGCATGCGCAGAAATCACCGGAGCGTTGATTGTTATTTTGGTCACTTTTATGTAGTGATGTGATGCAGCCTGTTCTGACAAATTTCAAGCTGGATTGTTTTGTGAAAGTCCCATGTTTGTTGTACGTTTGCAGTGTAATATTGTATTTTTAATTAACTTGTTGAAACCTTGCCACTGGCACATAGATTTCATTACTTTATCACTCAGTGAGTACATGTACGCCTCAAGAAACACCAGCAGAGGGAGCCATTGTCCCACTTCTTTAAGAGAAGCCCGTTGAGTGAAACGGACACACGCTGCTATCTGGGTTGACATCCTAATCGTCTCTGTTAGTTTAGCTGCAAGTTTCTGACTGTAATGCTAAATATCAGTAAGGCTTATTTATAAAGTACTGGACCAGTTTTTACAAAGATTACAAAGAGGATCTTTTGTGTGTGACCACAGATCAAAATCCAAGTCAGTTTTAATTTCTGTCTATACCAGTGCAATATAAAAAGCATTAACTTGTTGATAAGGTCTGTGCAGTTGGATAATTTATGAATATATCTGTGTTCTTGTTATTCCAACTGACCTGCAGCGTTTCGCAGTGCCCCACAAAGCCGCCCTAGACAGGGAACCTCTCATACATAATTAACCTTTCATGAACATTTTTAGAGAAAAGCAGACAAAACCTATGCAAACATGGGAAGATCCATCTAATTTTAAATGTAACTCATTATTACTTATTAATTCACATATTTACACATCCATGCATTCATCTCCTGAACAGCTTTATAGATATTTTAACCATCCTATTTGAAGTAGCAAAAGTCCGATGTCAAAATAAACATTTCTAGTCTCGGTTGTCAACCAATGCCTGAATAGAACTTGTGTATTTGTCTCTGTAAATCCTGTCATTGCAACCATGAGTGATAAAATATAACAGTAAAAAACAACAACTGGATTCAATTGAGCTAAAGTATCACAGGCACTTCAAAGTTAAAGCTCACTTTTTGTTGTGCACACAGCAAAACTACGTAATCTGTTGCAACTGTTTGAGAGCAACTTTAGAATTAGCCTCCATTTTAAATGCTTTGCTGAGAGGTCCATATTGCAAGTGTCATAATGTGTTTAATGGCCTGATAAAGGGCAGGGTATGTAACACTAAAACACATGCACATGAGGACTCTCACTCTGCACACACTGTGTGGTAGGCATTTGATAAAGTAATCATCATTCCGCTTGTAAGCATTCAATTTAATAGGAGAAGCACAGCAATGTTCATCAGGGAAGTAGAAATATTAATACTTTACCGATATCGCTGATGTGTGTGTGTGTGTGTGTGTGTGTGTGTGTGTGTGTGTGTGTGTGTGTGTGTGTGTGTGTGTGTGTGTGTGTGTGTGTGTGTGTGTGTGTGTACACACAGGGCATGTGATGCGTCAGTGCAGTAGTGTTGGAGTAGTAGTGCCTGTAGTTTGCGCATGCTGTATGCTGCTTCTGCTTGCCACTTTTCTGCTTTCAGCTACCGCCACCGGCTAGCCCTCTGTTTCCGGGGGTGAAAAGAGGAGCCGAGTGCGTAAGCCTCCTCCGCCGGTACATAGCCTCTCCATTGCCAAGACTTGCACACGCCTCCTCGTGGCCACACACGGTAACTGGCACCTTGCGGTCCCAGGCTAAGTTGTGCAGGATCTCGGAGCAGCAGTGGGCCCCAGAGATGTGGCATGTAGGCCCACCGGTGTGTGGACACGCCCTACTGCCCATCAGCCACTGCCCCTGCTGTGGGTAAACAGCCCCAGCTTTGGGTAAATAGTGAAGACCTCAACGGCGGACCAGGCGGAGGATGATGGCTGACCTAAGGGGAGGCGTCACAACGGCTGGGAAGGCGGATGAAGGCTACAGCAGAAAAGGGTCACCAGTCGTCTTGGTCTCCTTGCCACTGGATTCTGACCCCAATCTGTCAAGGACAGTGTGGTGACTGTCTGTGCACCAGTCTCCCCACGTTAAACAAAGTCACGCACAGGCGTCTTTTTCAGGGAATCCATTTTACATCCCAGATTACCCTGAGAAGAAGACTGTCATACTCGTCTCGAGTGACCGCCGATGATGATGGTGTGTGTGTGTGTGTGTGTGTGTGTGCGTGTGTGTGCGTGTGTGTGCGTGTGAGAGCGAGAGAGAGAGAGTGAGAGAGAGAGAGAGAGAGAGAGAGAGAGAGAGAGAGAGAGAGCACTGCAATGGAGGTTTAGGTCCGGGGCATTGGAAAGCAGCTGTTTATGTGACTGGACAGAGAAGGAGAAAGTGGCCAGATGGAAACAGACTGGTCCACAACAGTGTCGACCCACCAAGAGTGTGCGCTTGGAAATTTCCCATCTTAAAGGCAACTGGGGACATAATGTTGGTATTGAATATCCAGTAGAGAAAATAAAGGGAAGTTGTAAAATAAAGTTACTGACATGTAGACGGAGAGGTTGCAGTGCATAGTGAGCCCTCCTGTTAGAGCGATTCCCTTGAAGTTACTTTGCTTTTAAATAGAACATCTTTGGCTACATTCACCCTGCAGGCGAAAGTGATAATATTTTGATTTTATATGCTTCGCTAGAGGCTCGGCTCAAATTTGTTTACTTGTGACGTATCATTCGTGTGCAACGCTGGACAGGTAGGCGAAAGGTGTGTAAAAGGGGGGAGCCACAAATCTTGAGGGGGCATTGTGCTCCAGCACCTTTTACCATAGGGGAGATGAAGCAGAGGCAAGAAACATGACACGAGAACCAACTTGATATATTTTATATTTGAGGGGGGCAAGCAAGACATTAAGAAGTTGAGCAGAGGAGAGAGGCATGAGATAATAACAATATCTGAAATATATTTTCGTGGATTTAGTTTGAGGGGGCACAACATTTATTTGAGGGGTCGGGCCCTTTTTGGCCCTGCCTAGTTTAATTCAGCATTAGTTTTAAATAACTACAAATACAGAGTCATCAAAACAACAACAGCCGAGGGCATTGTAAGTATTTATTTCAAAAGAAGACTTGGAATTTGTTTCTTTATGTCACGTCATTCTGCAGCGCAGGTGGTCTAAAATGATTCTGATGTCGCAGGCAGACAAACCGGCGCTCCGCGGACATGCATGGTGAACATAATTTATTTCACTTACAGCAGCATGGGCTAATCTTTCTGAAATTTAATCAATTGGAATCAACATCATCTTGAAAAAATAAAAAAAATATTTTAAAAACACCTCGTCACGTGTGTGTGCGTGCGTGTGTGTGCGTGTGTGTGTGTGTGTGTGTGTGTGTGTGTGTGTGTGTGTGTGTGTGTGTGTGTGTGTGTGTGTGTGTGTATGTGTGTGTATGTGTGTGAGCTTGGTGGTTTGTGCTCTGCGCCCCAATTTTTTTTTGTGTCCACAATGTTGGCCTCCCATTGCGCCAGATCTGCGCCCGTACTGACTCAGTTTGACCAGTGGAAAAAATGTATTTTAATGGCATGGTACCTTTAAAATGTCCCAATTTTGGCTAAAATGTGTTTAATAGGAGAATGTTTTGATTTAATATATACACGCTAGCACATTCCATCACCTTCAAGAATGTTGCAAACAAAATGTGTTACCAACATAATGTTGGTATTGTGATTTGCACAAACACAGTAACACAAACATCATAACAAACCATCATTTTTCCCTTGCCCCTCAACTATCAACACTGATTAAGCGGTAAACGAGATGGCTGTTGCAGGACCGATTCCTTTTTTTTTTCATGTCCCATGTTCACACTCTAAGGGAGTGGATGCATGCCACTCAACAGTCCTCTGCCTATTTATAGCGGCAAGGGATGAAAATGGTGGGGAGGGGGGAAGCTGGATGGTGTGTATATTCAGACGCCCCCCCCCCCCCTCCCCTGGATGTTCCATTGAAATCATAAGCCTGACCTCTAACCCAGGAGCCTGACCACTGTACTACCCACGTTGAACAAGAGCAAGCACGCATGCTTGAATGCATTATCCCGTACTCCTGCCCCTGACAAAGTTATGTGATGGATTAGGAGCCATACATACGCCTGACATACATAAACAGAGACAAGAGCAACTGATCTTCAAGGTATGTCAGCAAGCACCTCTTAGGACATCTGGTGTGCCAGCGTAGAAGACCTTCACCCACAAACATAACATTGCGAAAGCCCTGTTGTTCTTTTTATTATTGTCATTGACATTATAATTATTAATTACATGTTTAGTGACAAATAGAAAGAAAATCTCAGTGAGTGAGAGTGTGAGTTGTGTCATTTTGTTTGCACAATGCTGACAAAGCACTTGAGTTTTGTAAGCTTGTGTACTGCACAGGCACTAAACGTGCAGTGATTTAAGGCACCCATATACTATCGAGCTGCATGTGTCAAAGTGTGGTTCAGTGGCACCATGTTGACACTGTGACTCCGGACACAATGGACGTTGACAGTCCGAATGCCAACGATTGCCACCTTGGACCAATCACACCGCCACCGCCTGCTTTAAGGAACAAATAAACAACATTGTTGCTGACAAGTGTCCATCCAACAAACACAAAATCAGAGTCATGCAACAAATCTCGTGTCTATGATCAACATTGATTGATCATAAACACAAACTTGTTTCAATTCTATTTTTTCATTTACAAGATGTTCATCTTTGAATTGCTTTGGAAATGGTAAATGGGATTTTTGTGGCCCAAATAACACGATCATATCAAACTTAAACTATTTGCTCATACAGACGGACGGATGGACGGACGGACGGATGGACGGACGGATGGACGGACGGATGGACGGACGGATGGACGGAGGGAGATAGATAGATAGATAGATAGATAGATAGATAGATAGATAGATAGATAGATAGATAGATAGATAGATAGATAGATAGATAGATAGATAGATAGATAGATAGATAGATAGATAGATAGATAGATAGATAGATAGATAGATAGATAGATAGATAGATAGATAGATAGATAGATAGATAGATAGATAGATAGATAGATAGATAGATAGATAGATAGATAGATAGATAGATAGATAGATAGATAGATAGATAGATAGATAGATAGATAGATAGATAGATAGATAGATAGATAGATAGATAGATAGATAGATAGATAGATACTTTGCATGTATTTCTTTTGTACATAAAATGTGCTTACTTATTACTTGACTATGCCACCAATGTGAACTATTTCAGCACAGATTTAGTTTTGTCGGGCTAACTTCCTTCTCTGCTCTCCAAGAAAATACAAAATGCCACAAGATCAAATGTGGCGAAGGTATGGAAAGTGTCCAGAGGTGTCAATTCCCGCTTGACGCACCCGAACGCGCCCCTGTCTAGATGCACTGCTTGCACTGCAGAGCCTTTACGCACGCAGAGCGCACAGATAGTGCAGGGCTACGCATGGGGGGTCTCTCCCTTTCCGAGTCGACCTTGGCCGCTGCATCCACTGGAAGCTCCACTTCTTTGGCAAACCCTCCCGATCCCCCCACCGAATCCCTCTCTCCAGCTTTCATGTGAAGAACGAGCGCGGCGTTACGTCAGACCGTGGGGGGCAAACGAGAGCGCGTCTTTGGGCTATTCGTGGGCACTGCTGCCAAACTCAGCTTGGGGCAGCTCACCACTTTACTGCGGCCAATGCACATTGAAAAGTCCAGATTTTTTTTTTTTTTTTTAAACAGCGGCGCTATGTGGTAAGTCAAACATCCATTCCTGTTGTTTTGCTACCCACACCGATTTCTTCACATGGCATGTCTCTATTGCTGGTCCAATTGACAAAGTGCCACACGGTGTAGGGCGTGTGCAGATAAACTAAACGACAAAAAAAATATATATACACTTACACCGTGATGGCATGATGAAGCAGCAACAGAGTCGTTTGGCACACAGAGCTTCCTACAGTATTTCTTGGTGTTTGATTTTTTGCTGATCTCAAAAACAACATGCCTCACGCTCGAAATAGGAACCCTAGCCCCATTCCGGAGGTAACATGGGACACGGGCTTGAAGGAGATGAACGAGACGTGGAAAGGAGCGATAGCGTGTCTCGGGGTGGCCGTCTTCTTTGTAATGACGATTGGGATCATTTACTGGCAAGTGGTGGACCAGCCCAACAAGAACTGGATCCTTAAGGGGACTTTGAGCGGACTGATCTGGGAGAGAAGAACCCACTCGTTGGTCATCCAGACGCTTACCGAGGACAAGACCTACGTGGAGATAGACGTCGAGAACGTGGGGAATCCCGACCTGGAGGTCCCCTTTGTGAGGAACTTGTGCTGGCTCAACAAGACCGAGTTCTGCTACACGTGGGACGCAGTAGCTGAGATCAAAATCTCCCTGGATGTGAACGAGGACACCGGGACCGAGTGCTACAGCATGACCTGGACTCCGGTGCAGTGCCATGTGCAGCTCAAGGTAAGTAAGCTTCCTTTCACTCTAATTTGTGCTCATTTGGAGGAAGATTATTTTTATGCATCCTATTTAACGTGCATGCATGCGTGAAAAGAAAATATGTTTTTCATTGAAACAAATCACACATTTTAAATATCAAAATAATACAGTCTACCTGCACATATGGGAATTGCAGAGTAACTCTAAAAATGAAACAATTTTGGGAAAAAACTGTTAAGTTAATTTGAACAAATAACCACTAATCAATAAAAAAAAAGTTGAACTATATTGCAATATAATAGTTCATAAACGACTATTGAACTATTGTTATGGTAAGCAAAATTCTAGAAAGCACTCTGGTCTGATGTGGTGCAGTCGCACAACACAGTAAATTCTACATGAAGTATTATTTAATCTTTGTAAAAGCAGTTTTTTGTCTTCTGTTTTAAATGCACACACATTATTACATATTAGAATACTTTAAAACATGATGTCTTGTCAACCACAATCTATTCTTATTATTTTCCAAGTCCTTTATACGTATATGGAGTTAAAAAAAACTTCAAGCATGCTGTATCAAAACATGTTTTTGACAAGAAGGGCACATACTGGACTTTCCCCTGGCTTAATTCTCAAACACATTTCACTATTGGGATGCTTGGCGAGGTTAATCTGTCCCCACCATAACTCTCTGTCATGTGGCGTGACTGCACGGGCTCAGAAAATCATTCCGAACACACAATTTCCAAAATCCTGCCCGGTGCCACTCAGCTGACCACTTGGCGGCACTCCTAAAAGTCTTGAATAGGGCTCAGACTTAACTGTGTGTTTGTCTCAGGAGGACAAAAACAAGCATTACAAAGAAAAAAAGGATTCGTTTTGATTATTATTCATTTTACAAAATACAGCTTTGGTTGCATGACATGACTCGGTACAGTCAGTTGTATTACATTACAATAAAGAAGTTTGCAGATATTGTAATAGATACATAGATGTATGTATGTACAATGTACAACGTATTGTGTTTTATATGTTTATATGTACAAGAGAGGAGAGAGAAAGAGAGAGCGAGAGAGATACATAAGGCGGCATCTACATATACAGTCGTATGCAAAGGTTTGGGCATCCCTGATCATTTTCAAGATTTTCCTTTATAAATCATTGGTTGGTCGGATCAGCAATTTCAGTTCAATATATCATGTATCAAACAGTGATATCTGAGAAGTGAAGAAGTTTGTCTGATTTACAGAAAGTGTGCAATCATTACCTAAACAAAAGTAGGCAGGTGTATAAATTCATTTTATTCAATTCAATATTATTTAATTCATTTGATCAGGGGTGCCCAAACGTTTGCATACGACTAAATATGCAGATAAATATGTATAATCAATATAAATCCATCTTTATATACTACAAGAATATTTTTAACTTTATGAAGAAGACATGAATTTTGAAGAAATGTGACTTCTGCATTTATTCCATGACGTAAATGAATTTGCATATCCTACTGACATTTACTGTTGGTGTCTTTTTTTAATTCTCAACTTAAACACAAAAATATTTGTTTGTGTCTTCAACCCACAAGATCCTTGAGCATCATTTTTTGTTGTTGTATTTTCATAACTGACAACATTTTTGGCCTCTCAGGACTGCTTCTCCATGACGAACGTATCCTGGTATGGCGGCGCCAGTGTGACGGGTCAGACGTGGCCTATTAATGATCAAAATGCCACCGTGCAGCCCTTTGTTGTCAGCGATCTCAAGGAGAATCCCTCAGGTTTCGGCTCAGCTCTGGAGCGATACTTCCTCGGCTCATCAGGTAAGAGCTCGTATTGGAAGTCATTTCAGTCAATCAACATGTTGCGGGCGCACTTGGATTCAAACCTTTACAGTGATGCAGCGTTTTGTACATCATGGTGCTGTTTAGAAATGTGACCCCACCTCAGGGGCCACAAAGACTGTGGTGTCAATCCCAGGGTATGAGGGAATCCCCCTGAGGATTTTACGTTTACTCCACCACCGCCCCCACCCCAACCCTTCATTATTAACTTGGTTGTTTGTGTGCAAGTGTAGAAAATTCTTGGGAGTAGCTCCCGGAAAAAGCACCCCCAAAATATAACCCACTGGATAGGGAGGTGGCTCATAAATAGATTGAAATACAATACTGTCTTTGGCATGTTGGTTTAATAATTTAGAGATTAAGAGAAGCAAAGAGAAGCAAGCAAGGGTCTCCATCTTAGATCAATTCTTAGAGAAATGAGGGGAATTGCTTTTTGTTTATTAAACGAATAGGTTGGATGGGAGCCCTTTTATTTTAGAGGTGTTACATTTCACAATGGGCTACTGCTGAACATGAATGGATTAATGTGACAGATGAAGAACGTGTCGTGCATGTGAGACTTGTAGTTGTGGTCAAAAAAAAAATGGATGTAAAGTGTCACACTCAAACTGTTTCCATTCCCAGTATTTGATTAAATGCAATTTACACTGGTGAAGTTGGGTGTTGAAGGCTCAGAGGGGTTGAACGACTGAAGATTTTTGGACTTTTTTCTGTAGCCAACTGTAGCCTAATGTGATAAAAATCAAGTCAAAGTTGTTCAATGGATGGCGCCTCTTTTCAGCACTGTGTACCGGTCCACTAACTTTTTGTTGCCAATTTCATGTAAAGCCATATTATGACAAACAAATTCAAATGATTGATTCTATAACTCACCATTACGCCTAATGTAGTTGCTTTACAAAGTAATTAATGGTATTGTTTCAACAGGCCGGTCTGATATTGTGTTCCATACCATCAGATCTTCAAAGATGGGAGACATTGCAGCCATGTTAAAAAAAAAAAAAAAGCACTTCATTGTTTCTATTTCCGTTGTATTTGGTCATTCATACATTCTCAGTAAATTCTTTGATGCACAGTAGGAAAATTGACAAGTCGAATAATTAGTAAACCCGTCGGAAAAAACAATAGAGACACGAACATTTTTCTGGCTTCACGTATTTACACTCTGAAAGTGAAGTATACATGAATGCATGCATGCACATACACTTTTGGGGTCTTATGTAATATGGTGGCGCACTGCACAAGGGGTCACATGCCTTACCTCCCCTCTCCAACTTTAAAGAGGGCGACCCTGTAAGCCTTTGTTTCTCAGTTTAGCTTTGCAGAGGGTATAAAAACACCAGACAACATCCCATTAACAGTTGTTTGAATGTCACCAAGTAACTACTCACAGATCTAGGAAAGCAACGGGACCAATATGTTCATAAGAACTATTGAAATTGTTTTTAGAAATGCTCTGCACAAAATAATCTGGAGTTCTTAATCTTTACCAAAGTCACCGTAACGATGAATGTATAATATGATAGGCATATATGGAAATATCAATATGAAATATTTTAAATTGTCCAACGGGAGACGCAAACAAATGCAATGAGCAATAATTTTGCCCAATCATGACTCATTTAAATGTGTGAGTATTCTGTCGAGTGTTCTCTGAAGCAACCTGAGACTTTGAACTCAGATTTCAAAACCATTTTTTTTTTTATTTGGAAGTTATGGCAATAATCAACCACAGGGTCAAAGTGCAAGAAAACCTAAGTGCCAAATGTAATTAATGTTAAATTAAAATGAAATTTTGTATAAATCAAGCAAAGACTCAATTTTAACTGTAACGACAAAGGCATAATATTGGGAAGCTTATTCCAATCGCGTGCCGCATAACATGGAAATGCTGCTTAGCCAAGTTTATTTTGAACACTGGGCTCCACTATTTGACCTCTAATGGGCCCCAGCTCATCCATCAAGCGAAACTAAAATATTGATGGAACATTCATAACAGCCTTTCTACCATATAGTCAGTAATATTACATCCTCTGCCTCTTTGCCTCATTACCTGCCCATTAAAAATGCACCCATTAAGTGTCCATCCATTCCCTACACTTATGCTCAGTGCTCTACTCAGTTTTACAGACCCTGCAGCCTATTCGAGCTGACTTGATAATAATAACAATGATAATGATAATAATAATGATAATAATAATAATAATAATAATAATAATAATAATAATAAACTCTTACGTATGTGCAGGGCTAATTTGTGATTTGTCTCCATAATTTGATAGAAAAAAACTGATGGTGGTTGTTTGTTTTGTTTTGTATGTTTGATAGAAAGGGCCACGTTCTGGTAATAAAACAGTAAAAGCTCCCACCTGTCTTAATCATTTAACTGGCAAAAGTGATCGTGACATCTGGGCACAAATCCTCAAGTTAAAATGTTAAGTGAGAAACCCAAACATGGACTCAGTTTTGAGTTTGATATCATCCGTTGATCATGTGAGAAGTTGTGTTGCTGTGAGGCTTGTCTCTACTGGCAAGACTGTCACTGGGAAAGATATTTTCAATGCAATGCAGTGCAGGAAGACCAAAGTGTGCCTGACAACCTAAAAGTGACTTGAGGATCAGTTAACTATAGCAAGGCAGACTAAGTAAAAAATAAGTGAGCAACAGACAAAAATAAAGACAGCAAAGCAAATGAAGGGGCACAATTCTGTAAAGTGATG
This sequence comes from Syngnathus leptorhynchus, assembly GCF_054491065.1. NCBI lineage: Eukaryota > Metazoa > Chordata > Actinopteri > Syngnathiformes > Syngnathidae > Syngnathus > Syngnathus leptorhynchus. The sequence continues at coordinate 10,515,764 of NC_141200.1, forward strand.
GCGAGGTGGATGGGCGAAGTAGAGACACGAGAAAAATGCTATGCAGTAGACTACGAGTGTGACATTTGATAGAGTCACCAACTGTACAACTTATAGATCCACCTGTCTTTATCCATTCAAAAATAAGCATGCCATGAGGCGGCAGAAGTGCCACAAAGTTCTACAGGATTAAGTCGACACTTCACAAAGGTTTGTCCTGATGCGGCACTTTGAATTGATTTGTAAGGATGTGTTGTAGCCAGTAGCGTGCAAAGGTATGTTGATGCCCGTTGTCATTGACAGTGGTGGTGTCAAGTGACAAATAAAGTCCCTTTGCAATTGGACCAGTTCTACACACAAACTACCCAGTTCTGCCCGGTGTGGTCACTGTTCTTATTCGAGGTCGCACGGTTACAATGTAAACTGAAATGTTATGACCTCTGGAATATTCCACTTTTGACATTTCATTGTATTGTTTTCTTGTCTCGCTACTAAACCCAAGGACATACTTTATAAAGACTAATATAATGCCGTTTGACAAGGAGGCTAACTAACTAAGCAAATGCTTCGTGTCATTCAGAAGGTCACTGAGCAGCTGCCCACTGAAGAGATGCTAAACACTTGAAGAATGACTCATTTAGCCAGCCAGTGCTTCATTGCTAGCTGTCATCTATATATGCGAGGGCTGCTGTAAGACAATTTTCCATGATCCCACCGAAATCTTTCCATCATGGGCAATAAGCAAAACAAATGAAGAAATACATTTTGATTCATGTATAAACATATATGCAATACTGGGCTCTGAATTTTGCTTCTTTTCTAAAATAATTTCTGGCATCTATTCCAAAATCCAGTTAAAGAAGCAAAATATTACATTAACATCATGATAAATCCTCAGCTGAGATCAAACCCAAGGAAAAACTATTACTGGGAAGGTTTTCATATCACTGAAGACATTTACTTTATGCAACTTGAGTGATCACACTTTAGGAAACCAAAATCTCTCACATTTTGAACGCTAAAACAGATGAATGATCGGAACAGAGCCGAGTGTAAGGTCATTAAGTTTGTCACTTCTTCTTCCATAAGTGGGTTTGGAAACGTAAGACTTGGAAAATTATCCAAGTTATGTGGCCATCAATTTGTTGAGGTTGGGCAAAGAGGCGAAGTTTCCATTGTAAGGGAATCCATGCTGAGCACACACGTGTGCTTTCATATTTCAAAGTGCATTTTATAATCCCAGTCGGGTTTGTTAGCAGGCACAGGTGTTGCGCATTATACACTATGCTATGCATTGAGCTGTGGCAAGGTAAAGCGTCATAGGCCATCTGGTCCAAAGCAGTCAGGCGGCAGTGCTGTTGTAGGGTCTACACGCCACTTTGAATTTGTGTTGACCCCTCGCAAGCTGCATGGGGTCGAGCATGGAAGAAGAACACATCCTTTTATGATTCTAAAACCCTTAAGGAAATGAGCGCCCCATGAAATAGAATGTTGGTCACTCTTAATTGTGTGTGAAAAGATGATTTGGGTGGTTGGATGTTTTTCCAGATTTGAGGAATTTGACACTATTTTTTTTTAAAAATTTTTTTTGCAGATTTGAAGGCATGCAAACAGTCAGTCAGCCGTGTGATTTTCTTTGGAAGGATGGTGGAAAATATTCAAGGGAAGCTTGGCGTGTTTAAGGAATTGTTCTAAAAATAGCCCCCGCCCCATTTGCTTCCCCTCCAACTCTTGGGGCACACCACCTTGGCTGCAACCCAAGGATCCAAACCTGCTTCCCTTTCTTGAAATAACCATCAGCGTCCCACTCTTGGCTGTGATCGAGGGATCCTGTTCATTCAGGGCTGTAATATAAATGTCTGGTTGTAGTTCTTTTTGATTGACGACTTAATAGGTGCTCACCATACTATTCTTTGAGGTAGTAACGTTGTATTGGAGTCTTGTGGTCAAAATAGGAAGAAATCATACAGCCTCTATTGATTAGCTTGTCAAGTTTCCGTGAGGCCCCACAATGTCATTTCCCATAAAAATTAAATATGACTCAAGAAGCCGTGCTTGCAAACACTTTCCACCTCGCGTGCAATCGGGTAAAAAACACTGGTGCAGCGTGCCGTCGCTGCACATCGTTGCACAAGGCTACTGGGTGTCTGGTGTACGTTGGTCGCCTCTTTTTCCACTGCCTGCATTCCGCCTCCATCCTTCCATAAAGCTGTAACATTTTCTCCACTGTCCTACTTTTCACTCAGCTACAACCTGGGCGAACCGTTCCGGCTTTGCCTCAAGAAACCTTTTGAATGAAAAAAAAAATAAAATTCTCCCCAGCAGTCTGCATAAAGGTGGATGTGAGAAGGAGTTAGAGGGTGACCTGATACCCTGCGTGGGAAGGGAAAGAAGCTTCAGTGATACGGTTATCTCTTTGACATTATCCCTTGCAAACATATGAGAGGTGCCCAACTGAGGTCGAAGCTCCTCACTCGACTTTTGCATGCCTTGTGATCTGTGAAACCATGAATCCGATTAGAAACTGTGTGTTCCCTGCTTCTGGTTCCTGCCTGCCTGAGAACAGTGCACCTATTGAAACTAAAGAGGGCAGCCAAGCTCTCAGCCTGAGTTCTCAGACGGTCTGCCGACGCCGGAAAACACTCTTACATCTTAATCTGTTTAACAACTCAACTCCAAATCCCGCTTTGGCTACTTGTGGCAAGATTATGGAAATCACAGATTAGGTAACTGCTTGAATCTGTTTTAGAACAGAGAGAAGCACAACACACGGCAGTGTGGAAGGTAAGAAAAAAAGAGCCTATGGTGATAAAAAGCCACTAGTCAGTCAACTGTTGGGAAGCGGCAAGGGTAGAGGGGGTAACTGGAGACCAAAGAGACATTCCTTGCAGGGCACGTACATCTGCAGACACAATTCTTTTTTTATCTCATTTAATTTGTATTTGACACACTGCTGCACTCAGTGTACAAGAACACATGCTGGAATTTACAGTATGCCATTGTTTTATTCCTGTTTCATTCAGAAGGCACTTTTCAAGACATTTGTGGACATCACAGATCTTGAGGAATCCATTTTAATTTATTATACAATGTATTTTGCTCGATCCACGAGGACTGGTCTCCCTATTGTGTATGGTGGAAATGTAGGCATGGATGATGAACCAAGGGATAGTGTCCAGGGGGGATTTCTTCCCAAATTTGGATCCAGATACCATTCAGCTCCTGGATAGTTTATGGTGGGATGTGATCTAGTGACAGGATGTCATGTCGGGTGAGCCCGATTGAATTGCTCTCCGGGGGTGGCTCAGTCAATAGCATTGGTGTATTCATTGTTGTCTATTCCAAGTGCGCACTTGAATCCAATTGAAATGCCCCCATGCATGACCCCAAGTGGAAATCTCAGCTCGTGCCTTACAGTGCGGCTCTAAATTTCCCATAGTTGTGAATGTAAGTGTGAATGGCTGGTGTCCATAGGTGCCCTGCGATTGGTTGGCAACCTGTCCAGGGTGTCCCCTCGCCTCTCACCCAAAGTCAGCTGTGATGTGCTGCAAAACAAAATGGAAGGCCTACCCAGAATAGGAATGTTGAACCACCAGTTAGGGATGTCTGTTTTATAGTACCGCCACAGAAGTTGCCAAAATCTCCTTTGGTAAATTCATGTAACCACATAGTCTTGTGCCAATTGGTGCGTTTCTCACTAAAACAGTCGACGAGCTGGCTCCGTTATATTCATCCTAATAGCACAGCTGCATCATTTCATATTGGACCAGTTTGCAATCATAGTTGACACATTGAGGTCATATTTTTTTTCATTTTGTTTTTTGAATTAAAATATCGACGAAATATGTGAGAGTATGAGTCAATAAATGAGGCTTTCTCCCGTTTTTCGCCATGCAGGTGTTGCAGTGCTGGTGTCTCCAGACATCCCTCTGCAGCTGGGCTTGGAGAGCAGACAACAATTTTGCTTGCAATCACTGCCCAGTATGACACTTCTGCCCTTGCAGTACACTGTTTGTGTGGCCAACAATGTGAAGGCTGTACACCAAGAAGCAATGCAGCAGGTCTCCCAGTTCACGAGGGAGATACCCGACCTTAAGGCGCTGTGGTAAGTGCTTTGGAGGAGGATGATGCCTTCTCAAAGAGCAAAGATTGATAGAGTGGACAATCAGAAGTCGAAGCCAATCCATTTTGTCAATGTACTTGGGTTCAAAATAATTTGTGATAAAAAAAAAGGACACGTCAATACTGAAGGAAGAACAACGCCCGTGTGATTTGACCAATTTTTCCAGTGAGAGGCATCTGACCAGTTTGTGACTCATGCAAATGCTAGTCAACTATTAAAGTCGGTAAGGTTGCCAGTTTGGGATCATTTTGACTACCCGGTTGGGAACGGAGAAGACCATTGTGTTCTGGTAGTAAACAAGAACAATTTTTTTATCCCCAAAAATGTCTTCAAAAATTTTAACAAGTTAGATCAAACATGTTAATGTACTTTGGAAGAAACAATGCTGAAAGAATTTATTTGGGGCAATGAAGAAAATATGTTTACCTTGACTATGTATTATATTAATGAAAGATACATTGTTTGAAATATATTAACAGAATATATTACAATTAGATATATGTGTCCATACAGATCTTTGCATAAGCGGTGTACCCCTGCATACTCCTCATATACTCATGGTTCAAAAATTCTTCCTGTACAAACTGCTTGTGTATTAATGTGTCCCACAGGCTCCCATCCTGGAAGCTCCTCAGCAATGTGGATTCAGGGCTGAAGGTGGAGAGGGAGCTGAGGACCTTCTCTAATCGTCTTAGAAGACACCAGCTAGGGGATGGAATCATCAGCCTTAATGAACATTCCACCAACCTCCTTTCTGAAATGGTACATGAATTTCAATTTCTGACTCCAAGCTTTATTCGGTTAGGCTAAATTGCGTCCCACCTAGAAAAGTACCGAAAGGCTTCCCATCTCTTCTTTGTTATTCTAAATAGCTATTCATTTTCATTTCACCCGAATCAAACTGTTTTTATATGCATTTTGGCTTTGGATCATCAAAAACAAAATGTCTATTCCGACAACTCGGGGCGGAATTTATCCGGTCTGTTTGGATGTATGTCTGTTGAACATTATATAATCTCACAAGCAGTACTTGCACATATCATATACTAAGAAGCTTAATTACAGGGCCACCCAGTAGTCACACAAGAAGTGCCTACATATTGGTCAAAGGCTTCAATGTGGACAGCGGGCAAGATTTTACTTGAAGTGGATTTTCTGCAAAATGGAGACTGCTCATAAATAAGGATGAAGGAAATTTGGTTCAACAAAAAGTTACAAGAAAAACAGGATTGGCTTAGCCATACTGTTTCATCTGAGAGTCACTTCAAAGTCAGTATGCTATTCAGTGTGATTTGATATTGTATTCAACAACAAAAACACTTGCAATCTCCGTGTTAATAAAAATACTCATTTTCAAATGGCGTTTACAAATACAGTATATTTATGACTTGAGAACATAATTTGTGGCATATCTTACTGCTCTAACGCAATGAAGTTCCTATACTACCTACAATACATGAGTATATTGTAAGCAACTCTCATCACAATGTCGTGAATTTTCACAGTGCTGAAAACAACTTGTATTAAATTTATGTTGGATTCAGATTTAGCAGACGGTGTCCATCAAGAATCTTGATCAGATTGCACAATTACATCCAATATCTTTCCGTGAAGGATTTTTGATACTCCCCCCCAAAAAAACAATATCAGCAGGATCTCTCTCACTTGTACCAAAATCAATAGCAGATAAAAAAAAAAACAGGCAAGAGATAATCAGACTGCTCGCCGGGAATGTAACAGGAACAATGGATGAGGAAAGAAGTTCATGTAATAGTGAGATCCTGACACCTGAGCTCAGTGCTGTGCAGGGACCTTGGAACAAGAAAAACAAGAGATTAACGTACGTTTTCAAAGAAAGTGCAGCGGATCAGACCACATTGGCACGAGGTGGTCTAACACCATGCATTTCATTCAGAAATAAGTGAACCATAAGCATCAATACAGCTTGAGCATATTCTATTCATTCATCTCAGCTATGAAGTGGCCATCGGGTCGAACCTCCCTCTACGCAGTTCTTCCACAGACTCGAATGGATTTATGTTATTTGAAAGTAGCCTTCATAAAAGCAGTGTGAGCTCAAGCATCTGACCAAACACACACATGCCACCTTGGAATGTGAACCCATTACTAGTACAGAAGGTGTCAGAGGAGGACAGTATAGAAGGGGAATAATCCATTACCTTGTTAAGAAGAATTTCCTGTACCCAACACAACAAAATGCTTGTCTGGTACATTGAAGATATAAAACACCAGTTATGTTCCTATCATAAAGTCTGAGCCAAGCACGCAGTGTTGATTATTGCAATCGTTTCGACAGCACCGAGACGGGCAACAATGATTCTTTTAGTTACCTCCAGTTTTATTGGTATTCTGAAATTATCAATCACAGGTCGGTGCTTTTACATAGCAGTTTTATGGAGAGGAAAAAAAACACATTATACTACTGTTGGCATGAGAAAATGTTGGTCATGTAACCATTTTGCGTCATTTCTAAATGTAATGACCACTTCAACTGGTTTAGTGTTTGCATAGAAATTCATTTGTACATACAAATTATGAAAGAAAAGTGTGCCAGAAAAAAGTGACTTGCGAAAATGAATTGCATAATATGTTCTAACGTCTATTTTCTTCCCATTGCTGTTTCACACAACCTGGTCTTAACCTTTTGTGTTGTTAAATCACACCATTAGGTAATCTAGAATTATGATCTGACATGACATGAACATTCCAAAGGATTATTGTAGGTTTTAAATGGTTCTGGCTAAAATCATTTGACACAAATTGGGAGACATAAAAATATGAAGCCAAACATCGATTTGGGACATCTGAAGGTGTTGGCTGTGGGTTTGTAAAATTAAAATATTGTAAAATCAGGCTGGACTGACTCTTCTGGTTAGAAATATTGGGACACCTCGTCTTTATTGATGAATGGGATATAAATTACAGCTACTCCTTGGTTGCTTCCAGGGAGACTTTCTTCTTGGCTATCAAGTCTGTTGGACTTTTTTCACTCTTTCATTCAAAAGAGAGTTCAGACTTTACCAATGTTTGACATTTGGGTCTGGCTCTCCCAAAGGAGGTTCTTCCATGTTAAGGTCAACCAAAACATGCCTTTATGAACTTTGAGCCGGGGCACTTGAACAGGCCCAACTCAAAACGATCTGTTGAAAGTATGAAATTGTCCAACAATTTTTGTTGCAAAATCTGCACAAGGAATAGATGTTTTTGTACGAATGTACCAAAAGTGCTTATCTCTCCATAGGACCAGGACTACCTCAATAGCAGGAAGAGGGGGGCGTCTAAAAGACGCAGCACCGACCTCCCACTTGTGAAGCTTCTTAACATTTCCGTCACTCTGTCCCCTTTCCTGAGCGTGGACACCACACAGTTCCATACATCTCTTATGGATGGTACTGAGGCCTTCTGGCTTAGTCTCCCCTCCGCACCACATGGACAGTTGGTGAGTGGGAACATGTGTGCGGGCGGCTATTCTTATCTCCTTTGAGGCTCGTAGATGATAATATTGTCTATGCGTTTCCATTCTAAAGGTTCCCTTGATGACTCAGTGGCGAGGGAAATTCTGCGTCAAGCTGAATGTCACAAACCCTGGAGCCGTGAGCTGGTTCCTGGACAGAGTTGGAGCCATACAGGCCCATTTGGGAATGGAGTATATCCTGCTGGAAGGGGGTGAGAAGAATCTCTTTGAGGAGCAGGCCCTGCGGTCACCGGAGGCTCTAGGTGGGGACACATACATCAGCCTACTGGCTGATGTGGCCACCAGAATTGGAGACTCCACTATCATGTCAGCGGGGACAAGGTGCACTATATTCAATTTGTTTACAACCTATTTTTAAATTAGAGTCCTTCTTATTGTAACCTTGTTTGTTCCTCAGGTCTAGCCACAAACCAGTGTTTCTCAGGATGACTCCTCTGCAGTCTGACTGGAGCCCAATGGGTCTGAAGGGGATCATTCCTTGTCTGCTGCACCACACTGTGCTGGGATACAACTTCCTCATTCCCGATGCAGTAGGTAATACTGCATCTTATAGGTCAGTTGGTGATTCAAATTGAAAGAAATGTCACATTTTCCAGAGAAAATGGACAAGGTGAGCACACTACTGGTAGGTAAAGTTCATCCTTGGCCATGTCAGGGTAATGAGTGACCTGGAGCCAATTTGAGTTAACCTTTCCTCAAGAAGTTGCGTAAAGCATGTAGTTATTATCAATCTCAGAGAACATATCGACAAGCAGTCATTTATTATAGACAAATTGTCTTCAGTTAAACTAAAATGCACATGCTAAAATCCATTCCAAAAAAGCAAGAACAAACAAACTTCACATAAGAAGAAGGCCAGAGCTACGATTTGAGCCCTGAAACTCCGAACTGTGAGACAGCCTTGCTAACCACTAGAGCTTGAACCCGCACCAAAAATCAGCATTCGCTATTTGTATTGATACTAGCCACTAAATGATGGAATCCACTCAAATTGGTTACTGCCCAAAAATGAAAAATCGAATTTGATCAAAATGGTAAATCGAGTGCACTTACAGTATGCAGCGCTTTATTTTCATTCGATGTCGACAAAGCCATATTCATGTAGTTCATTCAAATGTATCGGCATGTTGATGCAGCATAACGACAAATGGAAATTTTAACATTAGTTTAAAATGACCTACTTTCCCTTCAAGGATACCACAACATATCCTGGAAAACAGCAGAATAAAACTTCAAAAATTAACTAGAAGCACTTCAGTGATATAAATCCCAAGAAAACTAAAGTAGAACAAACTTTTGCACTACTTAGCATCTACTACTTAGTCCATGATGGCATTCAGCTACAACTGCCAGATACATACTACACGTGCCAAACCATGCATGTATTCCAAAAAAGTTATAGTCTGTTTATTTTGCTGTTTTTCTTTCCCTCCAAATTCAATCTGTTAGAATAAATGTATTGTTTGCTCTTAGTAATTTCAGTTTTCCAGGCACTGTAGATGATCCAAATCCCCTGTATCTGTTTGTCCAAACAGGTGGCTCTCTATCTGGAGACATGGTCACAGATGAGGAGTTGTACATTCGTTGGCTGGAGATTGTGTCCTTCCTCCCGGTAATCAGTTTCCATACACCCCCATGGGTCTGCGGAGAGGACCGGGTAAAGACTTTTTTTTTTTTTTTTTCGCCTTTTAAGTTAACTAGGTATATACACTCATTTTAAATTCAGACCGGCAAGTACTCTGCCAGGACCAAATAATCCTTACCACCTCCTACATGGACATGAATTTGATCTCAAGCTGGTTATCATTCAAATCAAGGCCTGACAAACCTTAAAGATCTAGTCTTAAATTCACACATTAGTTGTGATATGCATAATATTCAATATTTCATTCTGAAGAATCCTGTTGATTTTGTGGAATTATGTGTTAACTTGAAAGAAAAGGGTTATTGCAGGACTTGGCTTCAATGAGCAGAGACGCTGTTCTCTTTGGAAAAAAATACACACACACAGGTATATCGTCTGTGTGAATATTCTTCCTATCTGTGTGATGTTCTTAAATGGAAATATGGAGTGGAATATTTCCTCGGCTGATCTCACATAATAGCAGACCGCTGATGGGAATGTAAGCGACTCCACAAGGTGTTAAGTGAGCACCTTTGCTGTGCCTTTTGGTTCCCATGAGAAGATGCTCCAAGCTTTGCCCCCGAAAGAAGGATTACTTAGTATTATCAACTTGATCCCTCCCGCTGTTAATCGCATGGCATCAAAAGATGTTTCAGAGAATCCGGTGACTTCTCACAATGTAGACCTGGGTTCAAGTGTCCTGAACAGACAACATTCAATGTTTGTCAAGAGCGAGAACACGTCTTCTTCCTGGCGTGGCGTATGCACACATTAGGAGTGATCGACAGGCCCCCCTCCCAACATCACCTGTGGTTTGGAGGTCCATCTGTTCTGAATTATAATGCCTGCTCTGGATTCATAGCTCTCCCACACTCTGGAGAGCCATTGGTTTAGGAATGATAATGAATTTTAAGCACAACACTCAGAAAAGCTTTTTTTTTTGTGCTAGTTAATCATGAGTATGTGACAAGCATGACAATCACCTTATTTATTTATCTACCGGAGACATCAAATAAAATTGGTTATGACTCGTGTTGCAATGTCAGAGATAAAAATAGAGCTTTTGGGAAGTTAGTCAGTGTTTTCCATTTTCACTTTCCAATTCATAAAGTTGAGGTGAGGTGAGGCGGAGGTGATAGCTTAGAGAAGAACAGACGACGAGGGAACATTCAAGCCGAGAAGGTCAAGTGCGACTCCCAACACAAACCGAACGCTCCGATGAAACCCAGCAAATTCCTACAAATGTTCTCCACATCTTTTTTAAAATGTGTTTATTAATGGCACATCAACTATTGTTTTTGTCATTGGATACTGGAGACGATGTGACCCTTAATGGAATGCTCAAGTAAATTTCCCAGATGGAGCAGGAAGAACAACTTGAACCTTGTCAAAACCACAAAGTCAACATTGAAGGCCTGTGTGAACGTCGACTCCTCAAAGTGACAAATCCACACATGGTCACTCGTTTCTTTCGTTGAAGAAAGAAAAACTCACAAAGGATAATAATTAAAATAAATGCAATTACTGAAACTCAATATTGTTTTTGGGACGGGTCCAGTACAATTATATTCTTCTTCGTCTGTTACTCAGGTGCTAAACTTAACACGGGTATACATAACAAAGCACCAGAGGGATGTGGTACCACTCATAGAAAAGTATGCCGAAGAGTGGCAGGAGACGGGAAGCCCCATCTATCGGCCCCTGTGGTGGCTCAGTCCAGAGGATCCAGTGACCTTCACCATCGATGACCAGTTCCTAATTGGAGACGAGGTAACCTTCTATTACAATTTCATCCCGCAGTGCATTTCTCCACACATCTGATCCTTTTTGTGCACGTTGTAGGTTCTGGTGGCACCGGTGGTGGAGAGGGGGGCATTGAAGAGGGACATTTACTTACCTGACGGGGGATTCCAATGGCAGGACAGTCAAAATGCTCAGGTGTTTGATGGAGGGACGCTTCTGCAGGACTACCCTGTGCCTTTAGAGGCGGTGGGTGTCTTCTTACGGCGAAGATGAGTGACAGGTGACTCATCTTGTTACTGTCTCCTATCATTTTTGAAACACGTGCTGTTTTAAACTTGCACTCTTTCCACAAGAGACCATTCACCCTGCCTCAATGCCATGAATTGAGACAACTTGTAAAAATATATCTTTATACTTGCACTTTACAGTTCAACATGATTTCTAATTTTGTTTTTCTTTAAGTGTATTTTCTTCCTTTTTTTAAAAAAAAAGACTGTTAATCAGTTTTACCTCTTAGCTGATTTGAATTTGATTTTGTTTTTGTTCTGCTTCTTTGTATGTAAGTTCTGGAGAAATCTGTGCGTTCACATACATTTTTATTTTCTACAGTCGATCCATTTATTAGCTGCTGATGTCTCTATTGACAAGGAGGAGCAAAGCAAGACCCTTGTTGCTTGAAATATCTCTCAAGAAGACCAAATGAAGTGAAATGAAATGAATGGGCTTAATTGAGGGAACGGTAGCTTACAGGAAGACACAATGCTTGCTCACACATTTTGAAAGAAGGCTTTTACTTGAATTTCTTGAGCCACAGGTCTGATGTTTGAATGAATGTACCTCACCCTCAAATTGTCACTGTTTTTCGGACTCAACGGACAAAGTACGTATAACCCCTCACCACCTACTATTAATACACAGTAATGGTATTTGATCAGTGTACCACTCTATTGACCTATGAATGTCCTGTAGTACTGTAGACCACATGAGCATGAGGCTAAGTCACTGATAATTGTCATATTTTCACTTCATTTGAACCTGTTTCTAACATGCTGCAGCGTATTTTTATATTTTTAACTTGTTCAATGTTGTGTTGAGGCCCTTAACAACATCGCAGTAGTGGGAGAGCATAAAGATGCACAAAATAATCAAACTCGATCAAAAGGTCTGGAATTAAAACGTTTATTGCAGTTGCGGTGGTGTAGAACTGAGCTGTATCATACTGACAGATGCCTACTTTGAGGATTTTTCTGATAGTGCATCGAAAAAAATCACATTATTATTTCAGTAGTTCAACTCAGAAAGTGAAAATAAGTCATTTTGATGATTAATAGTTACTTGATAACTCAAAATTCACCATCCCAGTAAATTAGAATATAGAAAACTTGTCTTTTCCCTTGTTTAATGAATCTGGTTAATATCCACTATGCATGTATGCATAGTGGATATTCTAATTTATTGAGGAGGGACAACTTAATACATTATAACTATTAACCTGTAGTTGTAATGTTTCACGATATATGTATTGGTACTTATTTATATTACATAATGTCAATCAGCTCTTTGAATTAATACTGACAGTGGCACATCGCTGCTATTTGTCTTTATTGCACACTTTTTTAACCTTTGGGTAGATTCTAACAATGGATTCTTTTTTACTTGAAATTCTATTAATTCAAAATAAGTACATCTTGTTTTTTCACTGAGCCAGCTGTACTTTTTTTTTTAACCAATAATAGACTGAATGGCAACAGAGGGAATCTTGTCACACTCTTCGTATGATACAGTACAGTACAAGGTACAACAACAATAATAAATATATTGTTGGTGGTGTATATGAAAGGTTTACACATTTACAACATGACTCTTTGAGAAGTTGAAGTAAAGATAAAGAACTGGAATAATGTAGTTGCCAAGGGAATATGACGGAATTCAAAATTAACCAATCACACTCAAACTCTTGTTAAATGGGAGTCAACAGCACACACCCATCTAGTTGGCTTTTCCTGACTTTTGTCAGTGGTTTTTGCTTACTGGCAGAAGCCTACAGGTTTAGTGCTGATCTGACTCCTTTTTTTGCTCAAACTTTCTAAGGCCCTAGGCCTTATTCATGATGCTTCGCTGTAGGTGTGGTGTTGTTTTGCCAATAAGCAAAGTGATGTGTTTGCTGTTGAACCAAATATACTTTTTGGAAAATATGGCCAAAAAGTTCCAACTTGGATTTGGTTTTGTCGAATATTTGCCCACACGTGTTTGGGAGATTTGTCAGATGAAGTCTTCTAGAACAGCTAAAATGTATTTGGGTTTAATCAGGGCCACTTTTTATGCTGTGCAGTTCATCATGAGTTTGAACGTGATTGTCTGACATCCTTTAGACGGTGTGCACACTTTTGCAAACACATTATTTCAGTTGTTTATTTCTATAGTTCCTTCTGAAAAGATTTTGTGTTGTTTTTTTTTAAACTGAGTTGCACGGGTTGTGGATCACATGTTGGAAAAAATTTTACATTGATTAATCTCGGCCACATTTTTCTACATTACAAAAAAAAACTGGCATTTGATCCGGGGTATTTCGACTTTTGACAGTAGAGTTTATCCTCTGTAATAACTCTTTTCCAGTGGCACGGAATCAACATTTTCATCATTCATCATTGTGGAATCAAAATTTTCATCATTCATCATTGTCAATCATTGTCAGGCTATCTCAACTATATTATACAGGTGAAACATACAATGTGTACTGTGGGGGAATAAAAAAAAAAAAAAAGGAAGGAATGTTTGTATCAAAATATGTTTCATCAAGAAGCACTGAAATTTTCTTGCTTCCAGTTATTGTATGAGTAACTGTCTTCTGCCATCTGGCCATTGTCATTTCTGTTGTGCTGTAGAGCATTATGCTTATATATTGCCTTGCTGTGGATGTAAGTTTGGTCGGCTAAGTATTCATAGGGCTGTGTGTACATCAATCATGGAGACATCCTCATTGATTTGTCTGTTATCCATTGCAACTGAAACAATAATAGCGGGAATTCACTGGCCCTTATTACTAATTGCATTTCCATGTAGTTTTACCACACTGTGTTATTGACCTACTCTTGGTATCACATTCATTTCTTCAGGACAGTCAGTTGTTGTTGTTTTGTTTTTTTATCTGGACTAAATACTTTGCCGATAATGTATGTTCTGGAGTGATTTGTATATTCTTGTTCATGTGCAATCATATTCAAATTTAGACATAATCACTTTGCACAATGAGACGGGGCTTTACATGTCTTATTCAATCGTATTTGTTTGGCTTTTATAAAAATGATGTGGAGATACAGACGGATAGAATGCTTTAGCGCTTACATTTTCTGAAACTGATCCGTTGACTGTATCAACCCTCAGGTCTCCTGAAATTTATCCAATCACCCAATGTCTTAGTTCAACACGTTGATGTCTTAATCTCTCCTAAAAAAAAAAAAAAATGAATGTACAATGGACAAACTGTGATGTTTCCCACGCGAGCCATTCACCTGAGGAGCTTTACAGTTTCGACTCCTAATGCGTTTGCAGAAATGTTGTGGTATGTTGATGTATGAACTGCGGGTAGTGCTTTGTTATTTGCTCTACAGACTGAGCAGACTATTTGTGCCTTAATCTAATCCGGACAACACAAATGCCTGGATTATTGCGATATCAGCAATGTACATATTACGATGACTGTGCCATTATAAATGTTTTTTTTTTCTCTTCTGTAAATCAGAGAATCTAGAATGACTAATTTGCAAATAAAGTTTACATTTTCTTACTACCTCGAGTTTGACAGTTGATGCTTATGAAACAGTCATGTCTGATTTTGACATTATTTCCTACGAGCATGCACGTGAGATAAAACAAACTGTATGGCCTATCAACAGTACTTTAAGAGGTTTTGCAGAAATATGCCTTTCACTATTTTGCAACTGCAATCCTTTTTTGCATGTCATGCAAACACCCACATACTTTTGAGTCCGTCAAAATGGAGGTATGCATAACATAGCTGTGATCCTGAAATTTCATGTTTTTATTAAACTCTAAAGTCTACTTTTCAATAACACCTATTGCCTGACTTTATTCAATTCTATTAGTGTGGTGTTGAAAGAAAAAACAATAGTTTGAAGTACTTATGAACCATTATTTTGTATAAAATATTTTCTAGTGTTAGGCCACTTTAATTTCTACCACAAGATTTATATATATAAAAAAAATAGATATATATTTCTGTGTTATAGTATGCATTGCTATAAGAACTTTATCATACCGACAGCCGATTCTGCTTTTATTTTTTTTCTAATTTTGCTGACTTCAATTAGAGACGCAGTGCACTTTTACACTACTGTTTTTGTCGTTGTGTACTTAATGACGTGATGAGTATAACCTGTATCCGCCTGATTGCTGCTCATCTTTTTCAATATTAGAAACACTGAGCTCTTTTCTCTCCTTATGTCACCCATATCACATATGCTGAAAACTTATTACGTTATCACTACATTCTTGTAATCCTAATAAAGGCTATTTATAGTTAAGGGATCTTGAAGTGGGAAGGATTTGCTTATGGTAGTCACATTCAGCCCATTCTCCACTGAGCCCCTCGTCCTGACCCTCTGGTCTTGGCTCCCGTCCCTCTTGGGGCCATGGTGGCCTCACTCCTCTGCGACATTAAGACAGGTGCAGCTGGCCGAAGTCATGCGTGGTCCCTCTGTGCCAACAAACAAGCTCACACTCTCCATTTACACCCTGGATTTAATCGCTCACATTCAGGAGGAGCTTTTTTAAATCTAGATAAGATGCAGCTCCATGCAGTCAGCTGGTGAAGATCGGATGTGCCCTCAATCCATTTGCAGGATATATACATATGCATGTGCTCAACCTCACTATCCGTACAATAAATGAAGTTGTTGCATATAATCTCACAAATTTAATATTGGACTGCACGTCGACGTAGATTCTACCAAACAAACAAATAACAGTAAACTAAAATTTCAATGATTTTTCTTTCATGTAACATTCAACACAATTCGGTACAACCCCACCATTATCCCATCATGCCAGAAAAACAAATGGTCCAGCATGACCACAAATGAAGGCTGATAACTGAGGAAAAATTGTTGCGCAGAGCAGAATTGAATAGCCCTGTTGGGAAAAAAAAAAAAAAAAAAAAAGGACAGACAAGGTCACATCAGCTCTTCGTTTGGGGCCTCAAAAGCTGTACATGAATTAAGATGGTGACATGTGCAGGTTGCAGATCTCAGTCTACTTTTAGAAAGTGCAAGTCAAGGCTTTAAGTTTCAGTGTCTGCTCTTGAGCGAATGAGTTTTCCAGCTTGCCAATTAAGTATACATCTGGAGTTCTTGTTCATAAAGAACATTTTTATTAGGGTTGCATGGATTTATCTAACTTCTCTTTTTTTTTTTTTTTTTTTTTTATTGTAGTCAGTGTTTTCTTCAGTAGCAATACTCATCAAATATTCCTGGGGTCATTGAGGGACATCTTAAATATTGCTTCATGTGACCATAACAACAAACATAAATTGTACTATAATAATAAAACCTTTTTGTATTTTCTTAATCAGACAAACAGAGTAAGAGAGAAAGCGGACCTCAGTAACACAATCTTGAAATGTTAGCCCAGGCCAGTGTGACATAAGGGTGGCTGTGAGAGTGAATGAGAGAGTGAAAAGGCAACTGCCCACATGGTAGATAGGAGCTCCAGAGACAACTGTTACAAGTTACCACTTCCTGCCTGTGCCCTTCTTGGACTTGTGTCACCTTGCAATGGCTTTATTCATCTTCCTTCAAAGTGAGTGACTGGCTGAACTTGCACAGATGGCAAAATGTGTTTCTTAAAAGTATTATATATGCATGAAAAATAATAATCAAATTACAGGCCAAATATTAACTTTTATTGTTTAATATGGCTAAATAAGTGCACAGTCACCCGAAAAGAAAAAGTTCATCTTCACATTAGAAGTCGTCAACCAGAACTGCTAATGTTCAGTATACAAACAGCAAGATACACGATTAAGGTGAAACCAGAAGTGACAGCTTACTTTTTATTCCTCGACTTGATTGATTTGACACCAACTCACCACGAGAGTCTAGCATACAAGTTTTCATACAACTTTCCGATATTCACTTTATTGTTAAAACTTTTGGTATGCACCAGCTGCTTATCGTTTTTTGTTTTGTTTTGTTTTGTTTGTTTTTTACCTTAAATTAGAAGCAAACATATACAGCATCATCTTCAAAAACCATGCAGCAGTGTAAACATAAAAGTTGACAGATAAATCAAACAATTACAGAGGCAAAGGCCGTCAAAACTAGATCAGAAAAGTACTTAACCCAGGGAAAAGGGCTTGCAAAATAAGCAGATCTACATCTATTTCCTGTGCATTACTAAAACTCAGAACAAAATAAATAAAATATACTAACATATACACATTCGAAATGCACTCTAAGGAAGACAACCACTCCATATACACAGGTGGACATGAGAGATGCCCAAACCCCACTTTCTGTTACAAGGATGATAAATGAACATTGATATGTGTTGAGAAAACCCATTTCATTCATGGAGTGTACAACAACTAATTTGTTTAAGAGCAATTCCAGCCCTATATTACATTGAATGCGCGAGGGACCGTCATCCTCGATCACAGCTGCATTCTACTGCATCTCAACTTACTGTTGCACATGTACATGCTGGAAATAAAAGCACTTATATGCCAAATTTGCAAAACCTGAGGATGAAAACAAAGGCAAACCTTTGTCGCTACATCATACAATCACACGCAACATGTTAAAAGAATGTGCTCGATTCAGAAAGGCATTGTAGGGGGGGGGGGGCCCAATGATGGAAACAACCTTCTACAATCAAGCTCACTTTCTGGCCCAAACCTGATCATGATTTTTTGCAAACGTTACTAAATGAAGTTTGACAAGTTGGGAGTCGAGTGCAACTATACAACTGCAACGAATGAAATGAAAGAAGACCTAAAAGAACTCAAACAATGAAACAAAGCAGCAAAAAGATCTCACACCACATTGCAAATTAAAACCTTAAATAGTGGATATTGCTCAGTACTTTGGTTGGCGGGGAGATCAGAGTGACGTCAGATCTGATCTCTCCTCCCTTTCTGCCCTTTTTACACAAGTGGTTTATCACTAAGGCACTGGTGCGTAGGGTCCAGTAAATCGAAATGTTCCGCGCACGACCTGTAGCAAACGCCACTAGAATCCACAATTTGTCCGATGCGTAGTCCACAAACACCTGACGCATAAAACGAAAGCAAGGTTTGTAAATGCATCCCAATCAAACAGTTCTCCTTTAACTGCAACGTCACGTAAAATAACCCAACCCTATATTTGATTCTGTACAGCTTCAGGAAGGATACACATCGATAGATCGAGCGGAGAAAGACCGTCACTTGGAAACTTTGTTCTCGAGCTGGAAGAGATCGAGTATGTCCAACATGGCCTGTCTGATGTTGGCGCCAAAACGGTGAGAGTCCTGTCGAGAAAAAAACCCCCATAATATTCAAACAAACGAAAATGACCATCAAAAGAATGAATTGAATGAAATACAAGTGAGTATACAGTTTCTGGGCTGGAGTGTTTGCTGGAGATGTGGAAGTTGATCAAGTTTTCTCCAACGATGATGTAAGACACACCATAACCATCATCAGCCACCTAGGACGAGGAAAAAAAAAAAAAAAAAGACAAGGTTCATCCAAATCTGCGAATAATGCCACCATACTCTGCAGCAATCTTTTTTTTTTTTTTTTGTAGATTTAGGTGATTGAGTGAGGAGCTACCGGTCCAAAGCCACCTCCAGATGACACATATTCAGGGTGTCTGACAAGGTCAAACAGCTCCACCTGCTGCAGCGGCGTCTGACTGGTGGACAGCCTCCACGGCTCAGACAGCACCTACAAAACAAAGACCGGAAAGTTATCATACAGTTCCGGGGGGGACACTGCATGTTTTTGGTCTAAATTTAAATTTTAAAAATAAAATAAATCTGTGTTAAAACTGTTATTATGACCCCCCTCGCCATTGCATTGCAGGTTTTGAGTTTGCAGGACAGCTTTTTCACAGGCTCATACCTCCTTGAGGAAGGGCGAGTCTTCCCCCAGGTATTTGGAAACCACGTAAAGACAGAAGAGGTGGCGATCAATGCCCATGCCGGTCATAGCCAGGCGGTACATGTTTTGGTGTTTCTCTGCAGCAAGTTTGAGCAACTTCAGACGTTGTTCTCTCTGAGAGAAAAAAAGATGTGTCGGTCCACATAAGCACAGCATAATCCAAACTAGGAGAAGAAACAAGAGAGAAAGACATTTCTTACAGTCTCATCTCTGATCATAGAATGGACGAAAGTGCACGTTTCCGAGGTGCAGGAGCGGACCGTTTCCGTTCGACCCTCACGGAACAAACGGGTCATGGAGGCTTCATAGGTCAGGCAGAACTTGCCCTTGTCCTGGTTGGCGATAGAAAATTCAAGTGGTTACGTTTTGAAACAGACAGACAGACTACTATTTAAAGCACTGCAGCAGCCCAATTGTGGTACGGAAGTTGTGACTGCCCTCTGCTGGACAGTTGTCAGTGAAAGGTGTAAAAAAAAAAAATGAAAATGAGCATTCCTGTGTTATGTTAATTCCAACAAAAGAATAAAAATACTGTGACTTTACAAACTCAACTTATGATTTTGACAAAATGGTGGCAAATAACATTGCATTGGTTTTATCATATTAAATCAATCTGATTTGGTTTGGTTTTCAGCGTGAACCTCATTTACATCTCAAAAACAAATGATTCATTGAGTAGATGTGTTGAACAGTGATGTTTTCCAAGAGGAAAAAAAAACAGAGGTGAAATACAGCGGGAAATGTACAGTATAGTAACATCCGCAAAGCTCATGAATTGACAGTGTGTATCACATTATTTTGGCCAAGGAGTTGAAAGTACAAACCCTGTAATGAGCCAACTGCAGGGCAATCTGGATGAAGGCATCAGGACTGGTGCGGCACTTCTTGATGAGACCCTTGCCAAAATCATTGAAGGGGAAAATGTGGCTGTCCACATCGTCTGCCAGAGTCCTGGCGACTGTCAGCGAGCCCTCGATGATTCCTTGGCACTAAAAGTAATGCAAAGACGACATGCTTGGCTTAACATGCATTTGTACACTTTGATTAGCATAAAATGGATGCTGCTTTTGCGCTTTGCATACGACTCAGACTCGTGCGAGGAGTTATAGCAACCAGCAGGGGGGGGTGCAAGTCGCGCGATAATGCAAATCGGAAACTGTAGCTTATTTGACCTCATCGTTGATGTCCCATTGCAGTCTCTGCGGGGCAGGCAGGTTGGGATGGGGCTCCCCACAGCAGTGCCCATCTTCGGTATATCCAAGCTTAAATGGGTCCATGGAAAGCACATGCTGCAAAACAAATGCCGTTTCAGGTTGAGCATTACTCTGACTTCAATTGTGTTTTAAAACACAAAATCCCGACAAGAGTATCATGAAAAAGACAATGACAGACCTCCCACAGATGACCAATGATCGGAGCATCAGCCCAGGAGTGTTCAGCATTCAGACCCATGGTGCCATTCTTAAAAACGATCAGGTTAAAGGATTTATCAAACCACCTAAATGAAAAGAGAAATATCATTAGAGAGTTGTGCTGTATCCTTTGACTTTTTTTTTTTCTTTTCCCCATGCTTCTTTGGTACTACCTGTCGTAACACTTTCCGTGCAGCAGAGACTTTGCATAACTATCCAGAGACTTGACTGGGCTGCTTTCTTCGAATCGCTGCTCTGTTTCATCCAGTGTCACAAAGAAGGCTGCCTTCTCAATGGCATCCAGAGACTGCTTGTTCTTGCCACGGCTGAAGTAGGTGTCGCGGCACTTTGCCCATGGTGTCCTGCAAAGAGAGAACGAACGGAAAGAGAATAGCAGTGCAATGCAGCATACTAAGAGGGTTTATTTATTATTTTACTTGCACTGTTTTTTCCCCCACCCAGCTACAATCAGACTGGCAAAATACAAAATGAACACAAGTAAAAATGATTTTTTTTTTTTGTGTAGAAAGTGTAGAAAATGAAATGCATTACTTCAATTGGCAGTTAAAAAAATGGCAATTTTTGGTCACGGGGAAACAAAGCGTGACAAACATGAAAAAAAAAAAATAAGTAAGTAAATAAACAATTAAATAAGTAAGGGGGGGGGGGGGGGCAACCCCTTTTTCATACCATTTATACTGGCTCACTCTCCGTTTCTTAACAACCCTGAAATTCTTCTACAGAATTGGGGGAAAAGCTAGAAGATTGGCATTTCTTCTGGATAAGTCCAAAGGCCCTAATGAAGTATTCAGGTGTATTCCAGATCATAATAAAACCAACAGTATCATGTGTGAATTTCACGGAACAGCGGAGTGATTTCAGCATTTGGGCGGTCTTTCATGAAACTGTGTAGGACACCTAGACTATTTACACTTCTCTGCAATGCATGCCAACTGACCTGTCCCCTGCAGTAAGCGCAGCGAGCCTCTCCTCTCCTGGCGCGGGCTCCGACCGGTCAGCCAGGATCCTCTCCATCTGTTGTTCGATCTCCCGTGGCAAGAGAAGCCTTCCGTCATAAAACATCCACACCTTGTAGAAGCGCCCTTTGTGGTACACGGCTATGTGTTTGCTCTCATTCGTGTGCTGTAGGACATCTAGAGGAGAAGTACAAATAGTAAGTTGCAGAAGGACGGAGTCAGAGAGGAGCAGCAGTGTTGTTTTAGCGGTTTACCTGTGTCCCCTATCGGGTCTCACTAGAACTAATTGGATCTGCAGTGCAGTCACAAAGTTTTCTGGCCATTTGTATCACCTTAGAGATGTTTCTACAATTTGAAATCAACCCCCAGATTTTCTTGACAATAATATGTTGTATGCGCCCCCACTACGCTAAACACGACATTCTGTTTATTGAAAAGTTAAATTAAAGTTGAAGGTAATTCAACTTCATTTAAGATATTCCAGTCAAATTGAATAGAATGACAAATTGAAGGCGTTCATATTGTTTTCTGAAAACATCTTTTATGGGATACACAGGACACCAATTTCAACAATTAAAGTGGACCAGAATACTTTCTGAATGCACTTAACAGTAAATATGATCTTAGGGGAATAAAATGCTGTTCACTTTGGATGCAACATTTACTACAACAATTTAAAATATACTCTTTGATTAATCTCTTATGGGATCAAACGACGGTGGAAAACAAAGTCATTGAGATCATCTAAAAGGAAACAAGAAGAGACTACCTGAGTGAAAAGTGGAGCTTGAAGGGAGGGTGCATGCAGGGAGGAGGATGTAACATGGAAGTTGGATGCAAAGCTTGTTTGAACACTATTGTGTAGCATCAAGACAAACCAGTTTTGGTGCGTTCAAAGGACACAAAAATACATTGTCTTTGTGATGCTTGTAGTGTTCAAAGAGCCACCAAACAAGGGAGGGTAGATACTAAGAAGAAGCCCCAAAACACCAAGAACGACACGTGCAGATTAGTCTGCTCTGCTCTGCCACTTCCATCAATAAAAAATGCTTGGTCTGCCAACCAAGAGGAACATTTCAATTAACAATTAATGGGTTTAACAATTCATCGACTCCTATCAGCTCTTCTATATGGACCAAATCTACTATGACTACTTGACTGTTAAATCCTCACGTCAATTCA
This sequence comes from Syngnathus leptorhynchus, assembly GCF_054491065.1. Taxonomy (NCBI): domain Eukaryota; kingdom Metazoa; phylum Chordata; class Actinopteri; order Syngnathiformes; family Syngnathidae; genus Syngnathus; species Syngnathus leptorhynchus. The sequence continues at coordinate 10,538,461 of NC_141200.1, forward strand.
AAATCAAACACAATAAAACAAATTCAATTTATGGACTACTTGCTTGTGCATTTGTTAACAAAGCGGTGAAGCCATCCTTCACTGCAAACAATTGAGCTTTTAAGGGATGCTCCTTTTATAAGCAAACATGCTACTTAACTGTCTTTAATTAACCTCTGATTAACCATTTAATTTAAAATGAGAGTTTAAGACCAAAATAAAACCAAGATTCACCAGTTTGACCAATTCATATCTTGTCTTTGCAGTATATTCAATTGAACATAGCTTGAAAAGGATTTGCAAATGATGCGTTGTTTTCAATTCACGTGTGACACGACATCCCAATGTCTTCAACCATTACAATGACATACTGATGATAAAGATAAACAGCTACCAGCTACCTTCATGTCCTCCCCTAACAAATAGCACCTCCTAGTACCCCATTTTGTCACAGAAAAGTGTCTATCAGTAGAACCATATTGAGAAAACCCATACTTATCGTTATTGTTCAAAGCAATCGGAAAGGGCAGGGGGGGCTATACGCATTACAGTACTGACGTGTCAAAAACTGAGGTATCGAAAAGCACATCTCTGAACACACACAATGCAATACCTGAAAAAAAATTAGGAACAGCGGAAGAAGAACAAACCAGTGAGCAGCCCTGTCAGCTAAGAACAGGAAACTGAGGTTGCAGTCAAAGGTGGCTCAGTGCTGCATTACATTCAGTTTTGCCTCGTGACAGTGGTGAATGGGTCATTTTTAGCCTCAGTCTGGCTTTGAAATGACCAAATCAACATTATTTCAATGCCACAGTGTACTTCCTGAAACAAAACTGAACTAAAATGACTTTGGCATTTGATCTCAATCCAAGAGCTCCTCTGAGACGTGACTATCATGGTCAAAAATCACACTACACCACCTCACTGGTTTTATAAGATGAAATGTACACGATTAGTACTTAAACATGGTACTTATCATTCATCACATTTCTCATGCCAGGTCTTGTCTTGCCGGGTCTCAATCACCATGTTATACAAAGAGCCTGGTTCAGCCACATGCAAATTATTCACCACGTGTGCAAAGAGCAGAACACATGAGTATTTCAAACTCTACTGGGTCAGAATTTTTCCACAGACAGACAAAATCGCCCAAGGAGAAGTACAGTCAGAATGGCGTGGAGGAGAGCAACACTGCAGACTCTACCTGTGTCTACACCTGGGACACGACTGGTGTTGAACATACGCTCGTATTGGGAGGAGCACATGGGGATAGTGTTTAGGAGCATGAGCTGAAACGCAAGAGGGGAGAGTCAAACAAAATCGAGATGACATTCTAAATCACCATAATCCAGACAGAGCAGCAGACACAAACACCTACGGGGACAGAAGCATGGATGAAGTGGAGAGGAAATGACGAGGATTGGTTTGAGAGGCTGCCTGGAGGAACCTCAGCAGGCTGCCAGGGGAGAGGATTTAAACAGGGACCAGAAACCAATGACCAACCCTTTCAATTCCAACAGCAAAGCCCTCATATGGCCAATGTGAATACGTTTCAGAAATATACATCACCTCTTACTTGTAGTCATCTTACAAGTCACATCTATGAAAGCCAATCAGAGATTGGATTGTTTCAGGGCTTGGCTGTCGAAAAAGAGACGAGAGTAGGCAAAGGTTTCCAATGGCTGCTGCCATTGAGATGGTTTGGGTCACAGGGGAAGGGGGTATGGTTCAGAGGGCATGGCACAGGTGCCCTCATCTTACCTGTCTCCAAACCGGGCATGCGGGTAGTGTTAAACATCCGCTCCCACTGAGCCGAACACAGAGGAACCTTGTTTGCCAGCAAGTATATCTTAACGCAGCATCCGACACAGCGAAAGGACAAAACAGTAAAACACAGAAACACTGAACGTGAGTGTTTAACATTGCAAGCACATGCGCGGGGAGAGTTGTACATATTCATACAGTGAAAGCTTTGCTGCTGAGGCCACACAATATACTATTTAAAAAAAAAAAAAGTGCCATTATTTCATTAGGAGTCTAGAAATTTCCATCATGCGGGTTGGTGGGGGGGGGGGGGGGGGTTTACAAGAAAAGAAAATAGTCAAGGTAAAGCTGTAATACATCTGGCCATCAGGAAAAGCATTACAATTCACTCTTTCAACAGCACTCTGAAGAAACAGAAGGACAAGTTAAAAATATAGGTCAAATCTCATTTGGCCAGCAATCAGGACAATATCTCCAGTCAAACAAGCAAATTGTTAGCCAAGTAACACATAAACTTTTTTACAGTAACGAGTGTTGAGCATTGTGAACATGAAAACGCAAACTACAGCTGAATTTATTTGACTAAGGAATCATTTAGATAGTAAAGCATTAGCTGCACTAACAAGCCATGGGGGAAGAACGTTAGAACCCAAAGACGTTGCTTCGTACTCACTGGCTTGATCTGAGCTCGGTCGAGCCTCCTCCTGTAGATCATGATGGCGTGAATGGCATTACCTGCTCTGGCAGCCTGAACTGAGGTGGGGAACACATAAAGGAAGTCCTGGAGGGAGAAGAAGTTGTTTGGCAGAATGAAACTCTCTAATCAGACTTCTATTGCTTCACAAACAAATAACTGAGTTTTTCCCCTACCATAGCATAGTAGTTGCTGTTCACCATGATGGGTCCGCGACCTCTAAGGTAAATATACTCTTCCCACCAGTCACTGACCTGCGATGATGCAGGAGAAGAACAACAGAGATAAACATCAGGTAATATTATGAAGTACGTTCAATCGATAGCAATTTGAAAGGGTAAAAGAATTCTTTACGACTCACGTAATTGGAGGCCCACCATGACTTCAGTTTTAGGTACCACTGCAGTCTAGGACCCAGTTTCATCTCAAAGTCTTTAGCCAGTCTATTCATCCGTTCAAATTGTTCATCATCCATTAGTGGGCGGACTGACTCGAGGTACTAAGCATTAAAACGACACATAAGGAAAAGGTAACAGTTAACTAAGTGTACACAGTAAGTGAGGAAAAGAAGTCGAGCTGTAATGTTATTTATTGCAAGGATGCAAAAAGGGCAGATGACAACATACTACATATTAAAATCCAGCTAAGTCGATAATAGCGGAAACAAAAGAAATGAACTTTGATCTCCTGGTAGCTCCAAAAGATCGAACAAAAAAAGCTGGAGAAGAAAACAATGACCCTTTTCCCAAGGTAAACATACCCGTTTGCAAGTATCATTCACAGGTGGAACAGGCAGCCGTGGCAAGGAGCTCTGGAAACTATAGAGCATGGGTTTCCTTCCAGAGAACACCTTAACTAACAACTGGAAAAGAAAAACAGTATTGCTCAGTGTTATCAAATAGAACAGTCAACAAAACTCTGCCATCGTGTTAAAACACTACGTTAAACAGCTTACAAATCAGGTTTAACTAACTCTGCAAAGTAATCCTTAAAGGATAATAAAAAAAACCTAAATGCTCCAGGGCAATAAGGGCAAATCAGGTTAAAAATGTGGCCATTTTGAGCCATCGGAAGTAAAAACAATGTCAAACATGAAAAAAATTGTCTTTCAAAATGTCTGGATTGTTAGGACATATGGAGACAGCTCGTACAAGAACATCGAGCATTGCTCACCATCCATAACCGAGTCGACCAGGATACCGAGCCATGGCGCGCATACATCCAGCCGTGCCACGACAACAGGCACTTGAGGACATTCCTCATGATCATGATGATGGTCACCCATAGACCTGTACCCACCAATACCCCACCAACAATCTTCTGACTGTCTGTCGACATATATTTACTGTACAGGAAAAACAGAAAAAGGAGAAAACCTGATCTGAAAAGTGCTTCAAAAATATGGTACGTATGAAATTTGTACTGGCCAATTGATTTGGCACATAATTGTTGTTTTGCACGCAGGTCATTAAGGATCTTACCTAATCGGTATGTGTTGTCCCAGTTTAGCAATCAAGCCAAGAGATGGATCCAGTTGTTTGTATTTATTGTAGGACATGTAAGACACCACCACAACCATGAAGCCAGCTGGGCTGCCTGGGTACACACCAGTCATTACTCCATTCTGTGGAGGTTTAGACAGGAAAAACAAGATCATGGGGGAGCCAGGAAACAAATACAATGATTTATAGCATTATAGTGAGGTTGGTGAATATGAAGACAATGTTATCAGTTTATTATGTTTGAGTAACTTGATATAGTGGTGAGTAAAGGGTTGAAGGACAAACACAGAATTGACACCCAAGGCATTTGTGAGTGAGTAGCCTTCTAATGGGATTGGGAGCATGTTAATATAGTACACTAATCGACACGATCGTAAAGAACAATGTGGTCAAACGTTTCTTGGATAAAGCAATTTAGTATTTCCAAAACAAAATAAGATCAATATTGTATAAGTTAGTCGCAGGATTTTACTAAGTGCAGATGGGAAGGGCCCGACTGGTTCAAAGGTCGAACTTTGCTTCCGTGACGTAAACAGAGGGCCTCTCACCTTGAAGCGAATGAATCTTTTCTTCCACGAGTGAAGACCAGAGAGGTAGATTTGGCGCAGAGCCTCGTGGCACAGCTGCAGGTCGATGCCATCTGGGGTGACGGTGAACTGAAAGGCCACTGCCTGGTGAGCTTCTGCCATGGTGGCTGCTTCTGTGCAAAATTACTGAAGGAAACACAAAGTGAACGAATGCCCTCATTATCATGAAGTAAACAGAGATGCAGAGGCATACCTGCCGCATTTTATTTTCAACTTCTGATAGATAAGCAGTGATATGGAAGGCTTTAAAGCGTGATAAAAAAAGCATGCAATGCATGATGAAAGTTGTCTCGAACCTTTATCGTTGTTGCCGCTTTAAAAGTGTATGATTACGTTAAGCCTTTGAATGTAGCCTCGCCGTTGCTGTGTAGGAACCCGACAACTTTTGTGAATGTAGTGTCATATTTTGTAAGTTGTCCTTGTTAATACAGTGCCAATGAATGTGACGTCAATCCAATAGGAAAAGTTTTTCTTTTTTTTTACTGAGGAGCTGAAGAGATTTCAGACTTGTTTAAACAGGGGCTCTTTGTGATCATCAAATGCAATACTGAGACTCTTGAGAAAAGTGTTCATTGTCAACAGGTTCCGGCAAGCTGCTCAAGAAAGGGCATCATTATCCACCACACTGTTACCCCTATGAAAACCGGTCATCCTCTCCATTAAACTCTTCCAGAGTAGAGTATTGTCGATATGGCCTCGAGGTTTATATCAGCAGCTCCAGACCATGCACACCAATCAAATTCCTACTGTCAGGGTTCTCACTCTTTTCTTAAAATTATTTTCCAGGAATTTCCAGGGATTCCTTGTATTTTTTTCCAGGACTTTTTAACTGCTACAGTATGATTCAAGTTATCATGACATGCACAAATAAATAACACCCTCAATCTTTGGAGATTTATTTTCTACAATTGGACAATGTCATTGCAGTCTGTGAGGCGTATTTGCAAACTCATTCGAATGAGTTCGTACAATCCAAATTCTTCATCAAATGCAGACTAAATTCTAAAAACAGCTTTTTCCCAGAATGCCAGTACATATATTGAATTGGATATTGCAAAAGTCATCCCTGTGGCATCATAGGGAAAATGCCCAACTGAAATCATTATTTGCTGACAAAAAAAAAACTACTAGGTGGATTTGTAAAGTACTTTGGATAACGTGGCGTAGATAATTGAACAAAGCAAAAGTATAAAATTTTAGGCTGTATAGTAAATACTGCATTGTTTATAAATGTTTTAGCGTAAGCGCTCTCATGCTTTACGGTAGTCTGGTGCAAAAAAAAAATGCATTTGAATAACCTTTTACATTGGGACGTGCAATACAAGGGATTATCCCGACAGTGAAAAGCTCAGGATGAAAATGACAGGGGGAAAGTCCATGCTGAAGGACACAGTCGCATGGACATTTTCAATCTGAAAGCAGCGTCTCCGCAGACCGCCCCACCCCCACCTGATCACATGATCCAGCCTTCACTGCGGAAACTAGGGGAAAGGTCGCCCTGGAGAGCCGCTCGCTTGGATACAGAAGGAAAACCGGGAAAAGCACTTGCAAACCTTCCCGTGCATTTCTCCAGAAGCGTGTATCGATACACTTTCTAAATATATAAATCTAGCTAAATAGGCAATCTTTCTAAAATGTTACCCCGATGGTAATAAATCATGACAACCACCCCCCACTGTCATCGTATGCGTAACGTCGTTCATTTGCATTACAGATTTGATCATTCCGTCATCATTAATCACGATCAAAAGGCTGCCATAAAGAAACACGTAATTTTATCAGCAAAGACGCACAACATACGTGGTTGCCATTCAGTAATTGTATGCTCTGGGAGGCAACATATGACCACGTGGTACGTCCGAAACTGGGTCAATATTTTGCACCCCCCGATGTAAATAAACCATATTCTGGAGTTTCCGTGCAATAATGCAGCCTTCCTGAAGATAAACCTTTCAAGTGCATGGTTGATACACAAGTCCGAACCACAACACTATAGCGCCTTTTTTTCCCCCCTTGACGTTAAGGAACAGGTGAAACTATAGATTAATGCCTAGTTTAGTTGCATCACGGGCCACCGTGCTGCAAAAGACCTAATGCAATTAATTATTACCGAACAATCGAGTGCCCTATGTTTGTCTTTGACAATGAATGACCTCTATTTGCACCATTGCCTACATAAGTGTTGGGAGGACATCTTACCTTCGTGATAGCTGCCAACCACCTGGACAATGACCGAGGAGTGTTTTGAAAACGATCAACAAAAAGACCTGCCGAATAAATTTAGCAACACACGGAAGGATGATGAGTGGATGCTAATGAGTCTAAAATGTCCTACTCTAACAGCTGGAATGCGTTTTGTCTGACTCATATTAAAGTTGGAATATTTCATATACAACTTAAGTCTCATATTCGAATGCACTGCACCATAGATCATTTGGACTATATTCCACCACATCCGAAAACCTTCGTGATCAAATCCTTCGCAGGCATATTTGACGAGCGCTTTCCAAACTGCACAGTGGGCAAGACAAGATCGCGGGAAATGACAATGAAACGGAGAGCTTTTACTCACCAAGCCCTCCGATGAATCCGAGAGTTTGTGTGCAAGACTTTTGCGTCTGCACGCTGTGTGACACCGTTCGGCGGCTGAGCTTGTAGATCGCTAACGTTGACACGAGCAAGGTACGCGAATGAGAGCCTGTGTCCAACGCCTACTTCTTTTGCTACGTCACCTGCGTCCTGAGTGGAACAGCGCCACTAAGAGGACCATCCCGGTATTGTAAGTGGTGAGTGAGTACACGGAAAGGTGACGTCAGGATTTTTTGTGTCTGTTTTCTGTGTGCTCGACTCTGCTTCACGATCTTGTCAATAAAGCACTATCCATCCACATTTTTAACAGAATAATATTATGTCTTGAATTATTTACAGCTCTGATGTTTGAAGCTGATAAGCGGACAATCAACCTTTCTGATACTTGGTGGGACTGCGCCGCATAACTGCTGAAAACTGTGTTTTCATTTATTGAGACATGCCTGTCTTATGAACACAAATCCTCGCTAGGGGGCGACATAAATTGACGCTTTTAAAACAATAGTTGAAAACCTAAAAATACAGATACTCTATAGCGCTTTCACAAAATAATACTGTAAATATCTGTTGAATAAAGTTAGGCCTTTGGAGTCAGGAAGCTTTTTCAAAGCAGTTGCACAAGTCCACACACCCTCTTATAAATGAGGACGTGGCAAGACAATTTTCATTCGGCTGCTGGAACAGACCAATGGTATTTCAATTCCTCATTGGAAACATTGTTTGATACACCAGTAAATTCAGTTAGGAGCTTCCTCAATGCTCACGGAACGATTTAAACTTGGCCAACCCCGTAAACGAGTTTTTTTTTTTCATCAATAGAGGGCGCCAAATGATTTGACGTGCATATTTAGGAGCGGGACCTTTCCACGTGAATGTAACATGTAACAGAATACGTTATCTGCTTAGTCAAGCGAAGAATAATGAATGTAAATGCAGTTTGTTGGTGTAAATTAGCACGATGAAGATTCTGTTTGCTGAGACGGAAATGAATTGACATCATGCCAAACCGCTGAGCGCGTGAGGCGAGCGCGCCCCCGCCCTGGAGTAGCGCGCACGCGTGCGTCCCAACTGTCAGCACAGCGCCGCCGCGTGCGTAAACAGCTGCCGCCTGCCAGCTCGTGAAACGTGCAGATGACTTGAGCAGGGTCGTGGAATTAGGTCCGACCATCGCTTCGATTTGGAGACTGCAGCTAACAAGCCTTTTTTTTTTGCAAGCATTACTGGCATGAGCGGCTCGATTGAAGGGCGAAAGAGAGAATGAGAATAGTGGATTTTGTTTCCACTCAGCACAAAAGAGAACTGACTCGAAAGGTAAGCAGAGGCGCCGGAAGTCAACTTTATAGTTCTAATTATTGATTTGCATCACTTCATTTGATGACTTTCTGATAGTAGGACTGCTGTTTGGAAGTCCCGATCAATTGGCGCTTCATATTCCTTTTCGTTTGTTTTACAACTTGGAAAATAAACAAGTCAAGGCGTTTGCGTTCCTAACGTCTGTTAGTTAACGCTCGGAATAAACACTCCCAGAGGGATGTGCTGGATAATAAGTTCAACATCCGTTCTAAAATCAAAATCTAAGATTAGAGGTCCATTTATTATCCCCGTGTTTTTTTTAGGCAGTGTCAAGTCAGATGTTCCCAGGGTTTGATTGCACGCAAACATCATTGTGATAGCAAACGACTGTATTACCTGCAGTATCTATTTAAAATAAATAAATAAATAAACAATTAATAATAATAAATAATTTTCTGCATTATTAAAGTGCTTATTGATATGCACCCAGGAGCTGTGACCTTTTCCACTTGTATTATGTGCGCTGATAACCGTTTTGCACTGACCACGCGAATGCTTACAAGAAGGCCAGTGACTGTTTTGCTGTGCTACGTCATGCTCATCCATGGCCAGACCTCTTCAGAACGTTATTTGGGCGTCTAACTGGTTCATGTAGGGGGAGGGGGAAGGCCACAGACCATTTGAATGGGAAATCTCCTGCAGGACAGCACTCATCCTTCATCCCATGCCAGATGTCATTGTTGATTTTGTGTGTTTTGGTCTTCAGTATGATGTAGCAGATGTGCATGTTGCTATTTGGAGGTATATCCCGCACTGTAAAATTACACAGAGACACAGTGTTTTAAAGATGGCAAGAGTGACAGAAAGCAAAAAAAGAGGAATAGTTATGCAACGCTGGTCAGTATTTGTCATCAGAACCTGTAAGGCAAAAGTGGCATTTTAACTTTCCCATTCTAATTGCTATACAAGTGTAAGAGTTCCACTTCTGAGTTTTGGTTACTTTCCAACCATATGACCTGTAGAGTGGTTGATTTGTCACGTTACATTGTACTGCTCACATCGATGTCTCGTTGAATCGTAAGTGTAGGAGGCTTGAGTTTGGACAAGATGAAGGAAAAAAGTTATCTTGTTCCACTGTTGGGCCTGGAAGTTATCTTGTTGGAGTTTCAAAGGTGCAGATTATCTTGTGTGATAAGAGTAACTTGAATCAATTCCTGACTGAATCAAAATTCTTAGAATGACAAACTAATCACAGGTTCACATGACATGTCATCACAGCCTCTTTGATGCTATTTTGAGATCATGTTTGATTCCTGTAAGACATTCTTGCTCTGCACATAAAGCCCCCTTGTAAATTCTCGTCATGCAAGACTGCTGACGATCAGCACATTTTGGGTGTTGATGTTCAGGATCAATACGGGTTTTTTTTTCTTCATTTAATATAACGCAATTAAAATTGCCAGTATTTGGACAACCCTATTATGATTGATCTGAAATGAGATAATCACTTCAACATAATCCACATCATACAGTTAAAATGTCAATTGTATGACATCAAAGTAATTGGCAAAACACAAATCCTTCAACGATTACACATTTGGCTCATAGATAAAACACAGACGACTTAATTGATTGAGTCATCAGAACGATGGATTTGCAGCTCTTCTGAAAATGTTGCAACATTGTAGAACCTGAATTGAATGAACAAGAAAGTGTAGACCTATTTTTAGCACTACTTGTGCCACATTGGAATGAACAAGCTGTGCTCTGGGCATGCTGCCACTTAAATTGGATACAAATTTCCCAAGGATTTTATAATGTTAATCGCTCGCACTTGATTGAAAGTCAATCTTTCTTTACTGAGAAGACCAAATGGAGGCATGATATCCAAAATAAGTGCTTGTGTTTGCATAAATGCTATATCCAGCTATTTGGGAAATTCCCTCCGTGATTGTTTCCACTCTTACATTTGGTTCTACTCGCGAATACATGTTTAGGAGGATCATGTTGAGATAGCGTTAACCTCCTCCCCGTGTATATTCCCGTGCTATAATCCTCTTTTCGTGCTTGCAAACCTCACTGAACATGAAAACCCTAATATACGTACATCAAGCTTTTGACTTGAAACCAGCTGATCTGACTACAGTACGGTTCCCTAGCTACGTGAATTATTTAGTCTGTTTGGCATTGTAAAACAATCCAGTGTGTGGTACAGTTGCAAGATTGTAGTGATATTCCAACAGTGAACAATTTCTCAATGTTTGTGCTTGTCTATGGTTTGGGATTGCTTTAGAGAGATTGACCGGTGTATCCAAATATATTTAAGATGTTCTGTTTTATCATTATATACCAGACAGTCATTAAAATTGTAGATGATAGCTTTTAGCTCACCACTGCTTCCCTTTTTCATCATTGCCAGTAAGATGCTTCATTTATAAGACTCTGACTTTTTGAGTATGATCCTGTGGTTTTATTTTTTAAGAATAACGCTCCCTTGACATTCCTGCCCTTCTCATACCACCCGTTTAAAATATTCTCCTAGTCTGGGAAACAACTGGCTGGCCAGCCATTCCAGTATCTAAAACGTAGTGGTCATTGTTATATTTAGACATCCCACCCCCTCCCCAAGGTAATGATGGGGAAGCAAGGACAGGACCACAGGGTGTTCTGGCCCAACACATTCTATGCAAAGTGAAGTGGAAGAGCCCACCCCGAGCCTGACCATATAAACCTTAACATGTGGAAAATGTCGGGTAGGTTTTGGGTGGTGTTGATGAGTGTGTACTTGCTGTGTTATCAGCCTTGGGAGAATGATAAGCGCCCTGCCACAGTGCTGGCTCTTGCTCCTTTAGGGACCACAAGCTATTCTGAGCCTTTTTCTTTTTCCACTGTCACCCTCTGTATGGTTCACCCATGGGTCACAGTCACAGAGTGTCTGTGCCACTACTATTTTCAATTTGAAACCAGAAAATGTTTTTGCCATAAAAAGGGATGGAGGAAAAAGAGGCTCAAGTGACAAAAAACAACAACTATTGAGTTCAAGCTATAGAGGTGTCAAAATTAATCGAGTCATCAATTATCAAATGTATCAATAACGATTTTAAAAAAAGTCGAGTCATCATTTAAAGTCCTTTTGTAATTTCAAATTCTTCCGATTTAGGCCTCTCAATAGTGATTATTCTCTGATTTCTATCATCCTCCATGAAAGCAGAGTGACTATCTTCTGTTTGGAACCAAAATAAGACAAACATGTGCTTTTACTTTGGAAAAAAATGACAGAAACAGTAACTAAATGACTTTACAAACCTTGGTGAGTACATTATTAATCCTTCGCGCGTGATATTGCTTAAATGTTGTTTGCTTGTTGTTTTCATCACTAGGCAATACCAAATACTAATAATTTATGAATTAACCGTAACTAAGGAAAATTCTTTTGCAATACACTTCAATGCCAAATAACATTTTATCCAATTACAGTGACAGCCCTCTCAATCTATCAGAGAAATCACAGTAGGAATACCTCCACACTTTTTGTATTTTAGGATTGTATTTGGTCTGCTATGCATTTTACTCTTTCTGTTCGATTAATAATTCATTTGTATCAACGCATCAGTGTTGTCAAGAAGAAAGCATAGCCAAAACCGTTCACTAAATATAGGCTGCTTGTGGTGCCTGAAAAACAATTTGCTCACACAAACAACATGCCTATTGTATACCTATTGTATTTAAGACCTTGAGACCAGCTTCCTGCCCATCATCTATGCAGTGGAATAACACAAAGCCAGAACAGCATCTAAATCATGGGTGTCAAAATATTTTTTTGTCGTGGGCCGTATAGTAGTCATAGTTTCCTATGGAGAGCCATTATGACTGTCAACGCCTTATAGTATATGTATATACAATATAGGCTACACAACAAACTGATGAATAACTAGTTTGGAAATCAGAGATTAGTAAAAACTGTTGAAATATTTTAAACGGATGAAAGGGACAGAATTTAATGCTTTTAAAAGATACTAAAAATGACAGCTGATATTGAAAACCTTGTGTTAATGATAAGTATAGGTAAGGGATTTTCTTGCATGACATTGGGCTGTTTCCAACGCAATACTGAAGTCATTCATTTTACCCGAAGTCTGCGAGGAAAGTCTTTTACCTCTTGCATGAACCCTGAACAGGTTAAACAGTTTTTTTTTTTTAATTGATTGATGGACTGCCCACATTCTCTGCAATTTACTGTCAACACTGCAAAACAGCCAATGAAAGCAGACATTCCTTTAATGCATTCTGGTTACCGGAAGTGTCAATGGAACCACGTAGTCTTGTTTCAGCCAAAATTAGCCCTGAATAGTTTTGGTTCACAGCAGAGTGAACAACACTATCAGGACAAAAGCCTTTGGGTTTGATTAGACCAGATGGTGATGACTCTTCTTTTGTCCGACAAAGCAAATGTGTCTTTTTTTATGACTAATCAAGAGCTTTAGTTGTAAAGAATGCAGTGTAGCTTTGGAAATACCCTCACAGCCAACCTTCAAATGGGTCGCCCTGTTGTAGTAGAGTTACAAATCCTTTCTGTACTGGAACTAATGCCATCAATTTGCATGCGTAGTTAATGGCTTACTATATATAGTGTTTGGATGACCACTGAGGATTGACTAATCATCCCACGGCAAAAAGGTCTTCCAGTTACTTTACCAACGCCAGACTCTTAATCTAAGATTTTCATTTTCTCTCATGTAATCCTCGGTTGTAAATCCCGAATCAGATGAAGTTTGATTATGGACACAAAAATAGATGATTTGGGGATGAAGGGAATGGAAGGAGCTGCAAAGCTTACATTTTGGATTCGTCAATAGACATGTTTGTGTTTACAAACTCGGATGGTGCACATTGACTGGGTACAGATTAGGGTCTCTATCCTCTCGCTGTCTCTCTGTCTGTCTCTCTGTCTCTCTATTTCTCTCCTTCTGTCTCTCTCTCTCCCTCTTTCTCTCAAATTAGCCTCAGAAATAGCATGTTAGAGTTCCCATGCATTCATAGCCCTGTTGCTATGACTCAACAAAAATAGTTCATTTGATTTAATTGAGACTCAACAAAAATGTCTGTGAGGTTGAGGTACATTCAGATACTCTCACATTTCCAGCAACAAAAATTAATCAGATAATCATCATTATATTCCCTCTGTCGATTAGATTGATTTTTGACGACTGCTCTAAACAGTTTTTTTTCTTCTTTTTTCTAATGTAAAGGACACCTGAGCACACCATCTCTTTAAACCACACTACAAAGAAGTCCGGATTCCGAATACTTTGCAAACTGTTTGTGGTTACAGCTATGCACGAGAACAAGTTAGATTTGGAGCCATGTCAAAACAGGACATGATGTCATGTCACTCAGGCCTCTGTCTCAAAGGCTTGTATCCTTTAAGCAACCAGGCTATCTCTATTTAGTCAATAGTTGTTGCTTGGAAACTCACGGTACTTTATTTTTAAGACCACTTAACCACTTCCTCAAAAATTCTCATTCTCCCCGCTTTCTTTTGACATACACACTTAATAATAATAATAATAATAATAATAATAATAATTCATAATAATCATTATACTTTTTGTGAAATCAGCAGATTGTACTTGTGTGCTAAATAAAAATGAATTTTGATAGCAATGCACTGCCAAAAACTGTTGTTGGAGCAATGTAACTCCAGCTGTGCTGCTTGATCTTCTACTTAGTGACCTCCTGGTGTGTTTTCCTTCTGTCTGACACAATGTTCTTTGGACAAAAGTTAGTCTCAAGTCTTTTGTAACTTACCTTGACATTTCAACATCTGGAAGGACGCAATTTTAGGTCCATCTCAGCTGTACAGGCTATATAGGACTTTTTAAACTGAGAATTTGAGACTTTATTCAGCTAAAGCTTTTGTTTCACACAGTTCTTGTTCAACCTGTTGTTGAAGGAGTGGCAGTCACTGGTTTCCTTTTCTTCCTGACCCCTACACAATACTATCTGTAGTCAGAAGACTCAACACAGGAAGTAAACAGCTTGAAGCTATATGATGAAGCGCAACAGACCAAAGACACAATTACTGGACAAACCGTGAAGCATGGTTTCGAACTGCGATGTTTAGAATTGGATGAAAACAACTTCTGATGTCGGCTTTTTCTTACAACTATCACTGTAGTACAAAACAATAAAAGATATAGCCTGATCAGAGACTGACAAGAAAGGGAGAGTTGTTGAAAGCATAGAACAGCAAAATACATTTGTTGTGTGATCTTGTTAAACTGTTGGAAGGGAGGGTCAGCTGTTCTGTACAACAGTTAAAACCATTGCACTAATGTTATTATTTTATTCCTTAAATTGCTCACCTTTGACATTATCATCCAAATCAGTAGTAACAGGAACAGTCTACTTTTCAATGTTTTTTTTTTTTTTACACTTAGTTTTTGGAATCAAATCTAAGCAGTATGTTTTCAATACACCAAGTTTTACATGGAGCATGCTTCATAGACACAAGTAAAAAGATCTTTGTGTGCTTGACAGGTGTATTGACACCTGTTCCTACACAAAGTGATACATAAAAAAAATCATGGCTGATGACATATTCTGGTCAGCATCAGTGAAAGAGGAAGTGTTGTTTACTTCTAAAGACATATAAATGTTGGCGATAATAGATTCAGAGTGGATAAGCAAGTGTTTTTTGGTGTTTATTCTTATTCTCTTCACTGTTTTTTGATATCCAGTATTTACATGTTGATCTAGAAAGCGTTTGAATTAGGCAAGGGCTGCTTACTAGTTTTACAAAGTCAAAGTTTCAATAAAAGTTAATAAAGTTGAATGAATTGGCCAGAGAGGGGAGGGGTGAGCAGTTGCGCACTGAGGAGAAGTAGGGAGGGAGAGAAAGAGACAAAAGCCTTCTTTGCTGTGTTTTTTGGACAATGCATCTTTGGATTGTCCTAAAAAGAAGAAACAATAGAAAATGTGCCAGCCGGTATAAGTTAGCCTCAAGGACAATATTGATAGCCCACGGGTCTGTTCTAAAAATACGAGGAGCTCAACAATGATGGGACACTGTGATTGATCGAGAAGAATTAAAACAGAGGAAGGATGTTAACATGTATTCATTTAAATTTAACCGATTTCTTCTGTACCTTATTTTACGAGGAGGGATACTGTTTCTATCTACACAAATACAGTATTTCTAAAAGGTCATTATAGAGCTGTAATTTTAATACCATGATCATGTGACACTGCAATATTTTTTTCTCACGGTTCTCATGTCATCATAATCTAATATCAGAGCATGCCTAAGATGTTCGCAGATTTGTTGATACGAAGGTAATTGGTGTTCTTCGGTGTCCGAAATGCTTCCTGTACCCATAGTAGACCCTTCCCAAAGGAATTGCAGAGACATGTTGTCTGTCACATAACCTCATAGAGTTTACTAAAGTAAAAAAACTAAATAAAAATGACTTTCCTCTTTCATTCTACAAAACACTAAGAATTTGTGTTATCAAGGATGTCATGATTTAAAATAGAATTATGTACTTTTTTGTGGTACATTACTAACCTCTGATATTAACATTTTCGAGAACTATTTTTGTTTTTGTTTCAGCCATGAAGAAGGACATAGACACACTGATAGCAGAAGAACGTGCTGACATCATTTCCAAATATGACAAGGTGAGAGAAACAGAAACGCAAAACTGCTGCGTCTAATTACGTCGTGCACATGAAGCCAAAGTTAAGGCTTCATGGGGATTTGAGACGACACTAGGTGTTTCCTTGTCACCCTAACTCCTATTTGTCTTCTTGTTTATGGCATGTTTTTGTTTCAGGGCAGGCAAGAGGGTGTCAGTATTGACCCCTGGGAGGATGCTGACTACAGCATCTATAAGGTGACGGACCGCTTCGGCTTCCTGCAGTAAGTTAACCAGCTGTAAGGGCTGATGTTTTTTTTTCCTTAGACCATATCCGTGGTTTTCTGTCACCATTTCTTCTTCATTGATGCCACGTATGTTTTTTTTTTTGTAATGTCCTCTTTATCTCAATCTTTGTTTTAGTGAGAAAGAGTTACCGACGCCCAGTGTGGTTGAAGAAAAGGTATTTCTTTATACGGAATCTAGCTCATCTTAACTGTTATGATTGCGTTTGCCCCCTGCATTGACCACTGTCACTGTCCTGGCATTTATTCTTTTTCCATATTTTGCTTCTCTAGCAAAAGCAACAAGAGCTTGAGCGTGTGGCCAAGTGGCTAAAGATGGTGAAGAACTGGAGCAAGTATAAGAACAGTGACAAAGTGAGTTCTCTCTCCTGCTCTGGGAATGCCATGCATTTGATTTAGCAAACACGCTTTTAATAACAAACTACATTTGTGTTAATGATAATTAATCAACCAATCTGACTTTATTTATTTACTTACCTTTAAATACCCAGTTAGGCACTTGAGAATCGGTTCTCATTTACAGTGACAAATGCCACTTTTTGTTATGTGATCATTCATTTTCGTTTAATTGTCATTCATAATTGTCTAGGGCTACTTTTTGATTGGACTGTCTAGTATTGTCTATTTAAGTCACAATTTCTTTTCACTGATTGAGAGATCATTGTTTATTTTGCCACTGTCTCATGTGTTTCAGTTGATGAAGCGTGTTTATAAAGGCATCCCCCTCCAGCTAAGAGGCCAGGCCTGGGCTTTACTTTTGGACATAGAGAAGGTTAAAAAAGACAATGAGGGAAAATATGAGGTATGGATACTAAATTTGCCCAGTAGCTCCCAGCAGCCAATCCCTTGACATTTGTTTTGTTTTTTCAGAAAATGAAGCAGCAGGCTCGCAGCTTCTCCACAGAGATCAAACAGATTGACTTAGATGTTAACAGAACCTTCCGGAACCACATCATGTTCATGGACCGCTTTGGAGTCAAGTGAGTTTTTTCTTGAGCGAGATTCTGAGGAACATCTTGTATTTGAACGGTCCAAATATATTGTTTGATCATTGTATCAAATTACATACAGAAAGTTGACGATACAAATTTTACTGCAGTCGTGCAGTATATTAAAAAATGAACATTTCACTGTCCTTGCACAGATTTCATTCCAAATGTCTTTGGATGTTGTCTCTTGTTATGTATAGGACCATTGAGAGTTCTTTTTTTTTTGTGTGTGTTTCTTTCCACATGACAAGTTCAGGTTTGTTCATGCTGGTGTCCGGTTGGGCGTGACCTTTGGCTTGTGTGTGTTGGGAGCTTCCCAACACATGCACGCACACACACACACACACATGGGCACACAGACTAAAAGGCTAGTTTCCTCCTCTCTCTATTTTATTAGCCTTCCTGTCAGTGCACGAAGCCCCACAGGAAGTGGCATTTATTCAAAAATGTGCACTGACATTAAGTGCTCATACAGAAGAATCACAACCACAATGACCTATTCATTTGACATAACATAGATTTGTGTGTGGAGGAAAACATCCACTTGAGATTTCCAATTTGCATTTCTTTTGAAATTTGCAAAGTGAGTTGTGCGTGTCAGTGTTCTTCCCCCACAGTTGAGACAGAGTGAGACCAAAACACAACTCCATCCTGCTTTGTTGCCCACGCTTTTCCTACAAGTCAACAGCTGTCCCCCACACCAACACACACACTCACACCCACTCTAACACACATGCTCACACATGCGCATGCACATCAACAACATCCACTATTTAAAGCTCCTTTCCTGTCTCAGTGAGTGTCTGTAAGACGTGCATACTCTCTGATGGGTCTGGTGGCCAGACATCCTCTGTAACGCCCTGTAAGCAATCGAGAGCTCGATTGACTGACTAATTGATGGCTGATTCTTGGACTGATTGATTGATCAATGTAGTACATCCCCTCTAGGCCCATTTCACTTGAATGGGGAACTGACAAAACAGACTAGAAGAGGAAGTTCGCCCTTATGATAGTAGCTTACATGCTACAGCTTTAACATAATACATATTATACTCTATAGTCCCTGATTTGATCATTAACAACATATCAAATATTTTTATGGTCCTTGAAGTGGCTAGTTCTCTAATATGTAAAAGCTAAAATACTATTTTTTAGTGATAACTGATCGTAATATTTTTATTTATTTTTAGAAAGTTTCAATTAAGAAAAATGTGTTTTCCAAAAAAGATAAAATAGTCATCACATTGATATTTCTAACAATGTCAAATTATAGTTATTTACTACCTTTATTTCTTGGGGGGAGTGTTACACAGATGCTGTCTTAAATTCAATTTTTACAAATTTATCATGAATCATAAAACCAGAGTATTCTTTAAAGCATTTCATCATGGTTCTTGGTCTCTTATGTTTATGGATTTTCATCCAATTTAATAACCTGTACTTCAAAGATTGTCAGCCTCAAGTGTTTCTTCCAGCTATTTTAATGTGTTAATGTGCCCTGCTGGTAGAGTTAATTTGGGGATATGGTCATTTAATCTTGATTTAACAGACTCCACAAAGCCAGGGTGGTATTTAAGCTTCTCTAATTGTCATATTTTCATAGTAACGGTTGGTTTCTGTGTTCCCTTTTTAGGCAACAGGCACTCTTTCATGTACTAGCAGCCTACTCTGTCTACAACACGGTAAGATATGTGGATTAGCCCCTGCGTTCACAAGCGAATGATTTCACCTATATAAATAAAGACAATAAATGTTACTTCGAATAACACAAGTGTTGCCCCCCCTCCCACAAAAAAAATGCCACTGCAAAGCTATATCTTTTTGTCATGCCAGTGAGCTTTTCGCGCAATATGTCGATATTCCATGCATGTATTTTATTTGAAAAGGTCAAAAGGTTTCACTGTATATTTACCATCTAAACGCCATATTGCTAATATTCTTAATTAAGGCTTTTGAACACATGAACTCAACTACAGTGCAATATTGTGAGCATTGGACAAATAAATATTATTAAAGACAACCGAATGAAATTAGTGGCTCACCAATATCAGAATACTTGTATGCAAGACACAGATTGCTGTCAGTTGGAGTGGGATACACTTTTATTTATTTTTTTAAAGAACATGCCAGTGCTCACTAAGCACCATCCAGATCTGTTTGTTTCTGGTAGGGATGTGTTAGTGGTTCCTGTGTGGAAGAGGTGTTTGAGCCATAGGAAATGGCCATGTGCTAATTCCCTTTTTCCCCATATCCCTCCACTCACAAACTGCTCAATAGAAAGTGGGTCAGTGGGAGAGCACAGGAATGAAAACGGGAGGAAGGGTACTGTTAGTGGTAGGGCAGAGGGGGTTTGTCCTTTCGCCTATGTGACAGCAGAGAAGAATGTGAAGAATGTTGTGTAACCTCGGTGTAATCACATTTACTTTTGTCCTTTCAAGGCTACGATGAATGGGCCATTTCCTAGGCCCAAATATGGAGAAGGGCACTATGCACATGTTACTCACTGTGGGTTCAAGGTGTATAGAAATTCAAGATGAAGACATGAAAATTCTGGGACTGCCGTAAATATTTGCACAACCTTGGTGTAAATGTTTATAATATTGCCACAGTGCATTTAGGAGGTCTGTGAGGTCGAAGTGTAAAAAAAAAAAGACCCTGCACAAGTCCACATCAGACATTCAGTACACTCTTTAACCTAGTCCTGTGCGTGCTCTGCTAAATTATGAATTATTCCTCTTATTTGCCAGTCGAGTTGAACTGTCTCTTCTGCCCTGGTCCCAGGAGGTGAGCTACTGCCAGGGGATGAGTCAGATCGCTGCTATCCTGCTCATGTACCTGAATGAGGAGGATGCCTTCTGGGCTCTGTCCCAGCTCCTTACCAACACCAAACATGCCATGCATGGTGAGACAACACAAATTAATCCGAGCTGGAAAATGATTGAAAATACATGTTGCTATATATGCCTTTGAGTAAAATCTACATCAGATCGAGTTGAGTAATACTTGGGTAAACATATGTTTACCGTATAATCCGATCCCTCGGTGCAGTTGGTGGAAGACCCAATGTTTAATTTGAAATATTATGTGTCACCCATCCGCCATCTATGGTCTGCTGATGTATGTTTTTCCACCGTGCTAGGTTTCTTCATCCCGGGATTTCCCAAACTGCAGCGTTTCCAAGCCCACCATGAGCGGATACTCTCCAAAATGCTGCCTAAACTGAGGAAGCACCTGGTGAGTGACAGCAATTCAGTTCAAGCTCCTCTTTTGCTCTTTCTCTCCATGTTGGAAGACTAAATGACGTCTACCAAAGTCCTGCACCAGTGCTTTTTTTTCACAAGATAACGCTAGATTCATTTGTAGTCTGAAAACCAGACTTTTCTTTCTTCACAGGACATGGAACAGATGTCATGTGGGGTTTACACCACTAAGTGGTTCCTCCAGTGCTTTATTGACAGAGTGAGTGTTTGCTTTGCTTCCCATTCTGTCCATTTTCCTTTTCACCTTTTGCTGTACATGATCGCTTGGATGATGTAGCCCAGTGGTTCTCAACTGTTCTCACCCTGACCCACAGTTTCAGAAAATATCAGAATACCAATCCATGCAACAGCTACCTGCGACCCCACACAAAATGAGTCCACGATCAAATTCTGGGACCCGACCACAGCAATTGAGAACCACTACTGTAACACATCCCAGCCGACACCCTGTCTACTATGTGAACCATTATACCAATAAGCTCATCTCATAAAATATAAACCACCAGATGAAGGAATGAACATGGTCAAAATCTTAAAGAATTATGAACTTTTTATTGAGCATTTTATATTGATTAATGAATTGGTAATTAATTGGTCATTTACAGCCTATGATATTATAATTTTGTCTGTGCTGTCTTGTCAAATGACAGAGCCCCTTCACACTCACCCTGCGTTTATGGGACATCTATATTCTGGAGGGGGAGAAGATGCTGACGGCCATGGCTTACACAACCCTCAAGTTACACAAGAGTGAGTTTGAGGCCCATTGGCTGTTCTTCCGTGCCTTGTCTCCTCCGTACGCGTTGGACACGCAGCTTTTTGAAGTCAACATGCCTGCTGTTGCTAGACCGCCGTATGCAGCCTTCTGGTTGGCTGCCGACCAGATGGCTTACATAATGCAAGTAGTTGCTGAGGAGAAGATTGGAAGCCTGACTTTTGATTGGTTGTTTCTGCAGTTTGAGCATCACTTTGACACAGTAGATACTTTAATAAGCCAACCTTAACAAGACAATGAATTATTGTCACTCTCGAGCAGGGGGCTCAAATAAATTTGTGACGAATGACATATTGTAGTTCTGTTTTCCCTCTTAAGACCATTTTGGCTTTGAAAAACATGAATTGTACTATTGTCACCTCATATTATTGCATAATACACAATTACACATTTGTATATTGTATATTGAATTTGAAATCAGAGGTCATGGAAAATTGGATCGGGCTCCTGTGCCTTGACTTTTTATACTGTACTTGTGCTCTATAATGGTTACATTACTTTAATGCAATGTGGCCCTATTCTTTGTGTCCAATCAGAGCGTTTGCTGAAGTTTCAGTTGGAGGACCTAAGGGAATTTCTTCAGGAGCAGCTGGCTGCTTCGTTCTTACTTCCAGACGACATAGTGGTGGAACAACTACAGGCTGCCATGTCGGAGCTACGCAGTAAAAAGTTGGACCATCCTCCTCCGGGTACAGTCTTTCCCCATATGAACATATATGAACCACAAAATGACTGATCACAACAGGCGGGTAATGTCCAAATTTGGCCCAATTAATTTTTTGCCTTTTCTGACACATTGCTTTTCAGCAAAGTCAGAGGAGCTACCAAAGAAGCCCCTTGGTCAAGAGAGGCCGATTCACCTGCTCCCTCTGCAGCCTAGCTGTCCTCTTCAAGTCAAAAGTGATCTGCAGCCCATCAGCCAGTCTAATAAGAAGAGCATCACCTTACAGCACACCAACCCCCAAGCCTCAAAAAGCCATAGCAGGTCAAGCACACCCTCCCTGCTAGCACCTGATTCAGCTGCATTGCCCCCGAAAGTGACACCGAGGTGTATGCCTTCCAGAGCACCTCCATTACCTCCCAAACCAGCAAAACCTTGCGCCGAGGTAAATGATGCCAAAGATGTGAAGGGAAGGGTCCCTGAAAAAGCTCAAGGAAAGGAACTTTGTGCAGTCCCGGACACCCAGGAGGAGCCTATGGAATGGCCCCCACCCTATGAAGCCACTTCTCTGGATGATGCTACCATGCATACAGAGATGTTGGACTTGCCAGAGCTGCCACCTCCACCATTGTTCTACTCTACAGAAGAAGAGCAAACAGTTAGTCCACCGTCCCAGAACCTTTCCCCGCATTCTCCAAAGGCGCCAACCAAGTCGCAGGTGTCCTCTCCATCATCTACCTCTCCCAGGCACCCTCCACCCAAGCCCACAAAATTTCCAGTGTCCCTGTACGTTCCAGCATCTTCGGCCGACAGGCGGCCTTCCAACACCTCCCAGTATGACAACCTTTCCGAAGCTGATGATGACGATCGCTGCCCAGAGAGGTTGTTGGGCTTCACCCCCAAGGAGGTTCCTGTCCACAGAGACTACGACCCTGCTCTTTATCCGCTGCCTCCACCTCCCATCCTCATCTCGTCATCGCTGTCTCCTCTGCTGCCCTTGCACTGCACTCTTCCCAGTTTGCCTCAGGAGTCAGAATACGAAGGAGATGACCGCTGGGTGGAGGGCTCCATTATCATTCCATCTCCTCCGCCCAACTTTGCAGACAGACTCTCTCCCCAGCCGTGTCACACAACCACCTCGTCCCCTACTTACTCCAAGCCTTTCACTCGGGGCCCCAGGGACCATTCTGCCTTCCCGGCGCCACTCTTATACACCAGGTCTCCCCCGGGCCACCTCAGGTTCTCAGGACAGTCTACGTTGGGAGTGCCCGAGGTGCGATCCAGCCCAGACTTTTGCAGAATGCCTCCTGCAGGACAGCAGCCTCCAAAGTCGATCACCTTTTAAAGTACACTTGACATACTGACTGATAATACCGGAATGAAGCAT
Organism: Syngnathus leptorhynchus; assembly: GCF_054491065.1. Classification (NCBI taxonomy): domain Eukaryota; kingdom Metazoa; phylum Chordata; class Actinopteri; order Syngnathiformes; family Syngnathidae; genus Syngnathus; species Syngnathus leptorhynchus. The sequence continues at coordinate 10,561,883 of NC_141200.1, forward strand.
TAGAGTTAAAAGGCCAGTAGCCAGTCAGTGTGTTTTCATGGCAAACCTTTTGAGCATTTGATACGTACAGTATTATACGAGCGCGCTGAAGTTTCCATGTACTACTACAACACACTTTGTCCTGATAAGACAACTCGGTGCATTTTTAGTAGAATGACTGGCACACAAGTTGAACAACTTGACTTTCTAGTGGTATTTGTTTTCCCCACCTCTGAATAACATCTCTGCACACTAGTCGAACAACGCAGACACATACCTGTGTACTCCGTTCATTAACAGTGATGTCATACAGTAGTGGAAAATAAGTTTCCCGTAAGAATTGTCTTGAAGATGCAGCATAGTAGTATATGGGCAATTAAGCACACTGGTGGGGTTTTGATAAATGCTAGAATGGCTTTGAGGTTGTTTTGTGTTGTTTTATCACTCTGCACACATTTTGTTCTTTTCTAATTGTCATTTTGCACTTCAAACTGCTCTTTGCCTTGCTTGTGCATTGGCGTTATGGTCATTTCACACCTTATCAACAAGCACAAAGAAATGAAGCTACCATTGCTTCATGTACAGTTATGCTGAATCTTTTCCCACAGTGTCTTAAATGGACTTCAAGAAGGGTCTCAA